>NC_063375.1:7328858-7373458 GCF_021869965.1 Rhincodon typus
AACTTACCTTGCAGAATTTCATATCATCAACTTCTTACTCGTATACTCTATACCCCTATTAACAAAGGCTGTATGCTTTATTTATTGCTCTCTCCAGCTGTACTGCTACCATCATTTCAACTGCGCAAGTCCATACTACTATTTTACATTCGGAGGAAAAACGCTTGAAAGACAAAGTGCATCATCTTACACTTCTCTGCATTGTACCTCATATTCCACCTATCTGCCCACTCCATCAACTTTTCAATGCACTTTTGGAGTTCCACACTATTCTTCTCACAATTTACAATTCTCAAGTTTGTTGGCATCTTCAAACTTGGAAATTGTCCCCTGCACACCACGATCAAGATAATTAATTATCTATCAGTCACGACAGACGGCCCAGTAGTAGCCCCTGGAGAATTCCACAACAAACCTGCTTCCCAGTCTGAAAAATATCCATTCACCATTATTGAAATTTTGGACTGGACAAACAGGAAGGCATTCTTTCTTTGAATAATGCCACAGGCTTTTTCATATCCATTTCTGAATCTCATTGCATCATATATCCAGCAACGCAGCAATTCCTTGATAATGTCACACGAGATCATACTCTGTAATAACCAGAATGACACATCAGCCCACAATTGCCAAGTATCTGAGGGATGAATGCAACCGTCTGGGCCTCTGAAATGCCAAGTGGAAGTGCTTTACAGTCGTTTATCAAATCCTTCAGCCGACAGAGCAGCTGCCTCCAGGGCTGGAATGTTTTTCACAAAAGGAATGTTTTTGCAGGGCTACCGGGAAAGAGAAGGGAAGTTTTCAAAGGAATGCAGTCAAAGTAGGTTTGAGAGCCTTGATTCGATGGTACCACTCTTGATTAAGTGGTTTGACAAAGTTCGCATAGTAGACTGGTTAACAAGGCTCGGTCACATGGAATACCGGGAGAACGAGCCATCTGGACACAAAAATTGACTAGAAGGTAAGAGAGAGGGTCGTGGTCGAGGGTTACTTTTCAGATTGAAGGCCTGTGACCATCGGGTTGGAGGGTTTGAGCGATAAGGAGAGGCTGAATAGGCTAGGGCCATTCTTCCTGGAGTGTTTGTGGGCGAGGAGGACTTCATTGAGGTTTATAAAATCATGAGAGCATGGATTGGGTGAAAAGCCAGGATCTTTTCCCCAAGGTAGGGGAGTCCAAAACTAGAGGTCATATGTTTATTTTGAGATGGGAAATTTTAAAAGGAACAAAGGGGAAACATTTTCATGCAGAGGGTGGCACATGTATGAATAAGCTGCCAGTGGAATTCGTGAAGGATGGCACAATAACAACATTTCAGAGGCAGGTGAATGGGTATACGAATAGGGAGGGTTGAGGGATACGGCCAAACGGAACAGATTAATTTTAGTTATCTGATCAGTATGGACGAGTTGGACCAATGTGTCTGTTTTCATGCTGTACATCTGTGATTCTGTGACTCCATGTTCCACTGACAATAAAGCACTTTCTCAGTAATATCTTCCGAGAACGAGGCACTCCCACACTGCTGCAAATACCGCAGTACCAACCCTCTTAATATGTGGCACTCCCTCAGTTCTAACCCACTGACCGTGACACAATGCCTCTGGACTCACTCTCTAATCAGTTGGCACTCCCTCAATTCCAACACCTACACAATGAGGCACTGCCTCCGTATTGACCCTCTGACTCCTACAGATCTGACTAACTGACAGTCCTGTATTGTTAGTCCTGACCCTTTAATCGTTTCGCACTCCCTCAATTCTGACCCCATGACATTGAGGAACTGACTCAGTATTAAACGTCTGGCCATGAGGGGCCCCCTCAGTACTGAACCTCTGACTGTGTTTCAAGACCTCAAGACTGACCCTCTGTCAATAAAGCATTCCCTCAGTTCGACCTTCTCTAAGTGCTGCAATACCACAGCACGGGTCCTGTAATCAAGTGGCACTCCTTCAATTCTAATAACTTTAGGACGTGGCACTGTCTCAAAGTTGACCCTCTGACAATGAGGCACCCCCTCACTACTGAATGTCTAATTATGTGGCATACCATCAATTCTGAACCCTTTATAACGAGGGGTAGTTCACTGATGATTGCACAATGTTCAGAACCATTCGCAGCTCCTCAGATACTGAAGCAGCCCTTCTTCAAATGCAACAAGACATGGCTTGGGCCAACAAGTGCAAATAACATTGGTGCCACACAATACAACCATCAACAATAAGAGACAATCTATCCACTGCCCCTTGGCATTCTACAGTGTTACCATCACTGAATCCCCACTATCAACATCCTGTGGGTCATCATTGACCAGAGACTCAACTGCACTCACCACATAAACACAGTGCAAGAGCAGGTCAGAAGCTAGGAATACCACGGGGAGTAATTCTCCTGTGACTCCTCAAAGCCTGTCCACCATCTACAAGGCACAAGTCAGGAGTGCGATGGAATAGTCCCCACTTGCCTGGATGAGAGCAGCCCCAGCAACACAAGAAGCTTTAAACCATCCAGGAAAAAGCAACACGCTTGACTGGCACTACATCCACAAATATCCACTCCCTCTACCACCGACAGTCAGGAGCAGCAGAGTATGCTATCTACAAGATGCAATGCAGAAATTCACTAAAAATCCTCAGACAAACCCAGGACTACTTCCGACTGGAAGAACAAGGACAGCATATTAGAAATGCCACCTTCAAGTTCCCCTCCAAACCAATCACCATCCTGACTTGGAAATACATTGAATGCAACTGTGAAGGAAGACAGTTATCCACCAAGAGGGAGAAAGAGAGACAGAAAATCTGAGAGAAATTACAAATGCTGTAGACAAACTAAAATTGTAATCTTCAAATATCCTAATCAATAGCACGAGAGCAGAAAGGGGCAGCCATTAGATAACCAATGTCACGAAAACACAAGTTGACAGAAAAATGTCAGCCCCAGAACATACAGAAGAAAAATACCCTCTTCTGTAAATAATATACAAGATTTATCTGTTCTCGTGATGGCAGGCATGGTCTTGTTGAAGAAGGTGCTTTCTGAAAGATGGCTCCTTCACCACCACTCTGTACCAGCATGGGAGTGTGTGTGTGCTGGGGTTGGCTCGGTTAATGATAATCTTCTGGTTCCTTCACTGGCTGAATGTTAAAAAGAATCCATCAGTTAATCAAGTGACCAACTCCCCATGGGAATGGCGGGGAGGAGAATGGAAGAGGTTAAGGGATAAACGTGCGTTGAGAAAACCATCCAAATTGGGGGAGTTATGTATGAAGCTAATACTGTCAGAATGCTGTTGGGTGTTGCAGAGGACGAGGAAAGTTGCAGCAACCGTCTGCTCTTGTTGTGGAACACTGTTGCACTTGTCAGAGCAGAAGATGGAGAGGAAGAAACATAATGAATGCATATGGAACTGAAACATCAAATTTACTGTTTCACCTCCAAGGACTTGGTGCAAATGCCTCAACAACTGATCAGACCGGCAAAATCCAGGAGAGGTAATCACTCGGCAGATTTTTCATCATTCAGAAGGTGAAGGACAACCTGAGCTTCTGAATCTCTCTACATTAAGACACAAGTCAGGCGTGTGATGGAATATTCCCCACTTGCCTGCACAGGTGCAGCGCCAACAACACAAGAAGCTCAACACTGTTCAGGACAAAGCAGCCCACTTGGTTGGCACCACATCCACAAACATTTACTCCCTTAACCACCAACACTTAGTAGCAGCAGTGTGTACCATCTTTAAGGTACATTGCAGAAATTCCACCAAAAATCCTCAGACAGCACTTTCCAAACACGTGACTACTTCCATCTGGAAGGACAAGGGCAGCAGATACATGGGAACACCACTCCCTACATGATCTCCTCCAAACTTGAAATATGTCACCATTTCGTCACTGTTGCTGGTTCAAAACCCTGGACCTCCCTTCCGAAATATATTGTCGTTACGAGCAGCACAGTGGCCAGTGGTTAGCACTGCTGCCTCACAGCACCAGAGATCTGGGTTCAATTCAGTCTCAGGTGACTGTGTGTGGGGGTTTGCACATTCTTCCCATGTCTTTGTGGGTTTCCTCCAGGTGCTCCGAGTTCCTCCTACAGACTAAAGATGTGTGGATTAGGTGAATTGGCCACGCTAAATTGCCCATTGTGTCCAGGGATGACGAATTATGTGAATTATCCATGGGAAGTGCAGGGTTACAGGGATAGGGTTGGGGTGGGTGGGGGGCGCGGGGTCAGTCTGGTGGAATGCTTTTTGGAGTCATTATGGACTTGTTGGGCCAAATGGTCTGTTTCCACACTGTAGGGATTTTAATGATTGTGGGTCAACTGTTAGCACAAGGACTGGAGTGGTTCAAGAAGGAAGCTTAACACCACCTTCTCATTGTGCAAATAATGGCAGCCAATAAAGCTGGACCAACCAGCGATCTTTAGATCTCACAAATGATTTTTAAAAACCCTGAAGTACTCACCCATGGGGTCATTCCAATCAATCTTGTCTCCTTTGGTTCATAGAAACATCGAAGAATAGGAGTAAGGACTTGGAGCCTGTTCCACCTTTCAACATGATCATGGCTGATCATTGAACTCACACTGTTTCTGCCCACTGTCTTTGTTCTCTTTAGTCCTAAGCACCATATCCAATTTCCCTTTGAAAATAGTCAATGGTTTGACCTCAACAGTTCCCAGACAGAATTCCACAGGCTAACCTCTGTCTGGGTGAAGACATTTCTCCTCATTTCCTAAATGATTGCCTTTTCCTCCTTGACTCTGAGCCCTATTTCTAGACTCCTAAGTCATTGAGGACATTCTTACTGCATCTCCCTTGTCCAGTCCTCTTTAAATTTATAGGCTTCCATCAGATGCCCGTTCTTCTTTTAAGTTCCCACGAATATAACCCTAACTGATCCAGTTTCCCTTCATCTCTCAATACCACCATCCCAGAAATCACTCTGGTAAATCTTTCACTCACTGTCACTATAACCAATCCATGAATCCCCTCAATTAGGCAGTCATCAAGCTATCTGCCTTGTTCACCACCTGCAAGAGGGTCAGGGTCATACTTGCTTTCAGCGATGGTACAAGGACACTAAGGTCTCAGTGCACCCCTCCCTTTCCCAATCTATCACCCTTCAGATAATAGATGGCTTTTCAGGTTTTGCCCCTAAAGTAGATAACTTCACATTTAGCCGACAGATGGTTCATCTGCTGCGTATTTACCCACTCATCAACTCAACTCAAACTCCCCTGAGAGCCACCATATCATGGCCCCAACAGACAGGGTAACATACAGAGCCAAGACTGAGGAACAAGCCTCACGGAAGACTTCGTACAAGGCTCAAAAAAGATGGTATACGCAGAAACAGCCTTCCATCCTCAGGTGTGGACCAGGTTAAAAGTATAGAATTATGGACGAAGAAAGGCCAGGTGTTCGGCAACTAATTAATCACTGGGAACCATGTGACCACGAGTCCTTGTCCAAACCCCACGTGAGCAAAATGGGGCGGGCGCGACAGTTTAACCAATCAGATGAAACGGTCTGTGCATGAGCCCCGCCTACGAAAGACAGACTCTCGCCCGTGAGGACTGGGGCGACGCCCATGACGTGCGGTTGCTCCAATCGGCGGAGGCAGGGGAAAGACTGAAGTGAAAAGGAACTTCTTCACCCGGTGGGTTGTTAATCTATGGAATTCCTTGCCCAGTGAAGTAGTTGATGCTACTTCAGTAAACGTTTTTAAAGATAAGGTAGATTTTTTTTTTAACAATAATGGAATTAAGGGACACGGTGAGAACGCGGGTAAGTGGATCTGAGTCCACGAAAAGATCAGCCATGATCTTATCGAATGGCGGAGCAGGCTCGAAGGGCCGGATGCCCTACTCCTGCTCCTCGTTCTTATGTTCGAAAGCCAGACCACAAGCACGCCCAAACCCACACCGAGGAAAGAGCGCCAACGGAGGTGAAGATAGGTGCGTGCCCCCGCAAGCGAGAGGTCTCTTGTTTTCAAATTCTGAACTGTCACCATCAGAAACGACACCGTACCCCGCACCCCACCCCCTCGATAATGCGGACCCTCCATAGGCACCGACACCTCCGCCCCCTCTGTGGAAAGAGGAAGTTACTGTTTTGAGTCCAGTGAAACGTTTTGCAATTGAAGTGAAGTGGAAATTTGATGGATATAATCCTGTCGAAAGGGGATAGAAAAATGCATGGAACAGAAGGGATTATTAGCGTATATTAGAGAGTGAGGGGTTTTGCAGATCAAAGTGTGATAACGAATTAAAGGGGAAAGAAAGTGGTAAAGGTTGTAGAGAAGGGACAAATCTTTGCTCCAGAGCTGATGTTAATGGTAGAATGAAGATCTGATTGAAAAGGAAATAAAGCATGAAGACAGGATGCAATCACTCGGGTAAAGTATATCCAATCAGAGGACTGTGTTAATGGGTCTAAAGCTATTGAACTCAGTATTGAATGTAGACCAATGTTTTGTCTCTTCTCAACAACCATTACCGCTGCGTTTGTGTTCTGTCGAAGGATCACCCGACCTGGATATTTAACTCTGCTTTTTTTGGCTCCACAGATGCTGCCAGACCTGCTGAACTTTTCCAACAGCTTCTGTTTTCGTTACCTTTGCCTTTGCTTAGTGTTCAATGTTGAATTTGATCTTTGATCTCCCTCACCCTGTAACTTTGTCTTGACCTTTCAGCTCACATTCCTGTCTCCCCATTTCAACAGCATAGAACATAGAACATTACATAGAACATTACAGCGCAGTACCGGCTCTTCGGTCCTCGATGTTGCGCCGAAACAAATCTGAAGCCCATCTAACTATCTGACACACTCACATTTTATCTTTTACTGCAATTGAGTTTAAAGGCAGGGACACAAATTTCCAAGTATGCTTCCACCTCCTGGATGTAATGCTGCTGTCATTCTGCTCAATTTCCTTTCCTCCCTTTCCAGGCTCTTAATGTTCTTCCTAAAATATGGTGTTCAGAATTCACTATGTACTCAAATGGAGCTGAAAGCACTACTTTTTAAAGTTTTAGCATCACTTTCATGCTTTTTTACTCTCATCTTCTCGTACTGAAGCCCAGAGTCCCACTGACAGTGCTTAATTATCTCAGTACTGACCCTCTGACAATGACGCACTCCCTCAGTACTGATCCTCTGACAGTACTGCACTACTTCAGTACTGATCCTCTAATCATGTGGCATACCCTCAATTCTGACCCCTTTTGGAATGAGGGACTGCCTCAGTATTGACCCTCTGACAAAAAGGGACTGCCTCCAATCGGCCCTTCTGGCAGTGCTGCACCACTTCAGTACTGACCCTGTAAGCGTGTTGCATTCCATCAATTCTGACCCTATTACATGCGGGCAGTGCCTCACACCAGATCCTCTGACAATGAGGCAATCCCTCAGAACAGATCCTCTGACAAAGAGGTACTGCCTTCAGAACTGACCGGCTGACAATAAGGTCCTCCTTCAGTACAGACCCTTTGATAATGAGTCCCTCCCTCAATCCTGACCCTCTGACAGTGCTGCATTACCTCAGTATTGACCATCTAAACTCACTCAATTCTAATCCCTTTGCAATTAGGCAATCCCTCAGAACTGACCCGTTGACAATAAGGCATTCCCATCATTCTGACCTTCTGACAGTGCTACATTACCTCAGTACTGACATTCTCACAGTTCTTCAATACCTCAATATTGAGCCCCTGACATTTGACACTCCCTCTATTCTGACTCCATCACATTGAGGCACTGCCTCGGAATGGATCCTCTGGCAACGAGTCACTCCCTTACTGCTCACCCTCGAACAGTGAGACATTGTCTCAGAACTGACCTCGTGATAATAAGGCACTCCCTCTATGCTGATCTTCTGATTAAGGGGCCCTTCCTCAGTAATGACCCTGGAAACATGATGAACTTCCGCAATTCCGACCCCCTTAAATGAGCCACTGGTTCAGCATGTAACTCTGACAATAATGCATTCCCACAATTCTGACCCTCTGACACTGCTACAATAACTCAGTACTGACTCTCTAATCGTGTGGCACTCCCCCAATTTTGACTATTGAATCAGTATTGACCCTCTGATTAAAATGCACTCCAATGTTCTGACCGCCTGAGAGTGCTCCAATACCTCAGAGATAACCGAGTAATCATATGGCCCTCCTTCAATCCATCCCCCTCCCAAAGAGACACTGCCTCTCTACTGACCCGCTGACGATAAGGCCCTCCCTCAGAACTTAACCTCTGATAGTGCTGCAGTCCTCAGTATTGATCCTCTAAATGTGATCCTCTAAATTCTGATCCCATTACATTGAGGCACTGCCTCACAATCGACCCACTGACTGCATCTCATTCGGGAAATGACGTGTAGACTGGGTGGCCGCTTTGCAGAACAGCTACAGACACTCTGACAAAGAGACACTGCCTCAGAACTGACACTCGGACAATGTGGCATTATTTCAGGGATGGCACTCCAGTCATGAGTCCTGCCTCAGACCTGAACCTCTGGTGGAGCTGAAGTACCTCAGTAGTGACTCTTCAATCGTGAGGCACACCCTTAATTTTGACCCCCTTACAATGAGACACTGCTTCAGAACTGACCCGCTTACAACTCCTTCAGTACTCACCCTCTGATAATGAGGCCCTCTATCAGAGCTGATTCCCTCTCAATGGGTGACTCCTTCAAGACTGACTCTCCAGAAATGACATGATAGCCCTGCAGAGGGAGTCATTGTCAGAGAAACACTCCCTCAGTACTTCGCCTCTGACAGTTCTTCAATACCTCAACACAGACCCTCTGACAATGATGTACTCCCTCAGTCGTGACACTCTGACTGCAATACCTTACTACTGACCTGCTAATCATGTCATCCTCCCTCAATTCTAAATCCATTACATGGAGGCACTGCCTCAGAACTGACCCACTGACAATAAGGCATTCCCTCAACTTATCCTCTGACAGTGCTTCACTACCTCAGTACTGACTCTGTGTTGTGAGGCCCTTCCTTAATTCTGACCCTACTAAAATGAGGCACTAACTCAGTATTGACCCTCTGACAAAGTGGCACTGCCTCACAATTGACCTACTGACAATGGGGCACTCCCTCAGTGCAGACCCTTTGATAGAGGTTTGATACTGGGAGAGTACTGCACTGCGAACAGGTCAATATTAAGGGGATGCCGCATTCTCGATGGCCAATATTCAGGGAATGCTGCACTGTTGGTGGACCAGTATTCAGGGAGTGCCACACTGCTTGTGGTTAGATAATAAGAGAGTAATGCACTGGCAGAGAGTTCGCACCGAGGGAATGCTGCACGCTCAGTTGGTCAATACTAAAGCAGTATTTCACCCTCAGAGCTTTGATATTAGGGGAGTGCTGCACTGTGAACAGGCGAATATTAAAAGAATGCTACACTATCAAAGGGTCCATATTAAGGGAGTGCTCAACAATCGAAGGTCAAAATAAGGGAAGTGGTGCACTGTCGGAGGGCAACTATTAATGGAATATTGCAACTTCAGCGGTTCAGTGCTCAGGCAAAGCAGCACAGCAAAGGGTCAGTAATGAGAGAATGCTCCATTTTCAAAGATTTAGTACAGAAGAAAATTCTTAATCAGAGAGTTATTTCTGCGGGAGTGCTGCATTGTCAGGATTTCACACTGAGGGAGTATCACACAATCAGAGGTCCAATATTGAGGAAATAGTGCACTATTGTAGGGTTGATATAAACGGAGTTTTGCACTGTCAGAGGATTAATGATGTGGGAGTGCTGAAATATCACAGAATCACTCCTGAGAGAGTACTGCACGTTCAGAGAGGTAGTACTGAGGGAGTGCTATAATGTCAGAAGATTGATATCAAGGGAACGTTGCACTGCCGAAGGATCAGTAGCGCAGTACTGTCAGAAGGCCAATATTGAGGGAGCTCTTCTGTGTCAGTGGGCCAATATTACGGAATTGCTACACTATCAGCGTATCAATGTCAGACGGTCAGCACTGAGGGAGTGCTACACTGTTGGAGGGCCAATATTGTAAGTGTGCGACACTCAGAGGATCATCTTGTTGGAGTTCTGCACTGTCAGTAGTTCAATTGTAAGGGAGAGCCACACTGGTAGTGGGTTAATATTAACGGAGTGCTGGACTGTCAGAGGATTAAAGATGAGGGAGAGCTTCCCTTTGCGGGGGTGAGTACTGAAAGAGAACCGCCCGTCAGGGGATCAATATTAATGTTGTAGAGTCAGTACAGAGGGGCAGCACTGTCGGAGAGTCAATAAGAAGCATGTCGCGACACTATCAAGGAGTCAATGATGACAGAATGCTGCACTCTCAGAAGATCAGTAGTGAGGGAAAACTGCATTGTCAGAGTGCCTTCATCAAGGAAGTGCCACTCTGTCAGAACACCAATATTAAGGGAGAGCTGCACTGTCACAGGGTCAATATTAGCGGTGTGCTGCACTAACACAGGGTCAGTGATGATTGAGTGCTTAATTGTTGCAGAGCCAGTACTGAGGGAATCCTGCGTTGTTACAGTGTCATCATTGATGGAGTGCTGCACTGTTGAAGGGCAGATATTAAGGGAGTGTGAAACTGTCAGAATGTCATTATTAAAGGTGTGCTACGTTATCAAAGGGTGAGTAATGAGGGAGTGCAGCACTGTCGGAGGGTCAGCACTGAGGTTTGGTTTGCAATGCTGCCTCACAGCGCCAGGGACCCAGGTTCGATTCCACCCTTGGGCGACCGTCTGTGTGGAGTTTGCACATTCTCCGTGTCTGTGCGGGTTTGTGTGTTCTCCGGTTTCTTCCCACAGTCCAAAGATGTGAAGGCTCGGTGGATTGGCTATGCTAAATTGCCCACAGTGCCCAGGGATGTTCGGGTTAGGCATGGGAAAGATAGGGGAATGGTTCTGGGTGGGATGCTTTTCGGAGGGGCGGTGTGGACTTGTTGGGCTGAATGGCCTGTTTCCACACTGTAGGGATTCTATGAATCAATATTAAGGGAGTGCTGCACTGTCAGAGGGTCAATGGTGAGAGAGTGCTGCCCTGTGGGAGGCCAGTACTGAAAGGGAGCTGCCCTGTCCGAAGGGCTATATTAGGAGAGTGCTGCACGTCAGAGGGTCAATATTAAGGGACTGCTCCAATATCAGAGGGTCAATAGTAAGGGAGCACATCTCTCTCAAATGGCCTTGTCAAAGGGTCAGTCGTCAGGTTAGTGCTGGGGGAATACCGGTATGTCAGAGGGTCAGTCATCAGTACTCCAGAGTGTATTGTACTGAGGGAGTGCCTCATAGTCAGTGGGTGAGCTCTCTGGCAGTGCTTCTTTGTTAGTGTGCCACTCCCTTAACGCTGACCCTCTGAAAGTGCAGCATTCCCTTAATATTGGCCTTTCAACAGAGCGGCACTCCCTCAGCGAAGACACTCTGACAATGCAGCTTTCCCATATTACTGACCTTCTGACAGCGCAGCATTCTGTCATCATTGACCCTCTGACAGTGCAGTATATGCTTCATATTGACCCTCCGATATTGTGGTACTCCCTCAGTGATGGTACTCTGACATTGCAGCACTCCCTCTGTACTAACTCTCTGATTGAGCACTGCCTCAGTTCTAAGCCTCTGACAATGGAACATTCTCTCATTACTGACCCTTTGCTGTGCTGCTCTGCCTGAGCACTCACTTGCTGAAGTTGCAGTACTCCATTAATAGTTGCCCTCCGACAGTACACCACTTCCTCAATATTGACCCTCGATAGTGGAGCATTCTCTTAATATGGACACTCTGATATTGTAGCATTCTTTTTATATTTGCCGGCTCACAGTGCAGCACTTCCTAATATCACAGCTCTGAAGGTGAAATACTACTTTAATATTGACCAACTGAGAGTGCAGCATTCCCTCGGTGCGAACTCTCTGCCAGTGCAGTACTCCCTTATTATCGGACCACAAGCAGTGCAGCACTCCCTGAATATTGGCAATCGAGAATGCGGCATCCCCTTAATATTGACCTGTTCACAGTGCAGCACTCTCCCAATATCAAACCTCTATCAAAGGATCCGCACTGAGGGAGTGCCCCATTGTCAGTAGGTCAATTGTGAGGAAGTGCCACTTTGTCAGAGGGTCAATACTGAAGTAGCGCCTCATTTTAAGACGGGCAGAATTAAGGAAGGGCCTCACAACACAGAGTCAGTACTGAGGAAGTGCAGCACTGTCAGAGGATCAGTTCAGGGAATGCCTTATTGTCTGTGGTTCAGTTCTGAGGCAGTGCCTCCATGTAATGGATTTAGAATTGAGGGAGGATGACATGATTAGAAGGTCAGTAGTAAGGTATTGCAGTCAGAATGTCACTACTGAGGCAGTACATCATTGTCAGATGGTCTGTGTTGAGGTATTGAAGAACTGTCAGAGGCTAAGTACTGAGGGAATGCTTCCTTGACAATGCTTCCTTTGCAGGGCTATCATGTCATTTCTGGAGAATCAGTTTTGAAGGAGTCACCCATTGAGAGGGAATCAGTTCTGATGGAGGGCCTCATTATCAGAGGGTTATTAGTGAAGGAGTTGTAAGCGGGTCAATTCTGAAGCAGTGTCTCATTGTAAGGGGGTCAAAATTGAGGGCGTGCCTCACGATTGAAGAGTCAGTACTGAGATACTTCAGCTCCACCAGAGGGTCAGTTCTGAGGCAGTACCTCACGACTGGAGGGTCAGCCCTGAAATACTGCCACATTGTCAGAGTGTCAGTTATGAGACAGTGTCTCTTTGTCAGAGTGTCTGCAGCTGTTCTGCAAAGCGGGCACCCGTCTACACTTCATTTCCCCAGTGAGATGCTGTCAGTGGGTCGATTGTGAGGCAGTGCCTCAATGTAATGGGATCAGATTTCAGAGGATCACATTTAGAGGATCAATACTGAGGACTGCAGCACTATCAGAGGTTAAGTACTGAGGGAGGGACTTAATGTCATAGGGTCAGTAAAGAGGCAGTGCCTCTTTGTAAGGGGGTCAGTCTGATCTGAGAATTGTTACAGGGTCAACACTGCGGGAGTGCCTCATTGTCAGAGAGTCTGTTCTGAGGCAGTGCCTCAATGTAATGGGGATGGATTGAAGGAGGGCCATATGATTAGTGGGTTATCTCTGAGGTATTGAAGCACTCTCAGGCGGTCAGAACCGTGGAGTGCATTATAGTCAGAGGGTCAAAGCTGATTCAATGGTCAAAATTGGCGGAGTGCCACACGCTTAGAGAGTCGGTACTGAGGTATTGTAGCAGTGTCAGAGGGTCAGAACTGTGGGAGTGCATTATTGTCAGAGTTGCATGCTGAACCAGTGCCTCATTTAAGGAAGTCGGAATTGAGGAAGTTCATCATGTTTACAGGGTAATTACTGAGGAAGGGCCCCGTTATCAGCAGATCAGCATAGATGGAATGCCTTATTATCACGAGGTCAGTTCTGAAACAATGTCTCATTGTTCGAGGGTGAGCAGTAATGGAGTGACTCTTTGTTAGAGGATCCATTCCGAGGCAGTGCCTCAATGTGATGGAGTCAGAATAGAAGGAGTGTCAAATGTCAGGGGCTCAATATTGAGGTATTGAAGAACGGTGAGAGTGTCTGTACTGAGGTAGTGCAGCACTGTCAGAAGGTCAGAATGATGGGAATGCATTATTGTCAACGGGTCAGTTCTGAGGGATTGCCTAATTGCAAAGGGATTAGAATTGAGGGAGTTTAGATGGTCAATACTGAGGTAATGCAGCACTGTCAGAGGGTCAGGAATGAGGGAGGGACTCATTATGAAAGGGTCTGTACTGAAGGAGGACCTTATTGTCAGCCGGTCAGTTCTGAGGCAGTACCTCTTTGTCAGAGGATCTGTTCTGAGGGATTGCCTCATTGTCAGCGGATCTGGTGTGAGGCACTGCCCGGACGTAATAGGGTCAGAATTGAGGGAATGCAACACGCTTATAGGGTCAGTACTGAAGTAGTGCAGCACTGCCAGAAGAGCCGTTCTGAGGCAGTCCCTTTTTGTCAGAGGGTCAATACTGAGGCAGTCCCTCATTCTAAAGGGGGTCAGAATTGAGGGTATGCCACATGATTAGAGGATCAGTACTGAAGTCGTGCAGTACTGTCAGAGGATCAGTGCTGAGGGAATGCCTCATTGTCAGAGGTTCAGTACTATGATAACTAAGCACTGTCAGTGGGACTCTGGTACTAGAAGATGAGAGTAAAAAAACATGAAAGTGATGTTAAACCTTTAAAAAGTAGTGCTGTCAGCTCCATTTGAGTACATAGTGAATTCTGAACACCATATTTGAGAAAGAACATTAAGAACCTGGAAAGGGAGGAAAGGAAATTGAGCAGAATGACAACAGCACTACATCCAGGAGGTGGAAGCATACTTGGAAATTTGTGTCCCTGCCTTTAAACTCAATTGCAGTAAAAGATAAAATGTGAGTGTTTCAGATAGTCAGATGGGCTTCAGATTGGTTTCGGCGCAACATCGAGGGGTGAAGGGCCTGTACTGCACTGTAATGTTCTATGTAATATTCAATGTTCTGTGCTCTTGAAAGGGGGAGACAGGAATGTGGGCTAAAAGGTCAAGACAAAGTTACAAGGTGAGGGAGATTAAAGATCAAATTCACCATTGAACACAAAGCAAAGGCAAAGGTAACGAAAACAGAAGCTGTTGGAAAAGTTCAGCAGGTCTGGCAGCATCTGTGGAGCCAAAAAAAGCAGAGTTAAATATCCAGGTCGGGTGATCCTTCCACAGAACACAAAGGCAGCGTAATGGTTGTTGAGAAGAGACAAAACATTGGTCTGCATTCAATACTGAGTTCAACAGCTTTAGACCCATTAACACAGTCCTCTGATTGGATATACTTTCCCCCAGTGATTGCATCCGTCTTCATGCTTTATTTCCTTTTCAATCAGATCTTCATTCTAACATTAACACCTGCTCTGGAGCAATGCTTTGTCTCTCCTCTACAACTTTTACCACTCTCTTTCGCCTTTTATTCGTTGGCACGCTTTGATCTGCAAACCCCCTCACTCTCTAAGAAACGCTAATAATCCCTTCTGTTCCATATATTTTTCTAACCCTTTCGACAGGGTTATATCCATCAAATTTCCACTTCACTTCAATTGCTAAACGTTTCACTGGACTCAAAACAGCAACTTCCTCTTTCCACAGAGCGGGGTGTGGTGGTCGGTGCCGAGGGAGGGGCCGCATTATCGAGGGGGTGGGGTGCGGGGAACGGTGTCGGTGCTGATGGTGACGGTTCAGAATTTGAAAACAAGAGACCTCGCGCTTGTGGGGGCACGCACCTATCTTCACCTCCAAGGGCGCTCTTTCCTCGGTGTGGGCGTGGTCGTGGTCGTTGTCTGGCTTTAGAACATAAGAACTAGGAGCAGGAGTGGGCCGTCCGGCCCTTCGAGCCTGTTCCGCCATTCAATAAGATCATGTCTGATCTTTTCGTCGACACAAATCTACTTACCCGTGTTCTCACCGTATCTCTTAATTCCTTTATTGTTCAAAAAAATCTACCTTACCTTTAAAAACGTTTATTGAAGTAGCATCAACTACTTCACTGGGCAAGGAATTCCATAGATTAACAACCTTCTGGGTGAAGAAGTTCCTTCTCAATTCAGTCTTTCCCCTGCCTCCGCTGATTTTAGCAACCGCATGTCATGGGCGTCGCCCCAGTCCTCATGGGCGAGACTCTGTCGTTCGTCGGCGGGGCTCATGCACAGACCTTTTCATCTGATTGGTTAAACTGTCGTGCCCGCCCCCTTTTGCTCATGTGGGGTTTGGACAAGGGCTCGTGGTCACATGATTCCTAGTGACGACTTAGTTGCCGAACACCTGGTCTTTCTTCGTCCATCGTTCTATACTTTTAAAAAGGTGCACACCTGAGGTTGGAAGGCTGTTTCTGGGTATACCATCTTTGTTCAGCCTTGTACGAAGTCTTTCGTGAGGCTTGTTCCTCAGTCTTGGCTCTGTATGTTAACCCTGTCTGTTGGGGCCATGATATGGTGGCTCTCAGGGAAGGTTGAGTTGAGTTGATGAGTAGGTCAGTATGTAGCAGATGAACCATCTCTCGGATAAATGTGAAGTTATCTACTTCCGGGGCAAAAACTGAAAAGCCATTCAATTTCTGAAGGGTGATAGATTGGGAAAGGGAGGGGTGCACTGACAGCTCAGTGTCCTTGTACCAGTCGCTGAAAGCAAGTATGACCCTGACCCTGACCCTGACCCTCCAGCAGGTGGTGAACAAGGCAGATGGTTTGTTGGCTGCCTTATTGAGGGGATTCATGGATTGGTTATAGTGACAGTGAGTGAAAGATTTACCAGAGTGATTTCTGGGATGGTGGTATTGAAAGATGAAGGGAGACTGGATCAGTTAGAGCTATATTCGTGGAAGTTTAAAAGAAGAACGGGCATCTGATGGAAGCCTATAAATTTAAAGAGGACTGGATAAGGTAGATGCAGTAAGGGTGTCCTCAAAGACTTAGGAGTCTAGGAATAGGGCTCAGAGTCAAGGAGGAAAAGGAGATCATTTAGGAAATGAGGAGAAATGTCTTCACCCAGACAGAGGTTAGCCTGTGGAATTCTGTCTGGGAACTGTTGAGGTCAAACCACTGACTATTTTCTAAGGGAATTTGGACATGGTGCTTAGGACTAAAGAGAACAAAGACAGTTGGTAGAAACAGTGTGAGTTCAATGATCAGCCATGATCATGTTGAAAGGTGGAACAGGCTCGAAGTGCTTACTCCTATTCTTCGATGTTTCTATGAACCAAAGGAGACAAGATTGATTGGAATGACCCCATGGGTGAGGACTTCAGGGTTTTTAAAAATCATTTGTGAGATCTGAAGATCGCTGGTTGGTGCAGCTTTATTGGCTGCCATTCGTTGCCCCATGAGAAGGTGGTGTTGAGCTGACTTCTTGAACCACTCCAGTCCTTGTGCTGACATTTGACCCACAATCATTAGAATCCCTACAGTGTGGGAACAGGCCATTTGGCTCAACAGGTCCTTAATGACTCCAAAAAGCATTCCTGCAGACTGACCCCGCCCTCACCCTGCTCATCCCTGGACTCAATGGGCAATTTAGCGTGGCCAATTTACCTAATCCCCACATCTTTGGTGTGTAGGAGGAACCCGGAGCACCTGGAGGAAACCCACAAAGACATGGGAAGAATGTGCAAACCCCCACACTCAGTCACGTGAGACTGAATTGAAACCAGATCTCTGGTGCTGTGAGTCAGCAGTGCTAACCACTGGCCACTGTGCTGCTCGTAAGGACAATATTGTTAGTAAGGGAGGTCCAGGGGTTTGATCCAGCGACAGTGAAGGAATCGTGACATATTTAAAGTTTGGAGGTGATCTTGTAGTGAGTGGTATTCCATGTATCTGCTACCGTTGTCCTTCTGGATGGAAGTAGTCACGTGTTTGGAAAGTGCTATCTGATGATTTTTGGTGGAATTCATGCAGTGTACCTTGCAGATGGTGCACACTGCTGCTACTAAAGTGTTGGTTGTTAAGGGAGTGAATGGTTGTGGATGTGGTGTCAATCAAGTGGGCTGCTTTGTCCTGAACAGTGTTGAGCTTCTTGTGTTGTTGGAGCTGCACCTGTCCAGGCAAGTGGGAAATATTCCATCACAAGCCTGTCTTGTGTTAATGTGGAGAGTTTCAGAAGCTCAGGTTGTCCTTCGCCTTCTGAATGATGAAAAGTCTGCCGAGTGACTCCGTCTCCTGGAATTTGCCGGTCTGTTCAGTTGTTGAGGCATTTGCACCAAGTCCTTGGAGGTGGAACAGTTGTTGCCCTGTAAATTTGATGTTTCAGTTCCATACGCATTTATTATGTTGCTTCCTCTCCATGTCCTGCTCTGACAGGTGCAACAGTATCCCACAACATGAGCAGACGGTTGCTGCATCTTTCCTCGTCCTCTACCCCACCCAACAGAAATCTGACAGTATTAGCCTCATACGTAACTCCCCCAATTTGGATGGTTTTCTCAACGCACAATGATCCCTTATCCTCTTCCACTCCTCCTCCCCGTCGTTCCCATGGGGAGTTGGTCACTTGACTAACTGATGCATTCTTTTTAACATTCAGCCAGTGAAGGAAAGAGACGATCATCATTAACCTCGCAACCCCCACCACACGCACACCCCCATGCTGGTACAGAGTGGTGGTGAAGGAGCCATCTTTCAGAAAGAACCTTCTTCAAAAAGACTATGCCTGCCATCACGAGAACAGATAAATCTTGTGTATTATTTACAGAAGAGGGGATTTCTCTTCTGTATGTCCTGGGGCTGACATGTTTCTGTTAACTTGTGTTTTAGTGACATTGAGTAGCAAATGGTTGCCCCTCTCTGCTCTCGTGCTATTATTCAGGATATTTGAAAATTACAATTTTAGTTTGGCGACAGCATTTGTAATTTTTCTCAGATTTTCTCTCTCTCTTTCTCCCTCATGGTGGATAACTGTCTTCCTTCACAGTTGCATTCAATGTATTCCCAAGTCAGGATGGTGATTGGCTTGGAGGGGAACATGAAGGTGGTATTTCTAATATGCTATCCTTGTTCTTCCAGTCGGAAGTGGTCGTGGGTTTGTCTGAGGATCTTTAGTGAATTTCTGCAGATCATCTTGTAGATAGCGTACACTGCTGCTACTGACTGTCGGTGGGAGACGGAGTGGATATTTGTGAATGTAGTGCCAGTCAAGCGTGCTGCTTTGTCCTAGATGGTTTAAAGCTTCTTGTGTTGTTGGGGCTGCACTCATCCAGGCAAGTGGGGACTATTCCATCACACTCCTGACTTGTGCCTTATAGAAAGTGGACAGGCTTTGAGGAGTCAGCCGGAGAATTACTCCCCGTGGTATTCCTCGCTTCTGAACTGCTCTTGCACTGTGTTTATGTGGTGAGTGCAGTTGAGTTTCTGGTCAATGATGACCATCAGGATGTTGATAGTGGGGATTCAGTGATGGTAACACTGTAGAATGCCAAGGGGCAGTGGTTAGATTG
Organism: Rhincodon typus; assembly: GCF_021869965.1. Classification (NCBI taxonomy): domain Eukaryota; kingdom Metazoa; phylum Chordata; class Chondrichthyes; order Orectolobiformes; family Rhincodontidae; genus Rhincodon; species Rhincodon typus. The sequence goes on from NC_063375.1 coordinate 7,347,872, forward strand.
TCTCTTATTGTTGATGGTTGTATTGTGTGACACAAATGTAATTTGCACTTGTTGGCCCAAGCCAGCTCTTGTTGCATTTGAACAAGGACTGCTTCAGTATCTGAGGAGCTGCGAATGGTTCTGAACAGTATGCAATCATCATCGTAAAGGGTTCAGAGTTGAGGGTATGCCACATAATTAGACATTCAGTAGTGAGGGGGTGCCTCATTGTCAGAGGGTCAACATTGAGGCAGTGCCACATCCTAAAGTTATTAGAATTGAAGGAGTGCCACTTGATTACAGGAGCCATGGTGAGGTATTGCAGCACTTAGAGAAGGACGAACTGAGGGAATGCTTTATTGACAGAGGGTCAATCTTGAGGTATTGAAGCACAGTCAGAGGTTCAGTACTGAAGGGGCCCCTCATTGCCAGAGGGTGAATACTCAGTCAGTTCCTCAATGTCATGGGGTCAGAATTGAGGGAGTGCGAAATGACTAAAGGGTCAGGACTAACAATACAGGACTGACAGTTAGTCAGATTTGTAGGAGTCAGAGGGTCAATACGGATGGCAGTGCCTCATTGTGTAGGTGGTGGAATTGAGGGAGTGCCACCTGATTAGAGAGTGAGTGCAGAGGCATTATGTCACGGTCAATAGGTTAGAACTGAGGGAGTGCCACATATTTAGAGGGTTGGTACTGCGGTATTTGCAGCAGTGTGGGAGTGCCTCGTTCTCAGAGGACATTACTGAGAAAATGTTTTATTGTCAGTGGAACATGGAGTCATAGAATCGCAGATGTACAGTATGAAAACAGACGCTTTGTTCCAACTCGTCCATACTGACCCGATAGATAATTAATTATCTTGATCGTGGTGTGCAGGGGACAATTTCCAAGTTTGCAGATACCATTAAACTTGAGAATTGTAAATTGTGAGAAGAATAGTGTGGAACTCCAAAAGTGCATTAAAAAGTTGATGGAGTGGGCAGATAGGCGGAATATGAGGTACAATGCAAAGAAGTGTCAGGTGATGCACTTTGTCTTTCAAGTGTTTTTCCGACCAATGTAAAATACGAGTATGGACGTGCACAGTTGAAATGATGGTAGCAGTACAGCTGGAGGGAGCAATAAATAAAGCATACAGCCTTTATTAATCGGGGTATAGAGTATACGAGTAAGAAGTTGATGATTTTGAACTTCTGCAAGGTAATTTAAGTCTCAGCTGGAGTATTGTGCACCGTTGTGGCCTTCACATTATAGGAAAAAGGCAAATGCATTGATGTGCTGTTTATTACTGGAACGGTTCCAGGGAGGAAAAGCTTCAGATACAAGAATAGATTGAAGAGTTTGGGACTGTTCTCTCTCAATAGCGGGCTGAGAGGAGATGGAATTGAGGATTTTTGCAATCATGAGAGAGGGAAACAGAGCAGATCGGGAGAAGATGTCCCTGCCCTTAGAGTAGCTTAATCACAGAGTGTGCAGTTAGGTTATGTCGTGCACTGCTGTAAATGTGATGAATGATGTTCAATGGAGACGTACAGAGGGCATTGGATGAAAATGGTGTGCAGGTGATAGGCGGAAAAAGGTTTTGCATGAGATGATAGAGACAACTCAGTATGATGAGCCAAATGGCCTCCTTCCCCTTCTGTAATATTGCGATTTGGTGTATCCAAAAATTACCTGAAATTTATTACAAACACCTATAAAACAGCACTGTCACTACTTAATCATCATTCAAAGGATTACTTTGACTTCAAAATGGTTTTGTGGACTCTCTGAAGACAGATAACATCGGATTAAAAATGACATAGACGCAGAGGGTCAATACTGAAGCAGTACCTCATTGTAACAGGGTTAGAATTGAGGATGTGCCCCTTGATTGGACAGCCATTACTGAGATTTTGCAGATCTATCACAGTGTAAATATTGAATGAATGCCTCATTGTCAGAGCGTCAGAACTGTGGGAGTGCATTATTGTCAGAGGATCAGCACTGAGGCAGTACCTCAATGTGCAGATGTCAGAATTGAAGCAGTGTCACATGATGGGAGGGTCAGTCCTGAGGTATTACAGCCCTGTCAGTGGTTTGGAACTGTGGGAATGCTTCCTTATCATATGGTCAGTACTGAGCAGGGGCCATAATATCATATGTTCAGTCCTGATAGAATGCCTCATCATCGGGAGTCATTACTGAGTCAGTGCCTGTTTGTCAAAGGTACAGTATAGAGGGTGTGCATCATTGTCAGAGGTTCAATACAGAGGCAGTACCTGACTGGAAGGGGGTCAGATCGGAGTGTGCCACATGCTTAGATGGTCAGTTCTGTGGTAGTGCAGCACTCTAAGTGGGTCAGTTCTGAGGCATTGCCTCATTGTCAGAGGCTCATTCCCGAGGCACTGTCTCATTGTAAGAGGGTAAGAATTGAAGGGGTCGCACACGTTTAGATGATCAGCACGGAGGTATTGCAGATCTATCAGAGGGTTCGTCCTCAGGGACTGCCTCGTTGTCAGCAGGTCAATTTGGAGGAAGTGCTTCACTGTCAGAGCATTGGTACTGAGCGAGTACCTCATTGTCAGAGTCGGGATCAAGGGAGTGCTCACATTTTAGACAGTCAATACATGTAGTCAGCACTGTCAGTGGGTGAGTACGAAGGGACCATTCTGAAGCAATGCCTCAATGTAATGGGATTAGAATGGATGGAGGGCCACATGATTAGCGGTTTGGCCCTGAGGAATGGAAGCACTGTCAGATCTCATTGCCGTGATATGGAGGTGTCGATGTTGGACTGAAGGAGGAGTGAGGCTCCAAAAGCTTGTGTTTTCAAACAAACATTTTGGACTATAACCTTGTGTTGTATGACTTCAGACCTCGTTGCCAAAGCGTCAGAACTGTGGGAGTGCACTATAATCACTGGGTCAGTACTGAGGGAGTGCCTCATTGTCAGAATTTCAATGTTGTGCCAGTGCCTCATTGAAACGGGTGTCAGGATTGAGGTTGTGCCTCACGATTACAGAATCAGTACTGAGGAACTGCAGCTCTGTCAAAAGATCAGTTCTGAGGTAGGACTGGAATGTCAGACCAGAGGCTCACTCTTCTATACATCCCTGGCTCTGCCTCAGCCTCAGTATTGACCGTCTGACAATTATGCACTCCCACTGATCTTACCCTCCAACAGTGCTGAAATGCCACAGTACTGATCCTCTCAACAGAATCATAGAATCCCAACAGCGTAAAACAGGCCATTAAGCCCAAGTCCACACTGGCCCTCCTAAGCGCATCTGACCCATCCCCTTAACCTATCCCTGTAACCCTGCATTTCCCGTCTGAGAATAAGGATCTCCCTCAGGATTCTCAAATGATGCCCTTCCTCCGAATGGACTCTTTGACAATGAAGCACACCCTTACGAATGAATCTCTGATAAGACACTCTCTCAGTGTTGACCTCTGATCATGAGGCTCTCGCTCAGTCCTGGCTCCCTGACAATTCTGATCCCATTACAAAGAGGCACTGCCTCACCAATAGCCCTCTGACAAAGGAGCGGTGTGTCAGAACTGAGCATCTGACAAGGAGGCACTCCTTCAGTCTGACCCTCTCTCACTGCTGCAGAAGTGATCTTTTGCTAATGAGGTACTGCCTGGGTTCTAAGCCCTGACAGAGCTGAAATACTTCACTACTTACTGTCAGTCTGTGGCAAAGCCTCCATTCTGACACCATTACACTGAAGCACAGCCTCAGTGCTGACCCACTGACAAAGAGACTCTGTCTCAGAACTGACCAGCTGACAATATGCCAGTGCCCTAGGTACTGACACAATAATAATGAAGCCCTCCCTCCGGACTGACCCTCTAAATGTGAGGTCGCCCTCAATTCTGATGCCCTTACAATGAGGCACTGCCCCAGTTCTGACACCTGCACAATTAGGAACTGGCTCTGTCTGACAGTAATGCACTCCTGCAGTAGCAACCCTCTGACAATGAAGCACTCCCTCTGTACTGAAGCTCGGTCAGTGCTTCAATCCCTCAGTAATGCCCCTCTGACAATGAAACAGTCCATCAGTTCTGACACTGTCACAGTGCTGCAATGTCTGAGTGACTCTGTAATCGTTTCGCACTACCTCACTATTGATGCCTTTATCGTGAGGCAATGCCTCAGCACTGATCCTCTGATACAGCTGCAATACCTTAGCACTGACCCTCTCTGTGTTGCAAACCCTCAATTCCCACACCATTACACTGAGGAACTGCTTCAGAACACAAACTCTGACAATGAGTCATTCCCATAAGACGAACCCTTTCTGACAAATGAACAATGCCTCAGAACTGACACAGTAACAACAAGGCAGTCCCTTAATACGGACCCGCTGATCATAATGTCACAGTCATGACCCTCTAATTGTGTGGCGTCCTTTCAATTCGGACATCTTTCGAAAGAAGCACTGCCTCCGTATTAATGCTGTGACAGTCCTTCAATAGCTCAGTTCTGACACGCTAATCGTGGAGACATCCCACAGTTCTGATCCCGTTCCATAGAGACCCTTGCTGAATCCTGACCCTCTGACTGTATTAGACTATCTCAGTTCTGGTCCTGCAAACGTGTTGCACTGCCTTATTTCTCACCCCATTATATTGAGACTGTGCACGTCACTGGACCCTCTAACAGTGAGACAGTCCCTCAGCAGTGACACTACTGTGAAGCACTATCACTGACCCTCTGACAATGAGGCTGTCTATTCTGACCCCTTTACATTGAGGCACTGCGTGAGTATTGACCATTGAGGCACTTCCTCAGTAGTTACCTTCAGACAGGTTAGGGTTAAGGCCAGATGGGGCTCAGGGTGGGGCTCGGGTTAGGGTTAGGCTGAGGCTAGGGTTAGAGTTGAGGTCAGTGTTGAGGCTGCAGTTGGGGGCTGGGATCAGGACCGGGACAAGCTCAGTCCGGGGAGGGGGGAGGTGGTGGTGGAATGGCCGAGGGCCGGGCCACAGGACAGTCGGGGCCAGGAGAGGGACAAACTGGAATTAGGGCGAAGGATGCGGGCTGGGTCAGGCTGGGGCTGGGATTCGAGTTATGTCAGGGCTCGGGTCTGGGACAGACAGTGCTTACGGTCGGGGTTGCGGGCTGGCTGCCGGGACCTTAACCGGTTCTGAGTCGGGGTTGGGGTCGAGGTCGGGGTCAGGCTCAGGGCCGTGGTTGGGCTTAGGGTCAGGGTCCGGGCTGCGATAGGCTGCGGGAGAGTGTTGGTCTGGTGGGCGCCGATGGCTGCGTCTGGGTCTGGGTCTCGGTCGCTGGCATCTGGGCAGGGTGGGGTAGGAATAGGGCTGGTTGCCTGGGCCGAGGCCGCGACAGGCTTCTTTCCGAGGGCTGGGGGTTAGGGTCAGTGTCCGGTGTCCACGGCCGGGACAGTATGGGGTTAGGTTTGGGGTTGGGGACTGGGGGACGCGGCCGGGTTAGTCTGGGTTTAGAGTTGGTGTCGGGGATTTGGATCTGCAGCCGGGACAGTCTGGGGTTAGGTTTTGGGTCGGTGACAAGCTGCGGCAGTGTCGAGGCTGCGACAGGCTGGTGGCTGGGGTCTGGGGCCGGGTTTAGGGTTACGGCAGGGACAGGGGCTGAAATCTGGTATCTGGGGCCTGTGCTTGGGGCCGAGGCTAAGGCTCAGTTTACTATGATGGTCTGGTCTGTGTCCCTGGGTGGGTTGAGCCGGGCCAGGCCGGGCCGGGTTTAGAGTCAGGGTCCAGGTTGGGGCGAAAGCTTTGGTTAGGTTTGGGGCCGGGGTCGGAGGGCTGACGCCAAGGCTCGGTTTACGGTGATGGTCTGGGCTGGGGCCCCGGATTGGGTCGGGCCGGGCCAGGCCAGGGCTGAGACAGGTTGTCGGCCGGGATTCGACTGGGGTCTGAAGGCTCGGGTCTGGGGTGAGGGGCCAGGTTTAAGGTTAGGATTGGGGCTACGTTTTTGGTGATTTTTGGGGCTGCGACAGGCTCGGGTTGGTGTGGGGGTTGGGGGCTTGGTTTACAGACCAGGACAGACTGGGATTCGTGTCGGGGCTTGGGGGCCACGGCCGGGTCCCGAACAGTCTGGGGTTAGGGCCTGGAGCCGGGACAGGCTGCGGGCCGGGGTTAGGGTCAGTTCCGCGGTATGGGGGCGGGGCTCGGACAGGCTGGGGACGGAGGCTGGGACCGGGACAACACTCAGTAAAGAAACCATAAAAGTCAGAGACCGCTGTAAATAAAGTGTGAAGTATAGAGCTCCCTGTAAACAAACCCTGTAAATCCTCCCTAAAATCTCCCTAAACCCTCAAACAGACGACAGCAAGAAGAAACCGAAAACACAGAGCCTCCAGTTAGTGAAAGCGAAAACACAAGACCCACTGTAAATCGACACTAAGTAACAGAGCCCCCAGTGAAGCACTGCGACAGAGTAAGATTCAATTAGTACCTCATAGTCAGCAAGTCAGATGTGAGGCAGTGCCTGTTTGTCAGACAGTCAGTAATGCGGAAGGGCAGTGTTGTCCAATGGTCATTACTGAGGTAGCGCCACACGATTACAGGATCAGTCCTGAGGGAATGCCACGCGAATAGAGGATCAAATCTGGGTTATTGCAGCACTGAGAGGGTTGGAGTGAGATAGCACCTCAGTGTCGGCAGTGTACTGAAGTTCTGAGGAAGGGTCCGCGGACCTGAAACGTTAACTCTGTTTTCTCCTTCACACATGTTGCCAGACCTGCTGAGCTTTTCCAGCAAACCTGACTGCCCTGGTCGACGCTTTGTCTCCACCTGCTCCTGCCCCACCGAACTTACCTCCACCTATCTCGACGCCATTTTCTCCCCCTTGGTCCAGGAACTCCCTACCTACGTCCGTGACACCACCCATGCCCTCCACCTCCTCCAGAACTTCCAATTCCCTGGTCCCCAACACCTCATCTTTTCCATAGACGTCCAGTCCCTAGACACTTGCATTCCCCATGCAGATGGCCTTAAAGGCCGTCTGCTTCTTCCTGTCCCGCAGGCCCGACCTTTCCCCCTGCGCTGACACCCTCATCCGCTTAGCCGAACTCGTCCTCACCCTCAACAACTTCTCTTTCAATTCCTCCCATTTCCAACAGACAAAGTGGGTGGCCATGGGTACCCGCATGGGCCCAAACTATGCCTGCCTCTTTGTAGGTTACATGGAACAATCCCTCTTCCGTCGCTACACTGGCCCTAAACCCCAACTCTTCCTCCGTTGCATTGATGACTGTATCGGCGCCGCCTCGTGCTCCCACAAGGAGCTCGAACAGTTCATTCACTTCACGAACACCTTCCACCCCAAACTTAAGTTCACCTGGACCATCTCTCATACTTCTCTCTCCTTACTGGACCTCTCTGTTTCCATGTCTGGCAACCACCTAGAAACTGATATCCATTTCAAGCCCACCGGCTCCCACAGCTACCTCGAATACAACTCCTCCCAGCCACCTTCCTGCAAAAATGCCATCCCCTATTCCCAATTCCTTCACTTCCACCGCATCTTTCCCAGGATGAGGAATTCCACTCCCGTACATCTCAGATGTCCTCGTTTTTCAAGGACCGCAACTTCCTCCCCTCAGTGGTCGAGAACACCCTCGAAAATTTCTCCCACATTTCCTGCAACTCATCCCTCACACCCCCTCCCCGCAAAAACAATCAAAACAGAATCTCCCCGTCCTCACGTACCAGCCCACCAACCTCCTGATCCAACGCATCATCCTCCGACACTTCCGCCATCTGTAATCCGACCCCACCACTGAAGACATTTTTCCCTCCCCAGCCTTATCTGCTTTCTGGAGGGACCGCTCTGTCCATGACTCCCTTGTCCGCTCCACATCCCCCTCCAGCCCCACCACACCCGTCACTTTTCCCTGCAACCGCAGGAAGTGCTATACCTGCCCCTACACCTCCCCCCTCACACCAACCCCAGGCCCCAAGAAGACTTTCCTCATCAAAAAGATGTTCACCTGCACATCTGCTAATGTGGTATACTGCATCCACTGTTCCCGTTGTGGCCGCCTCTACACTGGGGAAACCAAGCGGAGGCTTGGGGACCACTTTGCAAAACACCTACCCTCGGTTTGCACGAAACGACTAAACCTCCCAGTCGTGAACCATTTCATTCCCCCTCCCATTCCTCAGACGACATGCCCATCCGGGCCTCCTGCAGTGCCACAACGATGCCACCCGAAGGTTGCTTGAACAGCAACTCATATTCCGCTGGGGAACCCTGCAGCCTAATGGTGTCAATGTGGACTTCACAAGCTTCAAAATCTCCCCTCCCCCGACCGCATCCCAAAACCAGACCAGCTCGTCTCCGCCTCCCTAACCTGTTCTTCCTCCCACATATCCCCTCCTCCCACCTCAAGCGCCACCCCCATTTCCGACCTCCTGGCCTCATCCCGCCCCCTTGATCTGTCTGTCCTCCGTGCACTGTCCTATCTCCTCCCTAACTCCCCAGCTACAATCACCTTTACTGGCTCCATTCCCGCCTCTTTGACCTGGCTGTCTCCTCTCCACCTATGTTCTCCTCTATCCATTTTCTATCCGCCTCCCCCTCATTCCCAATTTATTTCAGAACCTCCTTTCCCTCCCCCAATTCTGAAGAAGGGTCTAGGCCCGAAATGTCAACCTTCCTTCTCCTCTGCTGCTTGGCCTGCTGTGTTCATCCAGCTCTTCACCTTGTTATCTCAGATTCTCCAGCATCTGCAGTTCCTACCATCTCTGCTAACGCAGAAAACTTGTTTGATGTACTGCAAGCTATTCAAGTCCTGGGAGAATTTTGCTGAGGGCTGATTAATATTATGCTCTTTCATAGCTTCGGTTGACACGATGGTATTGTTCTGAAAATGTTAGAAAATTAACACATACTCAGGGATAGACTCTGATGTAGACACAGTTTTGGCGACTGTGAGCAAAATAAGGCCGTGAAGATTAAAACTGTGAAAAGACATGAAATGGAGTGGAAGGAACATTTTAATTTAGTCTCCCTTTAATAGTGAAAAGTATGACAAGATCGCAGTTTTATGAATGAATGAAATGCGGTAATAGTAAACATAGTCCGCTCGTCAGTAGTCAGTAAAGTTATGAATGAATGAGAGCGCGAAAGTGGTAATATGGAGCGCTTGTGGGTGCATTGCTAAAGAGGACCTTCAGTCCAACAGTAAAGAGGCTTGCACGAGTAATTATTTCGCAAAATTCACTGGACTCTGGGGTGGTTCCCGCAGATTGGAAAACAGCCAATGTGACGCCACTGTGTAAAAAAGGATGTCGACGAAAAGCAGGTAACTATAGGCCAGTTAGCTTAACTTCGGTTGTGGGGAAAATGCTTGAATCCATCATTAAGGAAGATAATAGCAAGACAACTGGATATAAATTGTCCCATTGGGAACACCCAGCATGTGTTCATGAAGGGTAAGTCATGTTTAAGTAATTTGATGGAATTCTTTGAGGAAATTACTTGCATGGTGGATAATGGGGAACCTGTGGATGTCGCGTATCTGGATTTCCAGAAGGCATTTGACAAGGTGCCACACCAAAGGCTGCCACATAAGATAAAGTTGCACGATATGACAGGTAATGTATTGGCATGGATAGAGGATGATTGACGAGTCGAAAATAAAGAGTACGGGTAAATGGGTGTTTTTTCTGGTTGGCTGTCAGTGGCTAGTGGTGTGCCTCAGGGATCAGTGTTGAGACTGCAATTGTTTACAATTTACACAGATGATTTGGAGTTGGGGACTCAGTGTGGTGTGTCAAAATTTGCAGATGAAACTGAGATGAGCGGTGGAGCAAAGTGTGCAGAAGACACTGAAAGTCTGCAGAGGGATATATAGTCCAAGTGAGTGGGCAACGGTCTGACAGAAGGAGTACAATGTCGATAAATGTGAGGTCATCCATTTTGGTAGGAATAACAACAAAATGGATTTTGGTTTAAATGGTAAAAAAAGTTGCAGCATGCTGCTGTGCATAGGGAATTGGGTGTCCTTGTGCATGAATCGCTGAAAGTCGTGTTGCAGGTGCAGCAGGTAATTAAAAAGGCAAATAGAATTTTGTCTGTCATTGCCAGAGGGATGGAGTTTAAAAACAGGGAGGCAATGCTGCAGCTGGAAAGGGTCCTGTGGAGGCCGCTCCTGTAGTACTGTGTGCAGTTTTGGTCTCCTTAATTGAGAAGGGATATACTAGTACTGGACGGGGTGCAGAGGAGATTCACACGGTTGATTCTGGAGTTGAGAGGGTTGGAATATGAGGAGAGACTGAGTAGGCTGGGATTGTACTCATTGGAATTCAGAAGAATGAGGGGAGATCTTATAGAAACAAACAAGATTATGAAGGGAATAGATCAGGTGGAGGCAGGGAGGTTGTTTCCACCAGCAGGTGAAACTAGGACTCGGGGGCGTAGCCTCAAATTAAAAGGAAGCAGATATAGGACTGAGGGCAGGAGGAACTTCTTCACCCAAAGGGTTGTGAATCTGTGGAATTCCCTGCGCAGTGAAGCGGTTGAAGCGACCTCGCCGAATGTTTTTAAGGCAAGGATAGATAAATTTATGAGCAATAAAGGAATTAAGCTTTATGGTGAGCGGGCGGGTAAGTGGAGCTGAGTCTCAAAAAGATCAGCCATGATCTTATTGAATAGCGGGGCAGGTTCGAGGGGCCAGATGGCCTGCTCCTGCTCTTAGTTTTTATGTTTTAATGTTATACTGTTATAGTGCCTCACAAAAACCACAGAAAAGGATATTTTAAGACGATCGACCCTGCATTACTAAAGACGCGCTCGCAAGAGGTTCTGAGGAAGGACCACATGACACGAAACGTTAACTCTGTTTTTTTTCCCTCACAGATGCTGCCAGACTTGCTGAGCTTTTCCAGCAACTTTGTATTTTTTCCTAATTTGCAGCATCCGCAGTTCTTCCGGTTTTTACTATGCGTTTTGGTAATTATTTACAGGGGGCTCTTTGTTTATAGCTCGCTCTGTCTTTTCGGGTCTATTTTTAAGGGGCCCTGTTTTATGGATAATTTACAGGTCGGCTCGATATTGGCGTGTATTGACAGGTGCTCTGTGTTTTCGACTTTATTTAGAGGGAGCCCTGTGTTTTACATTCTACTTCCCAGGGCATCTGTTTTAGAGGTCATTTAAAGGGGTCTGTATATTTGAGGGTATAATTGCAGGGCGTTCTGTTTTAGGGATTATTTGAATTAAGCTCCTTGTTTTACTACTTATTGAAAGGGGTCTCTGTCTGAGGGCTTGTTTACAGGCGTCTCTGAGCGTTTATTTACTGGTGGCAGAGTTTTAGGGAGGATTTGCAGGCTGCACTGTTATTCAGGATTTATTTACAAGGAGCTCTATATTTGACATGTAATTTACATGGGGCTCTGTCTTTTATTGTTTCTTACTAGGGCCTCTGTTTTACATTTTACTTCTTGAGGAACCTTTCTTAGGTTATATGTAAAGGGGTCTCTGTGCTTGAGAGTGTAGTTACAGGTAGCTCTGTTTTTATCGTTTGTTTAAATGAGGTTCTGCGTCGGATATTATTTACAGAAAGCTTTGTGTTTCAGGCTTCATTGTGTATAAACCCTAAAACACAGACATCCCTGTAAATGAAGCTCTGTGTTTTAAGGGTTTACTTACAGGGGGTTATGTGCCGGGGGCTCTGTGGTTTTCATTTTACTTCGTGAGGGACCTTTCTTCGGGTTTATTCAAAGGGTCTCTGTGCTTGACAGTGTATTTACAGGGGCCTTCATTTTTTTTACCGTTTGTTTGAACGAGGCTCTGTGTCGGAGATTATTTCCAGGAGGCATTGTGTTTCAGGGTTCATTTACAGGGATGTCTGTGTTTTTGGCTGTACATACACGATGCTGTGTGTTTCTGGGATTTTTTTATAGTGAGCTCCGTGTTTTACACGTTCTTGAATGGGGTCTCTTTTTTATGGTTTGTTTGAAGGAGTCTGTTTATTTATAGGTCGCTTTGTCTTTTTAGTGTTATTTTTAAGGGGCTCTGTCTTACGGATAATTTACAGGTGGGCGAAGTGTTGGACTGTAATTGAATGTGCTCAGTGTTTTCGGATTTATTTAGAAGGAGCCCTGTGTTTTACCTTATACCTCCTGGGCAATGTGTGTTAGAGATCATTTAAAGAGGTCTGTGTATTTAAGCGTATAATTACAGGGGGCTCTGTTGTTGAAGTTTGTTTAAATAGGACTCTGTGTTTTAGGGGTTATTTACAGTGAAGTCCGCGTTTTGGACGTTATTGAAAGGCGTCTCTTTGTTTGAGGGCCCCTGTGCAGGCGGCTCAGTGTTTGAGGGCCAGAAGTACGGCTGAAGCTGGGTTCCGTTTGGGCCTGAGGCTATGGTTAGTGTAGGATGAGGCTTGCGTTAGGGCTGAGCGTTATGGTTTGGTTTAGGCTTTGGGCTGAAGTTAAACTTCGGGATTATGCGAAGGTTAGCGTTAGGGCTGAATCTAGGGTTAAGGTTAATATTTCTGAGAGTAGGGAGAAAGAAAGCAGCTTCGCATACCGAGAGCCGGAGGGAGAGCAACTGCGTATTCTGCAGGAGACTCGGGATGTATTGTAAACTTAACAGGTCAAATAGTATTACAGATTCATATGATCCCAGTACCAGGATGCACTGTAAAAGAACTGACCCGCTAACAACGAGGAATTTGTCTGGTCCAGGCAAGTATTGAAGCACTGTCAGAGGAACAGAACTGCTGGAGAGCATTATAATCAGAGAGTCAATAATGAGGCAGCGCCTCATGGGAAGAGGGTCAGAACTGACGAAGTGCCTCAAATTTATAGGGTCTCTAATGAGGTAATGCAGCAGTACCAGAGTGTCAGAACTGTTGGGGTGCATGATTGTGACACTAACCTCACCTGTCACGCTAGCCTCAGCCCTGCCCCAAAGCCCTCAAACACCGAGCCTCCTGCAAATATACCCTCAGAAACCCCTTTCAATAACCCGTAAAACGCGGAGGTCACAGTAAATAACCCCTAAAACACTGAGCCCCATTTAAACCAATCTTAAAAACAAAGCTCCCCTGTCATTATACTCTCAAATACACGGTCCCATTTAAATGAACTCTAACACAAATCACCCAGGAAGTAGAAGGTAAAACGTCGGGCTCCCTCTAAATAAATCCGAAAACACTGAACACTTGTAATTACACCCCACACTCAGCCAACTGTAAATTATCCGTAAGAGAGGGCCCCTTCCAAATAAACTTTGAAAAGATAGACGTACGTATAAATAACCGTCCCCGGTAACTAAACACGAAGACAGAGACGCCTTTCAGTAACCTGTAAAACACAGACCACCATGAAAAATCCCTAAAACACAGAGCATCGTGTACAGATACCCTAAAACACATACATCCCTGCAAATGAACTCTGAAACAGATCGCCTCCTGCATATATTCTCCGACGCAGAGTCTCATTTGAAAAAATGCTAAAAACAGACCCCCCTGTAAATACAACCTTAAGCACAACGACCCCTTTATATATCACCGAAGAAAGGTCCCGCAGGAAATAAAGTGTAAAAGACACAGCCCAAAGTAAGAAACCATAAAAGACCGAGTCCCCTGTAAATAAAGTGTAAAATATAGAGCTCACAGTAAATAAACCCTGAAACAGTGCCCCCTGCAAATCCTCCCTAAATCTCAGCCTCCTGTAAATAAACTCTCAGAGGCGACTCTAAAATACAGAGCCTCCAATTAATAAAGCCTAAAACACAAGCCCACTGTAAATCAACACGAAATAACACAGCCCCCAGTACAGCACGGCGAATTGTTCGGATGAGACAGTACATCATAGTCTGAGGCAATGATTCTTTGACAAAGAGTCAGTCATGGGGAGGTGTAGTGTTGTCTGACGGTCATTGTTGAGGTACAGCCTCATTGTAATAGGGTCAGAATTGAGGGAGCGCCTCATTGTACTAGGGTCAGGATTGAGGGAGCGCCTCATTGTCAGCGGGTCAGGACTGAGGTATTTGAAGTCGGGCAATGAAGGGTGTGGGTCCTTTTATTCTTTTAAAGTTAGAGAATGCCAGAAAGATTATCAACCTTGTATGATTTGACAAGGTTGGGAATTACTTAAAGACAGCAGAAAGTTTAGTAGCCTGATTACCGCGGCTGGCTCTTGAGATTTCACTATTTCCGGTTTACTCATTCCTCAATTCAATTTCACGGAAGCGCTATTTTGAGAGTAGCTTTCTGAAAGGGAACGCGCACCCTATTCAATATGCATCTAACAGAGACGTGGTAACGCAGAAAACTTGTTTGATGTCCTGGGAGACATTTGTTGAGGGCTGATTAATATCATAATTTTTCATAGTTTCGGGAGACACGATGGATGGGGTTGTTTTGTTCTGAATACATAAGAAAATTAACATATACTCAGGGATTGACTCTGATGTAGACACAAGTTTGGACACTGTTAGCAACAAGGGTTCAAACTGTGAAAAGGCAGTAATGGGGTGGAAAGTACATTTTAATTTCGTCTCCATTTATTAGTGAAAAGTACGGCAAGATGGCAGTTTTATGAATGAATGAATGAAATGCGGTAACAGTAAACACAGTACGCTGATGAGTGGTCAGTAAAGTTATGAATGAATGAGAGCGCGAGAGTGGTCATATGGAGCGCTTGTGGGTGCATTGGTAAAGAGGACCTTTCGTACAACAGTAAAGAGGCTTATGATATGGTGTTACACAAAAACCACAGAAAAGGATATGTTAAGGCGATTGACCCTGTAATACTAAATGAAGCTCTGTGTTTTAGGGTTTATTTACAGGGGGTTATGTCCCGGGGGCTCTGTGGTTTACATTTTACTTCGTGAGGGACCTTTCTTCGGGTTTACTTCGAGGTTCGCTGTGCTTGACAGTGTATTTACAGGGGCCTTCTTTTTTTACCGTTTGTTTAAATGAGGCTCTGCGTCGGAGATTATTTCCAGGAGGCATTGTGTTTCAGGGTTCATTTACAGGGATGTCTGTGTTTTTGGGTGTACATACACGATGCTGTATGTTTCTGGGATTATTTATAAAGACACGCCAGCCAGACCCCGGAAGCCTTGTCAAGTGCTAACCGATATGAGTAAACAGGGCAGAACACAGGATATCCGGGGACAAAGGTTATAAGATAAGCAAGTGACTACATGCGCGAACGGGTTCCGCGTGTTTGAATCCGACTGGTAAATATGTGATACACAACCATTTGATCCAACTGACTGCCTGGTTAATTGAAAACCGAAGAAACTGCAGATGCTGCAAATCAGGAACAAAAACAAAATTGCTGGAAAAGCTCAGCAGGTCTGGCAGCATTTTTGAAGGCAAAAACAGTTTATGTTTAGGGTTTGAGTACAGGGTGCTCTGAGTTTTGGATTATTTACAGTGGGCTCTATTTTGGGTTTTCTTTACAGCGGTCTCTGTGTTTTATGGTTTCTTACTGGGTTCTCTGTCTTTTACATTTTACTTCTCGGGAGGCCTTTCCTCGATTATATTTAAAGGGGTCTCTGTGCCTGAGTGTATTTACAGGGGGCTCTTTTTCGCGTTTGTTTAAACGAGATTCTACGTCGGAGATTACTTACAGAAGGCTTTGTGTTTCATGGTTCATTTACAGGGCTGTCTATGTTTTAGGAATTATTTATAGTGATCTCCGTGTTTTACAGTTAATTGAAAGGGGTCTCTGTCTTCGGGATTCTGTACCGGAGGCTCTATGTCTTCGGTTAGGAGTCGGGCTGAAGCTAGGTTTGGTTTAGGACTAAGGCTATGGTTAGTGTAGCGATGAGGCTTGCGTTATAGGGCTGAGGGTAGGTGTTAGGGCTGAGGCTGGAGTTAGAGGTAAGGTTAGGGTCAGCGTTGGGTCTGAGTGTTATGGTTTTGGGCTGAGGATGTACTTAGGGTTTACATGAGGGTTCGCGTTCGGGCTGAATCTCGGGTTAGGGTTAGGTTTACGGCCAGCGTTATTTCTGAGGGTAGTATGGAAGAAAGCAGCTTCGCATACGGAGAGACAGAGCTAGAGGGAGAGCAACTGCCTATTATCCAGGAGACACGGAAGTATTGGAAACTTAACAGGTCAAATAATATTACAGATTAGTTTACAATTGAAGATTATTGCCCTGAGGGAATGCCTCATTGCCAGAGGGTCTGCCTCAGGCTGTCCCACTTTATTGTTGGTCAGTACTGAAGGAGTGCAACGTATTCAGAGGATGAAATTCAGGACTTTACTATTTACTGTATAAATCCTACCTTGGTTTGACTTTGGAATGTGCACACCTGTGTCTGTGTACAATTGTATTTACCAATCGTCAGCCCGCTTCCCCATCTGATCAGAAGCCTCTGTAAATTTTAATAACCTTCTTTGCTATCAATGACATTTCCCAATTTTGCATTATCCACAAACTTACTCATCATGCCTTGTACATTCACATCCAGAACATTCACATAAATAACAAATAACAAAGGTCCGAGCACCGACCCCTGTGGCATACAACTGCTGCAATACCTCTAGTGTGGATCCTTTGACAATTAGGCACTGCTTCAGTACTGAAGCTCTGACAATACTGACTATCTGACAATGAGGCACTCCCTCAGTCCGACATTCTCACAGTGCTGCAATCTTGTGGCACTCCAACAAGACTGACCCCTTTAGAATGAGACACTGCCTCAATATTGACCCTCTCACAATAATGCACTCAACAGTTCTTAGGGTGCTGCATGACCTCAATATAGACCCTATACATGTGAGGCATTTCCTCAGTTCTCACCCGCTTACAATGAGGCGCTACCTCATTATTGACTCTCTGACTCTCCAGCAGATCTATCCCTCTCACAGTGCTTCAGAATTGGCCTGGAACAGCTAACAGGGCCTCATTTTCCACATTGATAGTCGGAACTGCTGATGCTGGAGAATCTGAGATAACAAGTTGTAGAGCTGGATGAACACAGCAGGCCAAGCAGCATCAGAGGAGCAGAAAGGCTGACATTTCGGGCCGAGACTCTTCTTCAGAAATGGGGGAGGGGAAAGGCGTTCTGAAATAAATAGGGAGAGTGGGAGAGGCGGATAGAAGATGGGTAGAGTAGAAGATAGGTGGAGAGGAGACAGACAGGTCAAAGAGGCAGGGATGGAGCCACGAAAGGTGAGTGTCGGTGGGGAGTTAGGGAGGAGATCGGTCAGTCCAGGGAGGACGGACAGGTCAAGGGGGCGTGATGAGGTTAGCAGGTAGGAGATGGGGGTGGGGCTTAGGTGGGAGGAGGGAATAGGTGGGAGGAAGTACAGGTTAGGGAGGCGGGGACGAGCTGGGCTGGCTTTGGGATGCGGTAGGTGGAGGGGAGATTTTGAAGCTTGTGAAGTCCACATTGATAACATCGGGCTGCAGGGTTCCCAAGCGGAATATGAGTTACTGTTCCAACAACATTCGGGTGGCATCGTTGTGGCACTGCAGGAGGCCCAGCATGGACATGTCGTCTGAGGAATGGGAGGGGGAGTTGAAATGGTTCGCGAGTGGGAGGCGCAGTTGTTTTGTGCGAACCGAGCTTAGGTGTTCTGCAAAGTGGTCCCCAAGCCTCCGCTTGGTTCCCCCAATGTAGAGGAGACCACAACGGGAACAGCGTATGCAGTATACCACATTAGCAGATGTGCAGGTGAACATCTGCTTGATGTGAAAAGTCTTGGGGTTGAGAGGGGAGGTGTAGGGGCAGGTGCTGCAATTCCTGCGGTTGCAGGGAGAAGTGACGGGTGTGGTGGGGCTGGAGGGGAGTGTGGAGCGGACAAGGGAGTCACGGAGAGAGTGGTCCCTCCGGAAAACAGATAAGGGTGGGGAGGGAAAAATTTGTGGTGGGGTCGGATTGCAGATGGCGGAAGTGTCGGAGATACTGCCAGACCTGCTGAGTTCTTGCAGCAAATATGTTTTTGTTCCTGAATTTGATGCATTCGCAGTTCCTTTAGTTTTTAATGTGTTTTAGTGATTATATACAGGAGGCTCTGTATTTCAGTGTTTATACCCTGGGGCTCCTCTGTTTTAGGGTTCATTTATCAGGGGCGGATGAAGTTATTTTGACTAACATGCTTATTTCAGCGATATAAGCATATCAGAAGACTAAAATCTCACCCTCACCAGATGACCTAAGTTTTGATGCTGGTTAAATTAAAATGCTGATTTCAGCGAGTTAAGCAGCTCAGAAGCCAAAAATCTGAACTTCACCAAATGACACAATTTTTTCTGTTCG
This sequence comes from Rhincodon typus, assembly GCF_021869965.1. NCBI lineage: Eukaryota > Metazoa > Chordata > Chondrichthyes > Orectolobiformes > Rhincodontidae > Rhincodon > Rhincodon typus. Next base: position 7,366,056 of record NC_063375.1, read on the forward strand.
TTTGATTGACATGCTTATTTAAGCGAGTTAAGCACTTCAGAAGATCAAAATCTCAACTTCACCAAATGAGTCAACTTTTGATGATGTTTTGACTAACGTGCTTACTTCAGCGAGATAAGCATATCAGAAGAACAAAATCTCAATTTCACCAAGACACTCAACTTTTGATGCTGGTTTGACTGAAATGCTTATTTCAGAGAGATAAGCATATCGGAAGACTGACATCTCAACTTCACCAAAGGACCTAACTTATGATGCTGATTTGACTGACATGCTTATTTCACTCAGATAAGCACTTCAGAAAACCAAAATCTGAACTTCACCAAATGACTCAAGTTTTGATGTTGGTTTGACGAACACGATTATTTGATTGCAATAAGCACTTCAGAAATCAAAAATCTCAACTTCACCGTCAGACTTAATTTTTGATGCAGTTTTGACTAACATGCTTATTATCACAGAAAAGCACTTCAGAAGACCAATATCTCACTTCACCAAAAATCTTAGCTTTTGATGTTGTTTTGAATGACATTCTTATTTCATAAGGTAAGCACTTCAAAAGATCAAAATCTAAACTTCACAAAATGACTCAACTTTTGAAGCTGTTTTGACTAACATTCTTACTTCAGCGAGTTAAGAACTTCAGAAGGCTGAAAGCTGAACTTCACCAAATGACACAACGATTGATGCTGTTTGGTTTAAAATGCTTATTTTAGCGAGTCAAGCTCGTCAGAATACCAAAACCTGAACTGCACCAAATGACTCTAGTTTTGATGATGGTTCGACTAACATGGTTATTTCAGTGAGATAAGCATATCAGAAGACTTAACTCTCAGCTTCAACAAAGGAAATAACTTTTAATGCTGTTATGACAAAAAAAATGCTTATTTCACGAGATGAGCACTACGGAAGTCAAAAATCTGAACTTCACCAAATGACTCAATTTTTGATGTTAGTTTGACTAACATGCTCATTTCAGCGAGTTAAGCACTTCAGAAGATCAAAATCTCAACTTCACCAAATGACACAACTTTTGATGTCGTTTTGACTAACGTGCTTATATCTGCGAGATAAGCATAGCAGAGCACCAAAATCTCAACTTCAACAAGACACTCAAATTTTTATGCTGTTTTGACAACATGCTAATTTCAGTGAGATAAGCAATTCAGACCACCAAAATCTGAACTTCACCAAATGACTTAAGTTTTGATGTTCGTTTGACTAACATGCTTATTTCAGCGATTTAAGCACTTCAGAAGACAAAAATCTCAACGTCCACAAATGACTTTATCTTTGATGCTGTTTTGACTAACATTCTTATTTCACTCAGATAATCACATCGGTAGACTAATATCTCAACTTCAGCAAATGAGTTGGTTTTTGATGTTGGTTTGAATGACATGTTGATATATTTGAGATAAGCACGTCAGAAGACCAAAATCTCAACTTCACCAAATGACTCAACTTTTGCTGTTGTTTTGACTAACATGCATATTTGAGTCAGATAAGCACGTGTAAAGGCAAAAATCTCATCTTCACCAAATGACTTAATTTTTGATGCTCGTTTGATTAAAATGCTTTCTTCAACGAGTTAAGCACTTCAATAGACAGAAATCCGAACTTCACCAAATGACTCAACTTTTGATGTTCTTTTGAGTAAAGTTCTTATTTCAGTTAGATAAGCATATGTGAAAACCAAAATCGCAACTTCACCAAAACAGTCAACTTTTGATGCTGGTATGACATAAATGCTTATTTGAGTGAGACAAGCACATCAGAAGTCAAAAATTTCAACTTCACCAAATGACTCAACTTTTGATGCTGGTTGGAATAAATTGCTTATTTCAGCGAGTTAAGCTCTTCGGTAGACTTAATCTGAACTTCACCAAATGACTCAAGATTTGATGTTGGTTTGACTAACACGCTGATTTCAGTGAGATAAGCACTTCAGAAATCAAAAATTTCAACTTCACCAAATGACTCAATTTTTGATGTTGATTTGACTAACGTGCTTATTTCAGCGAGGTAAGCATATCAGAAGACTGAAATCTCACCTTCACCAGATGACATAACTTTTGATGCTGGTTAAATTCAAATGCTTCTTTCAACGAGTTTAGCACATCAGAAGCCAAAAATCTTAACTTCACCAAATGACACAATTTTTTATGTTCGTTTGACTAACATGCGTATTTCAGTGAGTTAAGGACTTCATAAGACCAAAATCTCAACTTCACCAAATGATCAACTTTTGATGTTATTTTGACTAACGTGCTTACTTCAGCGAGATAAGCATATCAGAATACCAAAATCTCAATCTCACCAAGACACTCAACTTTTGATGCTGGTTTGACTTGTATGCATACTTCAGCAATATAAGCAGATCAGAAGACTCAAATCTCAACTTCACCAGAGGACCCACCTTTTGATGTTGATTTGACGAAAATGCTGATTTAAGTGTGATGAGCACTTGAGAATTCAAAAATCCCAACTTCACCGAATGACTGAAATGTTGATGCTGTTTTGACTAACTTGCTTATTTCATCAGATAAGCACTTTAGAAGACCAAAATTTGAACTTCTCCAAATGACTGAATTTTTGATGTTGGTTTGACTAATATGCTTATTTCAGCGATTTAACCACTTCTGAAGGCAAAAATCTCAACTTCACCAAATGACGTAATTTTTGTGCTTGTTGGATTAAAATGCTTATTTCAGCGAGTTGAGCACTTCAGTAGACATAAATCTGAATTTCACCAAATGACTCAATTTTTGATCTTGTTTTGACTAAGGTGTTTATTTCAGTCAGATAAGCATATCAGAAGACCAAAATCGCAACTTCACCAAAGCACTCAACTTGTGATGCCGGTATGACTGAAATGCTTATTTCAGTGATATAAGTACATCAGAGGTCAAAAATCTCACTTTCACCAAATGACAATTTTTTTAGGCTGTTTTGACTAACATGCTTATTTCACTCAGATAAGCACTTCAGAAGACCAAAATCTGAACTTCACCAAATTACACAAGTTTTGATGTTGGTTTGACGAACATGCATATTTGAGTAAGATAAGGACTTTTGAAGGCAAAATTTCAACTTCGTCAAATGACTTAATTTTTGATGCTGGTTGGATTAAAATGCTTATTTCAGCGAGTTCAGCACTTTCGTAGACATATACCTGAACTTCACCAAAATGACTTCAGTTTTTATGCTGTTTTAACTAACATGCTTGTTTCACTCAGTTCAGCACTTCAGAAGACCAAAATCTGAACTTCAACAAATGACTCAAGTTACATGTTGGTTAGAATAACATGCTTACTTGAGTGAGATAAGCACTTCAGAAAACCAAAATCTGAACTTCACCAAATGACTCAAGTTTTGATGTTGGTTTGACTAACATGCTTATTCAGCGATTTAAGCACTTCAGAAATCACTAATCTCAACATCAACAAATGACTTAATTTTTGATGCTGTTTTGACTAACATGCTCAATTCACTCTGATAAGCACATCAGAAGACCAATACCTGAAGTTCACCAAATGAGTTAGTTTTTGATGTTGGTTTGAATGACATGCTTATTTCATTGAGATAAGCACGTGTGAAGATCAAAATCTCAACTGCACCAAGTGACTCAACTTTTGATGCTGTTTTGACTAACATGCTTATTTCAGCGAGTTAATCTCTTCAGAAGGCTAAAATTTCAACTTCACCAAATGACTTAATTTTTGATGCTGGTTGGATTAAAATGCTTCTTTCAGCGAGTTAAGCACTTCTGAAGTCCAAAATCTGAACTCAACAAAATGACACAAGTTTCGATGTTTGTTTGACTAACATGATTATTTGAGTGATGATAAGCACTTCATAATTCAAAAATCTCAACTTCATCAAATGACTTAATTATTAATGCTGTTTTGACTAACACGCGTATTTCTCTCACATAATCACATCGGAAGACCAATATCTCAACTTCACCAAATGAGTTGGTTTTTGATGTTGGTTTGAACGACATGTTGATTTCTTTGAGATAAGCACGTCAGAAGACCGAAATCTGAACTTCACCAAATTACACAAGTTTTGATGTTGGTTTGACGAACATGCATATTTGAGTAAGATAAGCACTTTTGAAGGCAAAAGTTTCAACTTCATCAAATGACTTAATTTTTGATGCTGGTAGGATTAAAATGCTTATTTCAGCGAGTTCAGCACTTCCGTAGACATATACCTGAACTTCACCAAAATGACTTCAGTTTTTATGCTGTTTTGACTAACATGTTTATTTCACTCAGTTAAGCGCTTCAGAAGACCAAAATCTGAACTTCAACAAATGACTCAAGTTAGGATTTTTTTTTTTTGACTAACGTGCTTATTTCAGTGAGATAAGCAATTCAGAAGACCAAAATCTGAACATCACTAAATGACTCAAATTTTGACTTTGGATTGACTAACAGGCTTCCTCCAGTGAAATAAGCACTTCGGAAGTGAAGAATCCAGACTTCACCAAATGACTCACGTTTTGATGTTGTTTTGAGTATCATGCACATTTGAGTGAGTTGAGCACTTCAGAAGGCCAAAATAAGAACTTCACCAAATGAGTCAAGTTTGGATGTTGGTTAGACCAACATGCTTACTTGAGTGAGATAAACACTTCAGAAATCAAAAATCTCAATTCCACCAAATGACTCAACTTTTGATGTTGTTTTGACTAACGTGCTTATTTCAGCAAGATAAGCATATCAGAAGACTAAAATCTCACCCTCACCAGTTGACCTAACTTTTGATGCTGGTTTGACTAAATTGCTTATTTCAGCACGATAAGCATATCAGAAGACAAAAATCTCACCTGCACCAAAGGACCAAACTTTTGATGCTAAATTAACTAAAATGCTTATTTCAGTGAGATAAGCACTTCGGAAGTCAAAAATCTCAACTTCACCAAATGGCAAAATTTTGGATGCTGGTAGGTTTTAAATGCTTATTTCAGCGGGATAAGTACTTCAGTTAACAAAAATCTGAACTTCACCAAAAGACTCCTTTTTTGATGTTGGTTTGACTAACATGCTTACTTCAGCGAGTTAAGAACTTCAGAAGATCAAAATCACAACTTCACCAAATGACACAACTTTTGATTTTGTTTTGAGTGACGTGCTTATTTCAGCGAGATATGGAATATCAGAAGACCAAAATCTCAATTTCACCAAGACACTCAACTTTTGATGCGGTTTTGACTGAAATGCTAATTTCAGCGAGAAGACGAATATCTCAACTTCACCAAAGAACCTAACTTTTGATGTTGATTTGACAAAATGCTTATTTCAGTGAGATAAGCATTTCAGAAGTCAAAAATCTCAACTTCACCAAATGACTCAACTTTTGATGCTGTTTTGACTAACGTGCTTATTTCAGTGAGATAAGCATATAAGAAGACTAAAATCTCGTCTTCACCAAACGACATAAATTTTGATTCTGATTTGACTAAGACGCTTATTTCAGTGAGATAAGAACTTCAGAAGTCAAAAATCTCAACTTCACCATCTGACTTAATTTTTGATGCTGTTTTGACTAACATGCTTATTTCACTTAGATAAGCACTTCGGAAGATCAATATCTCAACTTCACCAAATGACTCAACTTTTGATGTTGTTTTGATTAACATGGATATTTGAGTGAGATAAGCACTTCAGAAGGCCAAAATAAGAACTTCACAAAATGAGTCAAGTTTGGATGTTGGTTAGACCAACATGCTTACTTTAGAGAGATAAGCACTTCAGAAATCAAAAATCTCAATTTCACCAAATGACTCAACTTTTGATTCTGATTTGACTAAAATGCTTATTTCAGTGAGATAAGAACTTCAGAAGTCAAAAATCTCAACTTCACCATCTGACTTAATTTTTGATGCTGTTTTGACTAACATGCTTAGTTAACTCAGACAAGGACTTCAGAAGACCAACATCTCACTTCACCAAAAATGTTAGTTTAGTGTTGGATTGAATGATATGCTTATTTCATGAGGTAAGCACTTCAGAAGATCAAAATCTCAACTTCACCAAATTACTCAACCTTTGATGTTGTTTGACTAACATGCTTATTTCAGCGAGTTAAGCATTTCAGCGAGTTAAGCACTTCAGAAGGCTAAAATCTCAACTTCACCAAATGAGACAACTTTTGATAAAGGTTCGTTTAAAATGCCTATTTCAGCGAGTTCAGCCCTTCAGAACACCAAAACCTGAACTCCCCCAAATGACTCTAGTTTTGATGCTGGTTTGACTAAATTGCTTAGTTCAGCGAGATAAGCATATCGGAAGACAAAAATCTCACCTGCAACAAAGGACATAACTTTTGATGCTGGTTTGACAAAAAAAAAAGCTTATTTCAGTGAGATGAGCACGACAGAAGTCAAAAATCTCAACTTCACCTAATGACTTGATTTTTGATGCTGGTTAGACTAAAATCCTTATTTCAGTGAGTTAAGCACTTCAGAAGACTAAAATGTGAACTTATCCGAATGACTCAATTTTTAATGTTGTTTTGACTAACGTGCTTATTTGAGTAAGATAAGGAATTCAGAAGTCAAAATTGTCAACTTCACCAAATGACTCAACTGTTGATGTTGTTTTGAATAACATGCTTATTTCAGCGAGTAAAGCAGTTCAGAAGGCAAAAATCTCAACTTCACCAAATTTTTAATGCTGGTTGGATTAAAATGCTTATTTCAGCGAGATCAGCACTTCTTAAGACAAAAATCTGAACTTCACGAAATGACTCAATTTGTGATGTAAGTTTGACTAACATGCTCGTTTCAGCGAGTTAAGCACTTCAGAAGATCAAAATCTCAACTTCACCAAATGACACAACTTTTGAGACAACAAGGTGCAGGGCTGGATGAACACAGCAGGCCAAGCAGCATCACAGGAGCAGAGAGGCTGACGTTTCGGGCCTAGACCCTTCATCAGAAAAGGGGGAGGGGAAGGGGGTTTTGAAATAAATAGGGAGAGAGTGGGAGGCGGACAGAAGAGGGATAGAGGAGAGGATAGGTGGAGAGGAAACAAACAGGTCGAAGAGGCGGGGATGGGTCCAGGAAAGGTGATTGTAGGTAGGGAGTTCGGAAGGGGATAGGTCAGTCCAGGGAGGACGGACAGGTCAAGGGGGCGGGATGAGGTTGGTCGGTAGGAGATGGAGGTGCGGCTTGAGGTGGGAGGAGGGGATAGGTGGGAGGAAGAACAGGTTAGGGAGGCAGGGACGAGTTGGACTGGTTTTGGGATGCGGTGGGGGGAGGGGAGATTTTGAAACTTGTGAAATCCACATTGATACCATTGGGCTGCAGGGTTCCCAAGCGGAATATGAGTTGCTGTTCCTGCAACCTTCGGGTGGCATCGTTGTGGCACTGCAGGAGGCCCAGGATGGAC
>NC_063375.1:7373958-7393852 GCF_021869965.1 Rhincodon typus
ACAGGTGGATGAGGGTAAAGCGGTTGATGTGGTGTATTTGGATTTCATAAAGCGTTTGATAAGGTTCCCCATGGCAGGCTATTGCAGAAAATACGGAGGCATGGGATTGAGGGTGATTTAGCGGTTTGGATCAGAAATTGGCTGGCTGTAAGAAGACAGAGGGTGGTGGTTGATGGGAAATGTTCATCCTGGAGTTCAGTTACTAGTGGTGTACCTCAAGGATCTGTTTTGGGGCCACTGCTGTTTGTCATTTTCATAAATGACCTGGATGAGGGCGTAGAAGGATGGGTTAGTAAATTTGCGGATGACACCAAAGTCGGTGGAGTTGTGGATAGTGCGGAAGGATGTTGCAGGTTACAGAGGGACAAAGATAAGCTGCAGAGCTGGGCTGAGAGGTGGCAAATGGAGTTTAATGCGGAAAAGTGTGAGGTGATTCACTTTGGAAGGAGTAACAGGAATACAGAGTACTGGGCTAATGGTAAGATTCTTGGTTGTGTGGATGAGCAGAGAGATCTCGGTGTCCATGTGCATAGATCACTGAAAGTTGCCACCCAGGTTGATAGCGTTGTTAAGAAGGCGTACAGTATGTTAGGTTTTGTTGGTAGAGGGATTGAGTTTCGGAGCCATGAGGTCATGTTGCAGCTGTACAAAACTCTGGTGCGGCCGCACTTGGAGTATTGCGTACAGTTCTGGTCACCGCATTATAGGAAGGATGTGGAAGCATTGGAAAGGGTGCAGAGGAGATTTACCAGGATGTTGCCTGGTATGGAGGGAAGGTCTTATGAGGAAAGGCTGAGGGACTTGCGGCTGTTTTCGTTCGAGAGAAGAAAGTTAAGAGGTGACTTGATAGAGACATACAAGATGATCAGAGGATTAGATAGGGTGGACAGTGGGAGCCTTTTTCCTCGGATGGTGATGGCTCGCACGAGGGGACATAGCTTTAAATTGAGGGGTGATAGTTATAGGACAGATGTCAGAGGTAGGTTCTTTACTCAGAGAGTAGTAAGGGCGTGGAATGCCCTGCCTGCAAAAATAGTAGACTCGCCCACTTTAAGGGCATTTCAATGGTCATTGGATAAACATATGGATGATAACGGAATAGTTTAGTTTAGATGGGCTTCAGATTGGTTTCACAGGTCGGCGCAACAACGAGGGCCGAAGGGCCTGCACTGCGCTGTAATGTTCTATGTTCTATGTTCTTTCAGCGAGTTAAGCACTTCAGAAGTCCAAAATCTGAACTTCACAAAATGACTCAAGTTTCGATGTTTGTTTGACTAATATCCTTATTTGAGTGAGATAAGCACTTCTGAATTCAAAAACCTCAACTTCACCGAATGACTTAATTATTGATGCTGTTTTGACTATCATGCTTATTTCACTGAGATAATCACATCGGAAGTCCAATATCTTAGCTTCACCAAATGAGTTGGTTTTTGATGTTGTTTTGAATGACATGTTGATTTATTTGAGATAAGCACGTCAGAAGATCAAAATTTCAACTTCACCAGATGAATCAACTTTTGATTTTGTTTTGACTAACATGCATATTTGAGTGAGATAAGCACTTCAGTAGATATAAATCTGAACTTCACCAAGTGACTCAATCTTTGATGTTGTTTTGATTAACGTGCTTATTTCAGTTGGATAAGCATATCAGAAGACCAAAATCGCAACTTCAGCAAAACACTCAACTTTTGATGCTGGTATGACTAAAACGCTTACTTCAGTGATATAAGCACCTCAGAAGTCAAAAATTTCAACTTCACCAAATGACTTAATTTTTGATGCTGTTTTGACTAACATGCTTATTTCACTCAGATAAGCAGTTCAGGAGACCAAAATCTGAACTTCAATAAATGACTCAAGTTTTGATGTTGGTAAGAATAACATGCTTATTTGAGTGAGATAAGCACTTAAGATGTCAAAAAATCTCACCCTCACCAAATGACATAATTTTTAATGCTGTTTTGACTAACATGCTTATTTGAGTGAGATAAGCACTTCAGAAGTCTAAAATGTCAACTTCACCAAATGACTCAACTTTAGATGTTGTTTTGACGAGCATGCTTATGTGAGTGAGATAAGCACTTCGGAAGGCAAAAATCACAACTTCACCAAATCACATAATTTTTGATGCTGGTTTGATTAAAATTCTTATTTCAGCGAGATAAGCACTTCAGAAGATAAAAATCTGAACTTCACCAGATGACTCAATTTTTGCTGTTAGTTTGACAAACATGCTCATTTCAGCGAGTGAAGCACTTCAGAAGATCAAAATCTCAACTTTACCAAATGTCTCAACTTTTTATATTGTTTTGACTAACCTGCTTATTTCAGCGAGATAAGCATAGCAGAAAACCAAAATCTCAGCTTCAACAAGACACTCAACTTTTGATGCTGTTTTGACTAACATGCTTATTTCAGCGGGAAAAACACTTCAATAAGACGAAAATCTGAACTTCACTAAATGACTCAAACTTTGATGTTGGATTGACTAACAGGCTTCCTCCAGTGAAATAACCAGTTCAGAAGTGAAGAATCTCGACTTCACCAAATGACTCAAGTTTTGATGTTGGTTAGACTAACATGCTTATTTGAGTGAGATAAGCACTTAAGATGTCAAAAAATCTCACCCTCACCAAATGACATAATTTTTAATGCTGTTTTGACTAACATGCTTATTTCACTCAGAGAAGCACTCCAGAAAACCAAAATCTGAACTTCACCACATGACTCAAGTTTTGATGTTGGTTTGACTAACATACTCATTTGCGTGAGATAAGCATATCAGAAGACCAATATCTCAATTTCACGAAGACAGTCAAGTTTTTATGCTCTTTTGACAACATGCTTATTTCAGTGAGATTAGCACTTCAGAAGACCAAAAATCTGAACTTTAATAAATGACTCAAGTTTTCATGTTGGATTGATTGCAGGCTTCGTCCAGTGAAATAAGCACTGCAGAAGTGAAGAATCTCGACTTCACCAAATGACTCAACTTTTCATGCTGGTTGTATTAAAATGCTTCTTTCGGCGAGTTAAGCACTTCAGAAGGCCAAAATCTGAACTTCACAAAGTGACTCAACTTTTGATGTTGTTTTGACTAACATGCATATTTGAGTGAGATAAGCACTTCAGAAGTCAAAAATCTCAACTTCAAAAAATGACATAAGTTTTGATGCTGGTTCGATTAAAATTCTTATTTCAGCGAGATAAGCACTGAGGAAGACAAAAATCGGAACTTCACCAAATGACACAATTTTTTATGTTAATTTGACTAACATGCTCATTTCTGCGAGTTAAGCACTTCAAAAGATCGAAATCTCAACTTCACCAAGTGTCACAACTTTTGATATTATTTTGTCGAACGTGCTTATTACAGCGAGATAAGCACAGCAGAAGACCAAAATCTCAACTTCAACAAGACACTCAACTTTTGATGCTGTGTTGACTAACATGTTTATTTCAGTGGGAAAAGTACTTCAGAAGACCACAATCTGAACTCAGTAAATGACTCAAATTTTGATGTTGGATTGACTAACAGGCTTCTGCCAGTGAAGTAAGCACTTCAGAAGTGTAGGATCTCGACTTCACCAAATGACTCAACTTTTGATGTTGTTTTGACTAACATGTTTATGTGAGTGAGATAAGCATTTCAGTAGGCAAAAATCTGAACATTACCAAATGACATAATTATTGATGCTGGTTGGATTAAAATTCTTACTTCAGCGAGAAATGCACTTCAGAAGACAAAAATCGGAACTTCACCAAATGTCTCAATTTTTGATGTTAATTTGACTAACATGCTCATTTCAGTGAGTTAAGCACTTCAGAAGACTAAAATCTCTCCTTCACCAGATGACCTAACTTTTGATGCTGGTTACATTAAAATGCTTCTTTCAGCGAGTTAATCAACTCAGAAGCCAAAAATCTGAACTTCACCAAATGACACAATTTTTTTATGTTCGTTTGACCAACGTGCTTATTTCAGCGAGATAAGCATAACAGAAGACTAAAATCTCAACTTCACCAAAGGACATAAATTTTGATGCTGGTTGGACTAAAATGCTTATTTCAGTGAGATGACCACGAGAGAAGTCAAAAACCTCAACTTTATCAAATGACTTGATTTTTGATGCTGCTTAGATTAAAATGTTTAGTTCAGTGAGTTAAGCAGTTGAGAAGACTAAAATCTGAACTTCACCAAATGACTCAATTTTTAATGTAGTTTCGACTAAGATGCTTATTTGAGACAGATAACCAATTCAGATGTCAAAAATCTCAACTTCCCCAGATGACTCAACTTTAGATGTTGTTTTGACGAACATGCATATGTGAGTGAGATGAGCACTTCGGAAGGCAAAAATCTCAACTTCACCAAATGACATAATTTTTGATGCTGGTTGGAATAAAATTCTTATTTCAGCGAGATGAGCACTTCAGAAGACAAAAATCGGAACTTCACCAAATGATTCAATTTTTGATGTTAATTTGAGTAACATGCTCATTTCAGCGAGTTAAGCACTTCAGAAGATCAAAATCTCAACTTCACCAGATGTCACAACTTTTGATATTGTTTTGACTAACGTGCTTATTTCAGCGAGATAAGCATATCAGAAGACGAAAATCTCACCTTCACCAAATGACATAACTTTTGATGCTGGTTGGACTAAAATGTTTATTTCAGCGAGATAAGCAGTATGGAAGTCAAAAATCTCAACTTCATCAAATGACTTGATTTTTGATGACGGTTAGACTAAATTGTTTAATTCAATGAGTCAAGCACTTGAGAAGACTAAAATCTGATCTTCACCAAATGACTCAATTTTTAATGTTGTTTTGACTAACATGCTTATTTGAGTGAGATAACCAATTCAGAAGTCAAAAATCTCAACTTCACCAAATGACTCAACTTTTGACGTTGTTTTGAATAACATGCTTATTTCAGCGAGTAAAGCATTTCAGTAGGCAATAATAACAACTTCACCAAATGACTCAACTTCAGATGTTGTTTTGACGTGAGATAAGCACTTCGGAAGGCAAATATCTCAACTTCACCAAATGACATAATTTTTGATGCTGGTTGGAATAAAATTCTTATTTCAACGAGATAAGCACTTCAGAAACCAACAATCTGAACTTCAGCAAATGACACAATTTTTTATGTTCGTTTGACGAACGTGCTTATTTCGGCGTTATAAGCACATCAAAAGACAAAAATCTCAACTCCACCAAAGGACATAAATTTTGATGCTGATTTGACAAAAATGCTTACTTCAGTGAGATAAGCACTTCAGAAGACCAAAATCTGAACTTCACCAAATGACTTAATTTTTTATTCTGTTTTGACTGACATCCTTATTTCACTCAGATCGGCACTTCAGAAGACCACAATCTGAACTTCACCAAAAGATTCAAGTTTTGATGTTGGTTTGACTAACGTGCTTATTTGAGTGAGATAAGCACTTCAGAAGTAAAAAAATCTCACCTTCACCAATTGGCACAACTTCAGATATTGTTTTGACTAATATGCTTATGTAAGTGAGATAAGCACTTCAGAAGGCAAAGAATCTCAACTGCACCAAATGACATAATTTTTGATGCTGGTTGGATTAATATTCTTATTTCAGCGAGATAAGCACTTCAGAAGACAAAAATCGGAACTTCACCAAATGACTCAATTTTTGATGTTAATTTGACTCACATGCTCATTTCAGCGAGTTAAGCACTTCAGAAGACTAAAATCTCACCTTCATCAGATGACCTAACTTTTGATGCTGGTTAAATTAAAATGCTTCTTTCGGCGAGTTAAGCAACTCAGAGGCCAAAAATCTGAACTTCAAAAAATGACACAATTTTTTATGTTCGTTTGAGTAACGTGCTTATTTCAGCGAGATAAGCATATCAGAATACTAAAATCTGAATTTTACCAGATGACGCAATTTTTAATGTAGTTTTGACTGACATGCTTATTTGAGTGAGATAACCAATTCAGATGTCAAAAATCTCAACTTCACCAAATGACTCAACATTTGATGTTGTTTTGAATAACATGCTTATTTCACCGAGTTAAGCAGTTCTGAAGGCAAAAATCTCAACTTCACCAAATGACTTAATTGTTAATGCTGGTTGGATTAAAATGTTTATTTCAGGGAATTAAGCACTTCAGAAGTCAAAAATCTGAACTTCACCAAATGACTCAACTTCAGATGTTGTTTTGACTAACATGCTTGTGTGAGTGAGATAAGCACGTCATAAGGCAAAAATCTCAACTTCACCAAATCACATAATTTTTGATGCTGGTTGGATTAAAATTCTTATTTCAGCGAGATAACCACTTCAGAAGACAAAAATCGGAACTTCACCAAATGACTCAATTTGTGATGTTAATTTGACTAACATGCTCATTTCTGCGAGTTAAGCACTTCAAAAGATCGAACTCTCAACTTCACCAAGTGTCACAACTTTTGATATTATTTTGTCTAACGTGCTTATTACAGCGAGATAAGCACAGCAGAAGACCAAAATCTCAACTTCAACAAGACACTCAACTTTTGATGCTGTGTTGACTAACATGTTTATTTCAGAGGGAAAAGTACTTCAGAAGACCACAATCTGAACTTCAGTAAATGACTCAAATTTTGATGTTGGATTGACTAACAGGCTTCCGCCAGTGAAATAAGCACTTCAGAAGTGTAGGATCTCGACTTCACCAAATGACTCAACTTTTGATGTTGTTTTGACTAACATGCAATGTTCGAGTGAGAAAAGCACTTCAGAAGATCAAAATCTCAACTTCACCAGATGTCCCAAGTTTTGATATGGTTTTGACTAACGTGCTTATTTCAGCGAGATAAGCATAGCAGAAGACCAAAATCTCAACTTCAACAAGACACGCAACTTTTGACGCTGTTTTGACTGACATGCTTATTTCAGTGGGAAAAGCACTTCAGAAGACCAAAATCTGAACTTCACTCAATGACTCAGATTTTGATGTTGGATTGACTAACAGGCTTCCGCCAATGAACTAAGCACTTGAGAAGTGCAGAATCTCGACTTCACCAATTGACTCAAGTTTTGATGTTGATTAGATTAACATGCTTATTTGAGTGAGATAAACACTTCAGAAGTCAAAAATCTCAACTTCACCAAATGACCCAAGTTTTGATGTTGGTTTGACTAACATGCTTATTTGAGTGAGATAAGCACTTCCGAAGTCAAAAATCTCAACTTCACCAATTGACATCATTTTTGATGCTGGTTGGATTAAAATTCTTATTTCACAAAGATAAGCACTTGAGGCGATAAAAATCTGAACTTCACCAAATGTCTCAATTTTTGATGTTACTTTGACGAACATGCTCATTTCAGCGAGTGAAGCACTTCAGAAGATCAAAATCTCAACTTCACCAAATGTCACAACTTTTGATATTGTTTTGACTAACCTGCTTATTTCAGCGTGATAAGCATAGTAGAAAACTAAAATCTCAACTTCAACAAGACACTCAACTTTTGATGCTGTTTTGACTAACATGCTTATTTCAGTGGGAAAAGCACTTCAATAAGACCAAAATCTCAACTTCACCAAATGACTCAACTTTTGATGCTGTTCGGATTAAATGCTTCTTTCAGCGAGTCAATCACTTCAGAAATCCCAAATCTGAACTTCCCAAAATGACTCTAGTTTCGATATTTGTTTGACTAACATGCTTATTTGAGTGAGATAAGCACTTCAGAATTCAAAAATCTCAACTTCATCAAACGACTTAATTATTGATGCTGTTTCGACCAATACACTTATTTCACTCAGGTAATCAGATCGGGAGACAAATGTTTCAACTTCACCAAATGGATTAGTTTTTGATGTTGTTTTGAATAACATGTTGACTTCTTTGAGATAAGCACATCAGAAGATCAAAAGCTCAACCTCACCAAATGATCAACTTTTGATGCTGCTTTGACTTACATGCTTATTTCACTCAGATAAGACCTTCAGAAGACCAATCTCTCACTTCACTAAATGAGTTAGTTTTTGATGTTGGTTTGAATGACATGCTTATTTCACGAGGCAAGCACTTCAGAAGATCAAAACCTCAACTTCACCAAGTGACTCAACTTTTGATGCTGGTTGGCTTAATATGCTCATTTCAGCGAGTTCTGCTCTTCAGAACAACAAAACCCGAACTTCACCAAATGACTGCAGTTTTCATGGTGGTTTGACGAACATGCTTATTTGATTGAGAGAATCATTTCAGAAGTCAAAAAACTCAACTTCACCAAATGACTCAACTTTTGATGTTATTTTGACGAAGGTGTTTAATTATGCGAGATAAGCATATCAGAAGACTAAAATCTCACCTTCACCAAAGGACCTAACTTTTGATGCTGATTTGACTAAAATGCTTATTTCAGTGAGATAAGCATTTCGGAAATCAAAAAAGCTTCACTACATGACTTAAATGTTGATGCTGTTTTGACTGACGTGCTTATTTCACTCAGATAAGCACTTCAGAACACCAAAACCTGAACTTCACCAAATGACTGTAGTTTTGATGATGGTGTGACTAACATGCTTATTCGATTGAGAGAAGCATTTCAGTCGTCAAAAATCTCAACTTCACCAAATAACTCAACTTTTGGTGTTGCTTTGACTGACATGTTTATTTCAACGAGTTGAGCACTTCAGAGGCTAAAATCTGAACTTCACCAAATGACGTAACTTTTGATGCTGGTTTGAAAAAAATGCTTATTTCAGCGAGTAAAGCTCTTCGGTAGATCAAAATTAAAACGTCACCAAATGACTTAAGTTTTGATGTTGGTTTGACTAACATGTTTGTTTCAGGGAGATAAGCCCTTCAGAAATCAAAAACTTCAATTTCACCAATTGACTCAAAATTCGATGTTGTTGCGACTAACGTGCTTATTTCAGCGAGATAAGCATATCAGAAGATTAAAATCTCACCTTCAACAGATGACCTAATTTATGATGCTGTTTAAATTAAAACGCTTATTTCAACGAGTTAAGCACTTCAGAAGATCAAAATCTCAACTTCCCCAAATGTCTCGACTTTTGTTGTTGTTTTGACTAACGTGCTTAATTCAGCAAGATAAGCATATCAGAAGAATAAAATCTCAACTTCACCAAAGGACCTAACTCTAACAATGTGTGTTAGAGTTCATTTAAAGGGGTCTATGTATTTGAGCGTATAATTACAGGGGGCTCTGTTGTTGAAGTTTGTTTAAATAGGACTCTGTGTTTTAGGGGTTGTTTACAGTAAGGTCTGCGTTTTCCGGTTATTGAAAGGGGTCTCTGTCTTTGAGGGTCTCTGTGCAGTCGGCTCCGTGTTTGAGGGCCAGGAGTACGGCTGAAGCTGGGTTCGGTTTGGGCCTGAGGCTATGGTTAGTGTAGGATGAGTCTAGCGTTAGGGCTGATGGTTATGGTTTGGGTTCGGCTTTGGGCTGAATTTAGGCTTCGGGCTTACACGAGGGTGAGCGTTAGGGCTGAATCCAGGGTTAACGTGCGGGATATTTCTGAGAGTAGGGAGAAAGAAAGCAGCTTCGCATACCCAGAGCCGGAGGGAGAGCACCTGCATATTCTCGAGGAGACTTGGGATGTATTGTAAACTTAACAGGTCAAATAGTATTACAGATTCATATGATCCCAGTACCAGGAGGCACTGCCACAGAACTGACCCGCTAACAATGAGGAATTTGCCTGGTTCAGGCAAGTATTGAAGCACTGTCAGAGGAACAGAACTGCTGGAGAGCATTATAATCAGAGAGTCAGTACTGAGGTAGCGCCTCATTGTCAGAGTGTCAGAACTAAGGAAGTGCCTCACATTTATAGGGTCTCTAATGAGGTAATGCAGCAGTACCAGAGGGTCAGAACTGTTGGGGTGCATTATTGTGAGACGGTCAATACTGAGGTAGTGTCTTATTCTCAAGGGGTTAGACTTGTGGGAGTGCCACACGATTGCATCTCTGTGACAATGTCAGACTGAGGCACTTCCTCACTGTCAGATAGTCAGTACTGCCAGAGCTTCAGGAATGAAGCAGTGCCTCATTGTCAAATGGTCCACACTGAGGTATTGCAGCAGTGTCCGTGGGTCAGAACTGTGGGATTGTATCAGTCACAGGGTCAAGACTGAGGCTGAGCCTTATTCTAGATTCTTATTGGGGGAGTGCTACAGAACTAAATTACATAATTTTTAAAAATGAGGCATCGGTTGAATGTGATCCTCTGACAATTGTGCACTCCTTCAGTACTGACACTACAACAGAGAGGGACAGCCTCAAGCGGATCCTCTGACAATGAGGCATTCTCTCAGGCCAATAATCTTTAATTGTAAACTAATCTGTAATACTATTTTACCTGTCAAGTTTACAATACATCCCGAGTGTCCTGGAGAATACGCAGTTGCTCTTCCTCTGGTTCTGTCTCTGGGTATGCGAAGCTGCTTTCTTTCTCCCTGGCCCAAAAAATAACCCCTCCCCCAAACCTTAACCCGAGATTCAGCCCTGACGCTAACCCTTGCGTAAGCTCTGAGCCTAACCTCAGGCCAAACCCGAAACCTAACCTTCGCCTCAGGCCTAACACAAACTATTACCATCAGCTCCAGCGCTGACCCTAACCTCACCTCTAACGCGAGCCTCAGGCCTGCACAAAAGCCCTCAAAAACCGAGCCCCCTGTAAATATATCCTCTGAAACCCATTTCAATAACCTCTAAAACACAGAGCCCCATTTAAACTAATATTAAAAACAAAGCCCCCTGCAATTATACAATCAAATACACGGACCCCTTTGAACACACATCACCCAGAAAATAGAAGGTAAAACAAAGGGCTCCGTCTAAATAAATTCGTAAACACTGAGCCCCCGTAATTACACCCCACACTCAGCCCACCTGTAAATTATCCGTAAGACAGGGCCCCTTCCAAATAAACTTTGAAAAGATAGACGTACCAATAAATAACAGTTCCCGATAAATAAACCCGAAGACAGAGACGCCTTTCATAACCTGTAAAATCTGGATCACTGTGAATAATCCCTAAAACACAGAGCATCGTGTACAGATACCCGAAAACACATACATCCCTGTAAAAGAACTCTGAAACACACAGCCTCCTGTGTATATTCTCCGAAGCAGAGTCTCATTTGAAAAAATACTAAAAACAGAGCCCCCTGTAAACACACCATTAAAAACAGAGACGCCTTTATATATAACCGAAGAAAGGTCCCTCAGGAAAAAAAGTGTAAAAGACACAGCCCCCAGTAATAAAACATAAAAGATTGAGTCCCCTCTAAGCAAAATGTAAAATGTAGAGCTCCCAGTAAATAAACCCTGAAACAGTACCCCCTGCAAATCCTCCCTAAAACTAAGCCTCCTGCAATTAAACTCTCAGAGGCGAACCTCAAACACAGAGCCTCCAATCAATAAAGCCTAAAACACAAGCCCACTTTAAATCAACACGAAATAAGACAGCCCCCAGTACAGCACGGCGAATTGCTCGGATGGAGATATTACAGCATAGTCTGAGGCAATGCCTCTTTGACAAAGAGTCAGTAATGGGGAGGTGTAGTGTCATCTGATGGTCATTGTTGAGGTGGCGCCTCATTGTACTAGGGTCAGGACTGAGGGAGCGCCTCATTGTACGAGGGTCAGGATTGAGGGAGCGCCTCATTGTTAGCAGGTCAGGAGTGAGGGAGCGCCTCATTGTCAGCGGGTCAGGACTGAGGGAGCGCCTCAATGTACTAGGGTGAGGATTGAGGGAGCGCCTCATTGTCAGCGGGTCAGGACTGAGGGAGAGCCTCATTGTCACTGTTTCAGGAATGAGGGAGCGCCTCATTGTGCCAGGGTCAGGACTGGGGGAGCGCCTCATTGTCAGCGGGTCAGGACTGGGGGAGCGCCTCATTGTCAGCGGGTCATGACTGAGGGAGCGCCTCATTGTCAGCGAGTCAGGACTGAGGGAGCACCTCATTGTCAGCGGGTCAGGACTGAGCTATTTGAAGTAGTGCAATGAAGTGTGTGGGTCCTTTTATTCTTTTTAAGTTACAGAATGCCAGAAAGATTATCAACCCAATATGATTTGACTGGGTTGGAAATTACTTAATGACAGCAGAAAGTTTCGTAGCCTGATTACCGCGGCTAGCTCTTGAGATTTCACCATTGCCGGTTTACTCATTCTTTCATTCAATTTCACGGAAGCGCTGTTTTGAGAGAAGCTTTCTTAAAGGGAACGCGGACCCTACTCAATATGCATCTAACAGAGACGTGGTAGCGCCGAAAACTTGTTTGATGTCCCGCAAGATATTCAACTCCTGGGAGACGTTTGTTGAGGGCTGATTAACATTATAATTTTTCATAGTTTCGGGTGACACGATGGATGGGATCGTATTGTTCTGAACAGATCAGAAAAATAACACATACTCAGGGATTGACACTGACGTTGACACAAGTTTGGACATTGTTAGCAACAAGGGTTCAAACTGTGAAAAGGCAGTAATGGGGGGCAAGGAACATTTTAATTTCGTCTCCCTGTATTAGTGAAAAGTACGGTAAGATGTCAATTTTATGAATGAATGAATGAAATGCGGTAATAGTAAACAAAGTCCGCTAATGAGTGGTCAGTAAAGTTATGAATGAATGAGAGCGCGAAAGTGGTCATATGGAGCGCTTGTGGGTGCATTGGTAAAGAGAATCTTGAGTACAACAGTAAAGAGGCTTCTGATATCGTGTCACACAAAAACCACAGCAAAGGATATTTTACAGCGATTGACTCTGTATTACTAAAGACACGCCAGCCAGACTCCGGAAGCCTTGTTAAGTGCTAACCGATATGAGTAAACAGGGCAGACCACAGGATATTCAGGGGCAAAGGTTATAAGATAAGCAAGTGACCACATGAGCGAACGGCTACCGCGTGTTTGAATCCGACTGGTAAATATGTGATACACAACCATTTGATCTAACTGACTGCCCAGTTACTTGAAAACCAAAGGAACTGCAGATGCTGTAATTCAGGAACAAAAACAAAATTGGAAAAGCTTAGCAGGTCTGGTAGCATTTGTGAAGGCAAAAACAGTTAACGTTTAAGGTTTGTGTACAGGGTACTCTGTGTTTTGGATTATTTACAGGGGCCTCTGTTTTAGGGTTTTCTTGCAGAGGTCTCTGTGTTTTATTGAATCAGAGATAGTCGGAACTGCAGATGCTGGAGAATCCGAGACAACAAGGTACAGAGCTAGATGAACACAGAAGGCCAAGCAGCATCATAAGAGCAAAAAGGCTGACGTTTCGGGCACAGACCCTTCATCAGAAATGGGGGAGGGGAAGGGGGTTCTGAAATAAATAGGGAGAGACGGGGAGGAGGTTAGAAGATGGATAGAGGAGAAGATAGGTGGAGAGGAAACGGACAGGTCGAAGAGGCGGGTATGGAGCCAGTAAAGGTGAGTGCAGGTGGAGAGTTAGGGAGGGGATAGGTCAGTCCAGGGAGGATGGACAGGTAAAGGGGGCGGTACGAGGTTAGTAGGGAGGAGTTGGGGGTGTGGCTAGAGGTGGGTTGAGGGGATAGGTTGGAGGAAGAACAGGTTCGGGAGGCGGGGACGAGCTGGGCTGGTTTTCGGAATGCGGTGGGGGTAGGGGAGATTTTGAAGCTTGTGAAATCCACATTGATACCATTGGGCTGCAGGGTTCCCAAGCGGTATATGAGTTGCTGTTCCTGCAACCTTCGTTGTGGCACTGCAGGAGGCCCAGGATGGACATGTCGTCTGAGAAATGGGAGGGGGAGTTCAAATGGTTCGCGACTGGGTGGCGCAGTTGTTTAGTGCGACCCGAGCGTAGGTGTTCTGCAAAGCGGTCCCCAAGCCTCCACTTGGTTTCCCCAATGGAGAGGAGGCCACAATGGGTACAGCGGATGCAGTATACCACGTTGGCAGATGTGCAGGTAAACATCTGCTTAATGTGGAAAGTCTTTTTGGGACCTGGGATGTGGGTGAGGGAGGAGTTATGGGAGCAGTTGTCGCACTTCCTGCGGTTGCAGGGAAAAGTCCCGGCTGTGGTGGGGCTGGAGGGGACTGTGGAGCGGACAACCGAGTCACGGAGAGAGTGGTCCCTCCGGAAAACAGATCAGGGTGGGGAGGGAAAGATGCCGTTGGTGGTGGGTCGTATTGCAGAAGGCGAAAGTGTCGGAGAATCTGCCAGACCTGTTGAGCTTTTCCAGCAACTATGTTTTTCTTCCTGATTTTGCTGCATCCGCAGTTCCTTTAGTTTTAACTGTGTTTTAGTGTATGTATACAGGGGGCTCTGTATTTCAAGGTTTTACACTGGGGCGCCTGTGTTTTAGGGTTTATTAACCAGTGGCTGATGAAGTTGTTTTGACTAACGTGCGAGATAAGCATATCAGAAGTCTAAAATCTCAATTTCACCAGATGACCTAACTTTTGATGCTGGTTAATTAAAATGCTTATTTTAGCGAGTTAAGCACTTCAGAAGCCAAAAATCTGAAATTCACCAAATGACACAATTTTTTTATGTTCGTTTGACTAACATGCTTATTTGGGTGAGATAAGCATTTCAGAAGATCAAAATCTCAACTTCACAAAATGACTCAACTTTTGATGTTGTTTTGACTAACGTGCTTATTTCAGCGAATTAAGCATATCAGAAGACTAAAATCTAACTTTCACCAGATGACCTAACTTTTGATGCTGGTTGAATTAAAATGCATATTTCAGCGAGTCAAGCACCTCAGAAGCCAAAAATCTGAACTGTAGCAAATGAGTCAATTTTTTATACCAGTTTGACTGACATGCTCATTTCAGCGAGTTAAGCACTTCAGAAGATCAATATCTCAACTTCACCAAATGCCAAAACTTTTGATATTGTTTTGACTAACGTGTTTATTTCAGCGAGGTAGGCATAGCGGAAGACCAAAATCGCCATTTCAACAAGACAATCAATATTTTTATGCTAGACAACAAGGTGCAGGGCTGGATGAACACAGCAGGCCAAGCAGCATCATAGGAGCAGAGAGGCTGACGTTTCGGGCCTCGACCCTTCATCAGAAAAATATTTTTATGCTGTTTTGTCTAACATGCTTATTTCCGTGGGAAAAGCACTTCAGAAGTCCAAAATCTGAACTTCACTAAATGACTCAAATTTTGATGTTGGATTGACTAATAAGCTTCCTCCCGTGAAATAAACACTTCAGAAGTGAACAATCTCGACTTCACCAAATGACACAACTTATGATGTTGTTTTGAGTAACATGCATATTTGAGTGAGATACGCACTGAGAAGACCAAAATCTGAACTTCACCAAATGACTTAATTTTTTTTATGCTGTTTTGACTAACATGCTTCTTTCACTCAGATAAGCACAACAAAAGACCAAAATCTGAACTTCAACAAATGATTCAAGTTTTGATGTTGGTTAGACGAACATGCTTATTTGAGTGAGATAAGCACTTCAGAAGTCAAAAATCTCAACTTCACCAAATGCTTTTTATTTTTAATGCAGTTTTTACGAACATGCTTATTTCAGCGATTTGAGCACTTCAGAAGGCACAGATCTCAACTTCACCAAATGACTCAACTTTTGATGCTGGTTTGAATGAAATTCTTATTTCAGCGAGATAAGCATATCAGAAGACTAGAATCTCAACTTCACCAAAGGATCAAACTTTTGATGCTGATTTGACTAAAATGCTTATTTCAGTGAGAGAAGCACTTCAGAAGTCAACAATCTCATCTTCACCAAATGACTCAACTTTTGATGCTGGTTGGAATAAAATGCTTATTTCAGCCAGTTAAGCTCTTCAGTAGACCAACATCTGAACATCACCAAATGACTCAAGTGTTGATGTCGGTTTGACTAACATACTTATTCCAGTGAGAAAAGAAGTTCAGAAATCAAAAATCTCAACTTCACCAAATGACTCAACTTTTCATGTTGTTTTGACTAACGTGCGTATTTCAGCGAGATAAACACATCAGAAGAATAAAATCTCAACTTCACCAGATGACCCAACTTTTGATGCTGTTAAAGTTCAAATGCTTATTTCAGCGATTTAAGCACTTCAGAAGCCAAAAATTTAAACTTCACCAAATGACTTGATTTTTGATTCTGGTTAGACTAAAATGCTTATTTCTGCTCGGTACGCACTTCAGAAGATTAAAATCTGAACTTCATCAAATGACACAATGTTTTATGTTCGTTGGACTAACATGGTTATTTCAGCAAGTTCAGCACTTCAGAAGATCAAAATCTCAACTCCACCAAATTACTCAACTTTTGATGTTGTTTTGACTAACGTGCTTATTTCAGTGAGATAAGCATATCAAAAGACCAAAATCTCAATTTCACCAAGTCACTCAACTTTTGATGCTGGTTTGAATGAAATTCTTATTTCAGCGAGATAAGCATATCAGACGACCAAAATCTCAATTTCACGAAGACACTCAACTTTTGATGCTGGTTTGACTAAAATGCTTATTTCACTCAGATAAGCACTTCAGAAGACCAAAATCTGAACTTCACCAAAAGACTCAAGTTTTGATGTTGTTTTGACTGACATGCTTGTTTCAGCGAGATAAGCGTATCAGAAGACTAAAATCTCACCTTCACCAGATGACCTAACTTTTGATGCTGGTTAAATTAAAATGCTTATTTCAGCGAGTTAAGCACCTCAGAAGTCAAAAATCTGAACTTCACCAAATGACTTGATTTTTGATTCTGGTTTGACTAAAATGCATATTTCTGCGAGTTAAGCACTTCAGAATATTAAAATCTGAAATTCATCAAATGACACAATTTTTTTATGTTCGTTTGACGAACATGCTTATTTCAGCGAGTTAAACACTTCAGATGATCAAAATCGCAACTCCACAAAATGACTCAACTTTTGATGTTGTTTTGACTAACGTGCATATTTCAGCGAGATTAGCATATCAAAAGACTAAAATCTCAATTTCACCAAGTCACTCAACTTTTGATGCTGGTTTGAATGAAATTCTCATTTCAGCGAGATAAGCATATCAGAAGACTAAAATGTCAAATTCACCAAATGACCTAACTTTTGATGCTGCTTTGACAAAAATGCTCATTTCGGTGAGATAAGTATCTCAGAAGTCAAAAATGTCAACTTCACCAAATGGCTCAACGTTTGATGTTGTTTTGACTAACATGCTTATTTCAGCGAGTTGAGCACTTCAGAAGGCAAAAAATCTCAACTTCACCAAATTACTCAACTTTTGATGTTGTTTTGACAAACGTGCTTATTTCAGCGAGATGAGCAAATCAGAAGACTAAAATCTCACCTTCACCAGATGACCTAACTTTTGATGCTGGTTAAATTAAAATGCTTATTTCAGCGAGTTAAGCACCTCAGAAGTCAAAAATCTGAACTTCATCAAATGACTTGATTTTTGATTCTGTTTAGACTAACATGCTTATTTCTGTGAGTTAAGCACTTCAGAAGATTAAAATCTGAACTTCATCAAATAACGCAATTTTTTATGTTCGTTTGACTAACATGCTTATTTCAGCGAGTAAACCAATTCAGAAAATCAAAATCGAAACTTCGCCAAATGACTCATCTTTTGATGTTGTTTTGACTGACGTGCTTATTTCAGCGAGATAAGCATATCAGAAGACCAAAATCTCAGTTTCACCAAGACACTCAACTTCTGATGCTGGTTTGAATAAAACGCTTATTTCAGCGAAATAAGCACATCAGAAGACTAAGATCTAAACTTCATCAAATGATCTAACTTTTGACGTTGATTTCATGAAAATGCTTATTTCAGTCAGATAAGCACTTCAAAGGTCAAAAATCTCATCTTCACCAAATGACTTTAATGTTGATGTTGTTTTGACTAACATGCTTATTTCAGTCAGATAAGCACTTCAGAAGTCAACAATCTCACCTTCAACAAAGGAGCTGACTTTGGACGCTGGTTTGGCTGAAATGCTTATTTCAGTGAGATACACACTTCAAAATTCAAAAATCTCAACTTCACCATCTGACTTAATTTTTAATGCTGTTTTGACTAACATGCTTATTTAATTCAGATAAGCACTTCAGAATACCAACATCTCACTTCAACAAAAATGTTAGTTTTTGATGTTGGTTTGAATGACATGCTTATTTCATAGAGATTAGAACTTCAGAAGACAAAAATCTGAACTTCACCAAATGACTCAATTTTTGATGTTAGTTTGACTAACATGCTCACTTCATTGAGTTCAGCACTTCAGAAGATCAAAATCTCAACTTCACCAAATGACACACCTTTTGATGTTGTTTTGATGAGCGTCCTTATTTCAGCGAGATAAGCATAGCAGAAGGCCAAAATCACAACTTCAACAAGACACTCAACTTTTGATGCTGGTTTGAATGAAATTCTTATTTCAGCGAGATGAACATATCAGAAGACTAAAATCTCAACTTCACCAAAGGATCAAACTTTTGATGCTGATTTGACTAAAATGTTTATTTCAGTGAGATAAGCACTTCAGAAGTCAACAATCTCATCTTCACCAAATGACTTCAATGTTGATGTTGTTTTGACTAACATGCTTATTTGAGTCAACTTTTTAAGAGACAACAAGGTGCATGGCTGGATGAACACAGCAGGCCAAGCATCATCATAGTCGCAGGAAGGCTGAAGTTTCGGGCCTCGACCCTTCATCAGAAATGCTTTTTTTGACGGCGCATTGCTGCAAGTGTGTGTTTCAGGAGTCGCAGGGAGAAACGCTTCAAAAGGACCTCAATGCTATGAATGTAGATATTGTCACGGTTGGGGCCAAATTGCGAAGGCTTGAATGTGGATTGTAGACCATTGGGGATGATCTGGTTCCGTAGGCAGGCACGAAGAAAGGTGATGTGGCTGTAGTACCTGGTTTGCTTCAGGACATGGTCGAGCAGTTTCAGGGCCGAAGAGATTACGAGAGAGTTGCAGAGGGACAGAGATCCCCTGAGGTTTGTCCGGAGGGAGGAGGGTAACTTCTTCAGGCTAGGCATCCTTAGAAGAGGCTTCGCAGTGGGGTTAAAACTGAATCAGAGATAGTAGGAACTGCAGATGCTGGAGAATCCGAGACAACAAGATGCAGGGCTTGATGAACACAGCAGGCCAAGCGGCATCACAGGAGCAGAAAGGCTGACGTTTCGGGCTGAGACCCTTCATCAGAAAAGCTTTTTAAGCTCAATTTTTTAAGCTGTTTTGACTAACATGCTTATTTCAGTAAGATAAGCACTTCAGAAAACCAAAATCTGAACTTCACCAAATGACTCAAGTTTTGTTGTTCGTTTGACTAACATGCTTATTTCAGCGAGTTAAGCACTTCAGAAGATCAAAATCGCAACTACACCAAATGACTCAACTTTTGATGTTGTTTTGTCTAACGTGCTAATTTCAGCAATCGTTAAGCATATAAGAAGACCAAAATCTCAATTTCACCAAGACACTCAACTTTTGATGCTGGTTTGAATAAAATTCTTATTTCAGCGAGATAAGCATATCAGTAGACCAAAATCTGAACTTCACTAAATGACTCAAATTTTGATGTTAGATTGACTAACAGGCTTCCTCCAGTGAAATAAGCACTTCAGAAGTGAAGAATCTCGACTTCATCCAATGACTCAACCTAATATGTTGTTTTGAGTAATATGCATAGTTGAGTGAGATAAGCACTTCAGAAGGCCAAAATAAGAACTTCACCAAATGACTCAAGTTTTAATGTTCGTTCTACTAACCTTACTTGAGTTAGATAAGTCTTTCAGAACTAAAAAGTCTCAAATTCACCAAATTACTTAAATTTTTAATGCTGTTTTGACTAACATGCTTATTTCAGTGAGATATGCACTTCAGAAAACCAAAATCTGAACTTCACCAA
>NC_063375.1:7394352-7406382 GCF_021869965.1 Rhincodon typus
CATTTAAAGGGGTCCGTGTATTTGAGGGTATAATTGCAGTGGGCTTTGTTTTTAAGATTTGTTTAAATGGCGTTCTGTTTTTTAGGGTTATTTACTGTGAGCTCCGTTTAAAGGGTTATTGAAAGGAGTTCCTGAGGGTATATTTACAGGCGGCTCGTTGTTTGAGGTCTTTTGTGCAGGGCTGAAGCTAACATTAGAGGTGAGCGCTGCGGCTAAGGGTTATGGTTTGTGTCAGGCCTGAGGCGAAGGTTAGGGTTTGGGTTTGGCCTGAGGTTAGGCTCAGGCAAGGGTTAGCGTTGTCAAATGGTCCGCACTGAGGTATTGCAGCAGTGTCAGTGGGTCAGAACTGTGGGAGTGTATCAGTCATAGGGTCAAGACTGAGGCTGAGCCTTATTCTAAATTCTTATTGGGGGAGTGCTGCATAACTAAATTACATAATTTTTAAAAATGAGGCATCGGAATATGTGATTCTCTGACAATAGGTCTGAATCTCGGGTTAATGTTTTGGGGTAAGGTTATTTCTGGGGGCAGGGAGAAAGAAAGCAGCTTTGCATACCCAGAGACAGAACCAGAGGGAGAGCAACTGCGTATTCTACAGGAGACTCGGGATGTATTGTAAACTTAATAGGTCAAATAGTATTACAGATTAGTTTACAATTAAAGATTATTGTCCTGAAAGAATGCCTCATTGTCAGAGGGTCTGCTTGAGGCTGTCCCTCTATGTTGTAGTGTCAGTCCTGAAGGAGTGCGCAATTGTCAGTGGATCACATTCAGCCGATGCCTCATTTTTAAAAATTATGTAATTTAGTTATGTAGCACTCCCCCTGTAAGAATTTAGAATAAGGATCAGCCTCAGTTTTGACCCTACGACTGATACATTCCCAAAGTTCTGACCCACTGACTCTGCTGCAACACCTCAGTGCGGACCATTTGACAATGAGGCACTGCTTCAGTCCTGAAGTTCTGACAGTACTGACTATCTGACAATGAGGGAGTGCCTCAGTCTGACATTGTCACAATGCTGCAATCGTGTGGCACTCCCACAAGTCTAATCCCTTGAGAATAAGACACTACCTCAGTCATGACGGTCTCACAGTAATGCACACAGTTCTGACCCTCTGGTACTGCTGCATTACCTCTTTAGAAACCCTATAAATGTGAGGCACTTCCTCAGTTCTGACCCTCTTACAATGAGGCACTACCTCAGTATTGACTCTCTGATTATAATGCTCTCCAGCAGTTTTGTTCCTCTGACAGTGCTTCAATACTTGCCTGGACCTGGCAAAATCCTCATTGTTAGCGGGTCAGTTCTGTTGCAGTGCCTCCTGGTACTGGGATCATATGAATCTGTAATACCATTTGAACTGTTAAGTTTACAATACATCCCGACTCTCCTCCAGAATACGCAGTTGCTCTCCCTCCGGCTCTCGGTATACGAAGCTGGTTTCTTTCTCCCTACTCTCAGAAATATCCCTGACCTTAACCCGAGATTCAGCCCTAACGCAAATCCAGCGTAATCCCGAAGTTTAACTTCAGCCCAAAGCCTAAATCAAACCATAACTCTCAGCCCTAACGCAAGCCTGATCCTACACTAACCATCGGCTCAGGCCCAAACGGAACCCAGCTTCAGCCGTACGCCTGGCCCTCAAACACGGAGCTGCCTGCACAGAGGCCCTCAAACACAGAGACACCTTTCAATAATCCGTAAAACGCGGACTTCACTGTAAATACCCCCTAAAACACAGAGTCCTATTTAAACAAACTTCAACAACAGAGTCCCCTGTAAGTCTACGCTCAAATACACAGACCCCTTTAAATGAACTCTAACACACATTGCCCAGAAAGGATAAGGTAAAACACAGGGCTCCTTCTAAATAAATCCGGAAACACTGAGCACATTCAATTACACCCCAACACTTAGCATACCTGTAAATTATCCGTAAGACAGGGCCCCTTACAAATAACCCTAAAAAGACAAAGCTATCTATAAATTAACAGCCTCCTGCAAACAAACCCTAAAACAGAGACTCCGTTCATTAACCTGTAAAACACGGAGCTCACTATAAATAATCCCAAAAACACAGACTTCCCTTTAAATGAACCCTGAAACACAATGCCTCCTGGAAATGATCTCCGACGCAGAGCCTCATTTAAACAAACGGTAAAAAATAGGGCCCTGTAAATACACTGTCAAGCACAGAGACCCTTTAAATAAACCCGAGGAAGGGTCCCTCACGAAGTAAAATGTAAACCACAGACCTCCCAGCACATAACCCCCTGTAAATAAAGCTTTAAACACAGAGCTTCATTGACAGGGATGTCTGTGTTTTAGGGTTTATATACAATGAAGCCTGAAACACAAAGCTTTCTGTAAATAATCTCCGACGCAGAGCCTCATTTACACAAACGATAAAAACAGAGCTACCTGTAACTGCACTCTCAAGCACAGAGACCCCTTTACATATAACCGAAGAAAGGTTCCTCAGGAATTAAAATGTAAAACAGAGCCCCCAGACAGAAACAATAAAGACAGAGCCCCATGTAAATGACATGTCAAATATCGAGCTCCTTGTAAATAAACTCTGAAACACAGTGCAACCTGCAAATCCTCCCTATAACTGTGCCTCCAGCAAATAAACCCTCAGAGACGCCTGTAAACAAGCCCTCAGACAGATATCCCTTTCAATAACCAGTAAAACAAGGAGCTTAATTCAAATAATCACTAAATTAGGACCCCCTGTAATTATACCCTCAAATACACAGACCCCTTTAAATGACCTCTGAAACAGATGCCCTAGGAAGTAGAATGTAAAACACAGTCCTCCCTCTAAATTTAGTCGAAAACACAGAGCACCTGTCAATACACTCCAACATCGAGCTGACCTGTAAATTATCCGTAAAACAAGTCCCCTTGCAAATAAACCCTAAAAGACAGAGCGAGCGAGAAATAAAGAGCCCCCTGTAAATAAATATCAAAACACATAGTAAAAACTGGAAGAGCTCCGGATGCTGCAACTCAGGAAAATCTACAAAGTTGCTGGAAAAACTCAGCAAGTCTGGGAGCATCTGTGAAGGAAAAACAGACTTAACGTTTCGGGTCAGGTGATCCTTCATCAGAACCTCTGGCTGGCGCGTATTTAGTAATACAGGGTCAATTGCCTTAAAATATCCTTTTCTGTGGTTTTTGTGAGGCACTATAATATTATAACATAAGAACATAAGAACTAAGAGCAGGAGTAGCCATCTGACCCCTCGAGCCTGCCCCGCTATTCAAGAAGATCATGGCTGATCTTTTTGAGACTCAGCTCCACTTCCCCGCCCGCTCACCATAAACCTCAATTCCTTTACTGTTCATAAATTTATCGAGCCTTGCCTTAAAAACATTCAGCGAAGTAGCTTCAACCGCTTACTGGGCAGGGAATTCCACAGATTCACGACCCTTTGGGTGAAGAAGTTCCTCCTGTCCTCAGTCCTACATCTGCTTCCTTTTATTTTGAGGCTATACCCCCTCGTCCTAGTTTCACCTGCTAGTGGAAACAATCTCCCTGCCTCCACCTTATCTATTCCCTTCATAATCTTGTATGTTTCTATAAGATCTCCCCTCATTCTTCTGAATTCCAATGAGTATAATCCCACCCTACTCAGTCTGTCCTCATATTCCAACCCTCTCAACTCTGGAATCAATCGAGTGAATCTCCTCCTCACCCCGTCCCGTGCTAGTATATCCCTTCTCAAGTAAGGAGACAAAACTGCACGCAGTACTCTCGGTGCGGCCTCACCAGGACCGTATACAGCTGCAGCATTACCTCCCTGTTTTTAAACACCATCCCTCGAGCAATGACAGACAAAATTCCATTTGCCTTTTTAATTACCTGCTGCACCTGCAATATTACTTTTAGCAATTCATGCACAAGGACACCCAAGTCCCTCTGCACAGCAGCATGCTGCAATTTTTTATCATTTAAACCATAGTCCATTTTGTTGTTATTCCTACCAAAACGGATGACCTCACATTTATCGACATTGTACTCCATCTGCCAGACCTTTGCCCGCTCACTTAGACTATATATCCCTCTGCAGACTTTCAGTGTCTTCTGCACACTTTGCTGTAGCGCTCATCTCAGTGTCATCTGCAAATTTTGACACGCCACACTTAGTCCCTGACTCCAAATCATCTATGTAAGTTGTAAGCAATTGCAGTCCCAGCACTGATCCCTGAGGCACATCACTCGCCACTGACCGCCAACCAGAAAAACACCCATTTACCCCTACTCTTTATTTTCTACTCGTCAATCATCCTCTATCCATGCCAATAGATTACCTGTAAAATCGTGCAACTTTATTTATGTAGCATCCTTTTGTGTGGCACCTCGTCAAATGCCTTCTGGAAATAGAGATACTCGTCACCCACAGGTTTTCCATTGTCCATCATGCAAGTAATATCCTCAAAGAATTCCACCAAGTTAGTTAAACATGACCTACACTTCATGAACCCATGCTGGGTGTTCGCAATGGGACAATTTATATCCAGTTGCCTTGCTATTATCTTCCTTAATGATGGATTCAAGCATGTTCCCCACCACCGAAGTTAGGCTAACCAGCCTATAGTTACCTGCTTTTTGTCTACTTCCTTTTTTAAACAGTGGCGTCACATTGGCTGTTTTCCAATCTGCGGGAACCACCCCAGAGTCCAGTGAATTTTGGTAAATAATTACTAGTGCAAACCTGTTTACTGTTGTACCAAAGGTCCTCTTTAGCAATGCACCCACA
This sequence comes from Rhincodon typus, assembly GCF_021869965.1. Lineage (NCBI taxonomy): Eukaryota > Metazoa > Chordata > Chondrichthyes > Orectolobiformes > Rhincodontidae > Rhincodon > Rhincodon typus. Next base: position 7,399,123 of record NC_063375.1, read on the forward strand.
AGCGCTCCATATTGCCACTCTCGCACTCTCATTCATTCATGACTTTACTGACCACTTACTAGCGTACTATGTTTACTATTACCGCATTCCATTCATTCATAAAACTGCGATCTTGTCATACTTTTCACGATTAAAGGGAGACTAAATCAAAATGTTCCTTCCACCCCATTTACTGCCTTTGCACAGTTTTAATCTTCACGGCCGTATATTGCCAACAGTTGCCAAACCTGTGTGTACATTAGAGTCTCTCCTTGAGGATGAGTTAATTTTCTAATCTATTCAGAACAATACCATCGTGTCACCCGAAGCTATGAAAGAGCATAATTTTAATCAGCCCTCAGCAACCGTCTCTCAGGACTTGAATTGCTTGCAGGACATCAAACAAGTTTTCTGCGTTAGCAGAGATAGTAGGAACTGCAGATGTTGGAGAATCTGAGATAACAACGTGTAGAGATGGATGAACATAGCAGGCCAAGCAACAGAGGAGAAGGAAGGCTGACGTTTCGGGCCGAGACTCTTCTTCAGAAATGGGGGAGGGGAAGGATGTTCTGAAATAAACAGGGAGAGAGGGGGACGGGGATAGAAAATGGATAGAGAGAAGATAGGTGGAGAGGAGACAGACAGGTCAGAGACGGGGATGGAGCCAGTAAAGGTGAGTGCAGGTGGGGAGTTAGGGAGGTAATAGGTCAGTCCAGGGAGGACGGACAGGTCAAGGGGGCGGGATGAGGTTAGTCGGTAAGATATGGGGATGGCGTTGATGTGGGAGGAGGGGACAGGTGGGAGGAAGGACAGGTCAGTGAGGCGGGGACGAGCTGGGCGGTTTTTGGGAGGGGAGATTTTGAAGCTTGTGAAATCCACGTTGATATCATTGGGCTGCAGGGTTCCCAAGCAGAATATGAGTTGCTGTTCCAGCAACCTTGGGTTGGCATCGTAGTGGCACTGCAGGAAGCCCAGGATGGACATGTCGTCTGAGGAATGGGAGGGGGAGTTGAAATTGTTCGCGACTGGGAGGTGCAGTTGTTTAGTGCAAACCGAAAGTAAGTGTTCTGCAAAGCGATCCCTGAGCCTCCGCTTGGTTTCCCCGATGTGGAGGCGGCCACAACGGGAACAGCAGATGCAATATACCACATTAGCAGATGTGCAGGTGAACATCTGCTTAATGTGGAAAGTCTTCTTGGGGCCTGGGATGGGGGTGAGGGAGGGAGTGTAGGGGCAGGTGTAGCACTTCCTGCGGTTGCAGGGAAAAGTGCCGGGTGTGGTGGGCGTGGAGAGGAGTGTGGAGCAGACAAGGGAGTCACGGAGAGAGTGGTCCCTCCGGAAAGCAGATAAGGGTGGGGAGGGAAAACTGTCTTCGGTGGTGGGGTCGGATTGCAGATGGCGGAAGTGTAGGATGATGTTGCGTTGGATCAGGAGCTTGGTGGGCTGGTACGTGAGGACAAGGGGGATTCTGTTTTGGTTGTTATTGCGGGGAGTGGGTGTGAGGGATGAGTTGCGGGAAACACGGTCGAGGGCGTCCTCAACCACTGAGGGGGGGGAGTTTGCTGTCCTTGCAAAACGAGGACATCTGAGATGTATGGGAGTGGAATGCCTCATCCTGGGAGCAGATACGGCGGACGTGAAGGAATTGGGAATAGGGGGTGGAATTTTTGCAGGAAGGTGGGTGGGAGGAGGTGTATTCTAGGTAGCTGTGGGAGTCCGTGGGCTTGAAATGGATATCAGTTTCTAAGTGGTTGCCAGAGATGTGAACAGAGAGGTCCAGGAAAGAGAGAGAGGTATTAAAGATGGTCCAGGTGAACTTAAGTTTGGTGTTGAAGGTGTTGGTGAAGTGGACGAACTGTTCGAGCTCCTCGTGGGAGCACGAGGCGGCGCCGATACAGTCATCAATGCAAAGGAGGAAGAGGTGGGGTTTCGGACCAGTGTAGCTACGGAAGAGGGATTGTTCCATGTAACCTACAAAGAGGCAGGCATAGCTTGGGCCCATGCGGGTATCCATGGTCACCCCTTTTGTCTGTAGGAAGTTGGAGGAATTGAAAGAGAAGTTGTTGAGGGTGAGGACGAGATTGGTTGAGCGAATGAGGGTGTCAGTGGTGGGGGACTGGTCGGGCCTTCGGGACAGGAAGATGCGGAGGCCCTTTAGGCCATCTGTATGGGGAATGCAGGTGTATAGGTACTGGACGTCCATGGTAAAGATGAGGTGTTGGGGAACGGGGAGTTGGAAGTTCTGGAGGAGGTGGAGGGCGTGGGTGGTGTCACGGACGTAGGTAGGGAGTCCCTGGATCAAGAGGGAGAAAATGGAGTCGAGATAGGTGGAGATAATTTCGTTGGGGCAGGAGCAGTCGGAGACAATGGGTAGACCAGGACAGTCAGGTTTGCTGGAAAAGCTCAGCAGGTCTGGCAACATCTGTGAAGGAGAAAACAGAGTTCACGTTTCATGTGCGGGGACCCTTTCTCAGAACTTCCTCAGTACACTGCCGACACTGAGGTGCTGTCTCACTCCAACCCTGTCAGTGCTGCAATGACCCAGATTTGATCCTCTATTCGCGTGGTACGCCCTTAGGACTGATTCTGTAATCGTGTGGCACTGCCTCAGTAATGACCATTAGACAACACTGCGCTTCCGCATTACTGACTGTGTGACAAACAGGTACTGCCTCAGATCTGACTTGCTGACTGTGAGGTACTATCTGAATCTGACTATCTTGCAGTGCTTTACTGGGGACTCTGTTATTTAGTGTTGATTTACAGTGGGTCTTGTGTTTTAGCTTTCATTAACTGGAGGCTCTGTGATTTAGGGTTTTTTAGGAATCGTTGGTTTGAGGGTTTAGGGGGATTTTAGGGAGGATTTACACTATGCGTCCCACTTTATTTACAGCGGGCTCTGACTCTTATGGTTTATTTACTGGGGGTTGTCCCGGCCCCAGCCTCCATTCCCAACCTGTCCCAGCCCCGTTCCCACCCCGCGGAACTGACCCTAACCCCAGCCTGCAGCCTGTCCCGGCTCTCGGCATTAACCCCAGACTGTTCCGGACCCGGCCACGGACCCCATGCCCCGTCACGAATCCCAGCCTGTCCTGGCCCGGAACCCAAGCCCCCAACCCCCATCCCAACCCTAGCCTGTCCTGGCCCCAAACCTAACCAAAACCTCAGCCCCAATCCTAGCCCTAAACCTGGCCTCTGACCCCAGACCCGAGCCTTCAGCCCCCAGCCAAATCCTGGCCGACAGCCTGTCGCAGCCCGGCCCGGTCCGACCCAATCCGGGGCCCCAGCCCAGACCATCACCGTAAATCTAGCCTTAGCCTCAGCCCTCCGACCCAGCCCCCAAACCTGACCAAAACGTTTGCCCCAACCTGGAGCCTGATTCTAAACCCGGCCCCAGTTCCACAGCCCGGCCCAGCCCGGCCCGACCTCATCCAGGGCTCCAAACCAGACCATCACCGGAAACCTAGCCTTAGACTCGGCCCTACACACCAGCCCCAGACCACAATACTCAGCCCCCGTCCCAGCCGTAACCGTAAACCGGCCCCAGACCCCAGCCACCAGCCTGTCGCAGCCCCAACCTGCCGCAGCTTGTCCCCGACCCCAACCCGAACCCCAGACTGTCCCAGCCGCGGTCACCGGACACCGACCCTAACCCCCAGCCCTCGGCCCGAAGCCTGTCACGGTCCTGGCCCAGGCAACCAGCAGCGACCCTACCACACCCTGCCCAGATGCCAGCTTCGGAGACCCAGACCCAGAGGCAGCCATCAGCGCCCCCCAGCCCAACACTCCCCCGCAGCCTGTCGCAGCCCTGACCCTGACCCTAACCCCAACCACGGCCCTGAGCCTGACCCCGACCATGAACCCGACCGCGACCCCGACCCCGCCCCAGTTAAGGTCCCAGCACCCAGCCCGCAGCCCCGACCCTAACCCCTGCCTGTCCCAGACCCGAGCCCCTACGTAACTCTAACCCCAGCCACAGGTTGACCCGGCCCTCATCCTTCGCCCTAATCCCAGCCTCTACCTCTGCGGGCCCCGAATGTCCTGTGTCCCGGCCCTCGGCCATCCCCCCACCCCCTCCCTCCTCCCTCCTCCCTCGACTGAGCTTGTCCCTGTCCTGGTCCCAGCCCCCAACTGCAGCCTCAACACTGACCTCAACTCTAACCCGAGCCCCAGCCCTAAACCTAACCCTAGCCCCACCCTGACCCTCATCTGCCCTTAACCCTAACCTGTCTGAAGGTAACGACTGAGGAAGTGCCTCAATGGTCAATACTCACGCAGAGACTCAATGTAAAGGTGTCAGAATTGACAGCCTCATTGACAGAGGGTCAGTGACAGTGCTTCACAGTAGTGTCACTGCTGAGGGACTGTCTCAGTGTTAGAGTGTCCAGTGGGGTGCAACGTCTCAATATAATCGGGTGAGAAATAAGGGAGTGCAACACGTTTGCAGGACCAGTACTGAGATAGTCTCGTTCAGTCAGAGGGTCAGGATTGAGCGAGGGCCTCTATGTAACGGGATCAGAACTGTGGGATGGCTCCATGATTAGCAGGTCAGCACTGAGCTATTGAAGCACTGTCACAGCATCAATACGGAGGCAGTGCTTCTTTCGAAAGGTGTCCGAATTGGAGGGACGCCACACAATTAGAGGTTCATGACCGTGATATTACGATAGCGGGTCAGTCCTGAGGGACTGCCTTATTGTCAGTGTGTCAGTTCTGAAGCACTGTTCATTTGTCAGAGGGTTTGTCGTATGGGAATGACTCATTGTCAGAGTTTGTGTTGTGAGGCAGTTTCTCAGTGTAACGGTGTGGGAATTGAGGGTTTGCTACACAGAGAGGGTCAGTGCTAAGGTATTGCAGCTGTATCAGAGGATCAGTGCTGAGGCATTGCCTCACGATAAAGGCATCAAAATTGAGGTCGTGCGAAACGATTACAGGGTCACTGAGATATTGCAGCACTGTGACAGTGTCAGAACTGATGGACTGTTTCATTGTCAGAGGGGCATCACTGACGGATTGAAGCACTGTCAGAGCATCAGTACAGAGGGAGTGCTTCATTGTCAAAGGGGCATTACTGCAGGAGTGCATTACTGTCAGATAGAGGCAGTTCCTAATTATGCAGGGGTCAGAACTGGGGCAGTGCCTCATTGTAAGGGCATCAGAGTTGAGGGCGACCTCACATTTAGAGAGTCAGTCCGGAGGGTGGGCTTCATTATTATTGTGTCAGTACCTAGGGCACTGGCATATTGTCAGCTGGTCAGTTCTGAGACAGAGACTCTTTGTTAGGGGTCAGCACTGAGGCTATGCTTCAGTGTAATGGTGTCAGAATGGAGGGTTTGCCACAGACTGACGGTAAGTACTGAGGTATTTCAGCTCTATCAGGGTCAGAACCCAGGCAGTACCTCATTAGCAAAAGATCACTTCTGCAGCAGGGAGAGAGGGTCAGACTGAAGGAGTGCCTCCTTGTCAGATGGTCAGTTCTGAAACACTGTTCCTTTGCCAGAGGGTCATTAGTGAGGCAGTGCCTCTTTGTAATGGGATCAGAATTGTCAGGAGACCAGTACTGAGCGACAGCCTCATGATCAGTGGTCAATACTGAGAGAGTGTCTTATCAGAGATTCATTCCCAAGGGAGTGCTTCATTGTCAAAGAGTTCATTCTGAGGGAGGGCACCATGTGAGAATACTGAGGGAGATCCTTATTCTTAGACGGTAAATGCAGGGTTACAGGGATAGGTTAAGGGGATGGGTCAGATGCTCTCAGTAGGGTCAGTGTGGACTTGTGCTTAATGGCCTGTTTTACACTGTGGGGATTCTATGATTCTGATGAGAGGATCAGTGCTGTGGCATTCCAGCACTGTTGGAGGGTAAGATCAGTGGGAGTTCATAATTGTCAGAGGGTCAATACTGAGGCTGAGGCAGAGCCAGGGAACGAAAGACCAGTGAGCCTCTGGTCTGACATTCCAGTCCTACCTCAGAACTGATCCTCTGACAGAGCTGCAGTTCCTCAGCACTGACTCTGTAATCGTGAGGCACACCCTCAATCCTGAAACCATTTCAATGAGGCACTCCTTCAGTACTGACCCAGTGACTATAATGCACTCCCACAGTTCTGACGCTGTGGCAACGAGGTCTGAAGTCATACGACACCGGGTTATAGTCCAACAGGTTTATTTGAAAACACAAGCTTTTGGAGCCTCTCTCCTCCTTCAGTCCAACATCGTCACCTCCATGTCACGGCAATGAGATTTGACAGTGCTTCCATTCCTCAGTGCTAAACCGCTAATCATGTGGCCCTCCATCGATTCTGATCCCATTACATTGAGGCACTGCTTCAGAATGGACCCTTCGTACTCACCCACTGACAGTGCTGACGACATGTACTGACTGTCTAAAATGTGAGCACTCCCTTGATTCTGACTCTCACAATGAGGTACTCGCTCAGTCCCAATGCTCTGACAGTGAAGCACTTCCTCCAAACTGACCTGAAGACAACGAGGCAGTCCCTCAGGACTAACCTTCTGATAGATCTGCAATACCTCCGTACTGATCATCTAAACGTGTGCGACCCCTTCAATTCTTACCCTCTTACAATGAGACAGTGCCTCAGTAATGGCCCTCTGACAATGAGGCAATGCCTCAGAAGTGACCCACTTAGAGTGCTTCACTACTGCAGAACTGACCATCTAAGCATGTGGCACACTCCGATCTGACCCACTTACAATCAGGTACTGCCTCTGTATTGACCCTCTGACAATGATGCACACCCTCTGTACTGTACCTTTGACAAACAGGCACTGACTCAGTAACGACTCCTGATGATGAGGCATTCTATCGGGACTGAACATATGATATTAAGGCACCTGCTCAGTACTGGCCATATGATAAAGATGCATTCCCACAGTACTAAACCACTGACAGTGCTGTAATACCTCAGGACTGACCCTCCCATTATGTGACACTGCTTCAATTCTGACATCTGCATAATGAGGCACTGCCTCAATCCTGACCCTCTGAAAATAACGCATTCCCATAGTTCTGACGCTCTGACAATGTGGCTTTCATTCAATATTTACACTGGGATAGACCTGCAAAATCTCAGTCCTGGCTGTCCAATCAAGAGGCTCATCCTCAATTCTAACCCTGTTACAATGAGGTACTGTTTCAGTATTGACCCTCTGCGTCTGTACCATTTTAAACCCGATGTTATCTGTCTCGGAGAGTCCACAAAACCATTTTGAAATCAAAGTAATCCTTTGAAAGATAGTTAAATAATAACAGTGCTG
>NC_063375.1:7406882-7407735 GCF_021869965.1 Rhincodon typus
AACGTTCTTATTTCAGCATTATAAGCATATGAGAAGACAAAAATCTCAACTTCACCAAAAGCCATAAATTGTGATGCTGGTTGGACTAAAATGCTTATTTCAGTGAGGTGAGCACTACAGAAGTCAAGAATCTCAACTTCATCAAATGACTTGATTTTTGACGTTGGTTTGACTAAGACGTTTAATTCAGTGAGTTAAGCACTTGAGAAGATAAAAATCTGATCTTCACCAAATGACTCTATTTTTAATGTTGTTTTGAATAACATGCTTATTTGAGTGAGATAACCAATTCAGAAGTCAAAAATCTCAACCTCACCGAATGACTCAACTTTTGATGTTGTTTTGAATAACACGCTTATTTCAGCAAATTCAGCATTTCAGAAGGCAAAAATTTCAACTTTACCAAATGACGTAATTTTTAATGCTGGTTGAATTTAAATGCTTTTTTTCAGCGAGTTTAGCACTTCAGAAGACCAAAATCTGAACTTCACCAAATGACTCAAGTTTTGATGTTGGTTTGACTAACATGCTTATTTGAGTGAGATGAACACTTCCGAAGTCAAAAATCTCAACTTCACCAATTGACATAATTTTTGATGGTGGTTGGATTAAAATTCTTGTTTCACAAAGATAAGCACTTGAGAAGATAAAAATCTCAACTTCACCAAATGACTCAATTTTTGATGTTTAGTTTGACTAACATGCTCATTTCAGCGAGTGAAGCACTTCAAAAGATCCAAATCTCAACTTCACCACTTTTGATATTGTTTTGACTAACCTACTTATTTCAGCGAGAAAAGCATAGGAGAAAACCAAAATCTCAACTTCAACAAGACACTCAACATTTGATGCT
>NC_063375.1:7407745-7418735 GCF_021869965.1 Rhincodon typus
GAAAACCAAAATCTCAACTTCAACAAGACACTCAACATTTGATGCTGCTTTGACTGACATTCTTATTTAGTGGGAAAAGAACTTCAGAAGACCAAAATCTCACCTTCACCAAAGGACATAACTTTTGATCCTGGTTGGACTATAATGCTTATTTCAGTGAGATGAGCACAATGGAAGTGAAAAATCTCAACTTCATCAAATGACTTGATTTTTGATGCTGATTGAATTAAAATGCTTATTTCAGCGAGTTAAGCACTTCAGAAGACCAAATTCTGAACTTCAACAAAAGACTCAAGTTTTGATGTTAGTTTGACTAACATGCTTATTTGAGTGAGATAAGCACTTCAGAATTCAAAAATTTCAACATCATCACACGACTTAATTATTGATGCTGTTTTGACGCACACGCTAATTTCACGCAGATAATCACATCGGAAGTCCAATATTTCAACTTCATCAAATGAATTGGTTTTTGATGTTGGTTTGAATGACGTGTTGATTCCTTTGAGAATGGCACATCAGAAGATCAAAAATCTCAACCTCACCAAATAACTCAACTTTTCATGTTGTTTTGACTAACATGCATAATTGAGTGAGATATGCACTTCTGAATGCAAAAATCTCAACTTCATCAAATGACTTGATTTTTGATGTTGGTCAGACTAAGATGTTTAATTCAGTGAGTTAAGCACTTGAGAAGACGAAAATCTGATCTTCACAAAATGACTCAGTTTTTAATGTTGTTTTGACTAACATGCTTATTTGAGTGAGATAACCAATTCAGAAGATCCAAATCTCAACTTCACCAAATGTCACAACTTTTGATATGGTTTTGACTAACCTAATTATTTCAGCGAGATAAGCACAGTAGAAAACCAAAATCTCAACTTCAACAAGACACTCAACATTTGATGCTGTTTTGACTAACATGCTTATTTCAGTGGGAAAAGCACTTCAGAAGACCAAAATCTCACCTTCACCAAAGGACATAACTTTTGATCCTGGTTTGACTATAATGCTTACTTCAGTGAGGTGAGCACGAGAGAAGTGAAAAATCTCAGCTTCATCAAATGACTTGATTTTTGATGCTGGTTGAATTAAAATGCTTATTTCAGCGAGTTAAGCACTTCAGAAGCCAAAAATCTCAACTTCACCAAATGACTCACTTTAGATGTTGTTTTGACTAACATGCTCATTTCAGCGAGTTAAGTACTTCAGAAGACTAAAATCAACCCTTCACCAGATGACCTAACTGTTGATGGTGGTTAAATTAAAATGCTTCTTTCAGCGAGTTAAGCAACTCAGAAGCCAAAAATCTGAACTTCAGCAAATGACACAATTTTTTATGTTCGTTTGACGAACGTGCTTATTCCGGTGTTATACGCATATCAGAAGACAAAAATCTCAACTTCACCAAAGGACATAAATTTTGATGCTGGTTGGACTAAAATTCTTATTTTAGTGAGATGAGCACTACAGTAGTCAAGAATCTCAACTTTATCAAATTACTTGATTTTTGATGCTGGTTGATTAAAATGTTTAATTCAGTGAGTTACGCACTTGAGAAGACTAAAATCTGAACTTCACCAAATGACTCAATTTTTAATGTAGTTTTGACTAACATGCTTATTTGAGTGAGATAACCAATTCAGATGTCAAAAATCTCAACTTCACCAAATGACTCAACTTTTGATGTTGTTTTGAATAACATGCTTATTTCATCGAGTTAAGCAGTTCAGAAGGCAAAAATCTCAACTTTACCAAATGACTTAATTTTTAATGCTGTTGGATTAAAATGCATATTTCATGGAGTTAAGCACATCAGAAGACCATAATCTGAACTTCACCAAATGACTCAAGTTTTGATGTAGTTTGACTAACATGCTTGTGTGAGTGAGATAAGCACTTCAGAAGTCAATAATCTCAACTTCACCAAATCACATAATTTTTGATGCTGGTTGGAATAAAATTCTTATTTCAGCGAGATAACCACTTCAGAAGACAAAAATCGGAACATCACCAAATGACTCAATTTTTGATGTTAATTTGACTAACGTGCTTATTTCAGCGAGATAAGCACAGCAGAAGACCACAATCTGAACTTCATTAAATGACTCAAATTTTGATGTTGGATTGACTAACGGGCTTCCGCCAGTGAAATAAGTACTTCAGAAGTGTGGAATCTCGACTTCACCAAATGACTCAAGTTTTGATGTTGGTTAGACTAACATGCTTATTTCAGTGGGAAAAGAATTTCAGAAGTCAAAAATCTCAACTTCACCAAATGACTGAACTTTTGATGCTGTTTGGATTAAAATTCTTCTTTCATCGAGTTACTCACTTCAGAAATCCAAAATCTGAACTTCCCAAAATGACTCTAGTTTCGATGTTTGTTTGACGAACATGTTTAGTTGAGTGAGATAAGCACTTCAGAATTCAAAAATCTCAACTTCATCACACGACTTAATTATTGATGCTGTTTTGACTAACACGCTAATTTCACTCAGATAATCACATCTGAAGACCTATATTCCAACTTCACGAAATGAATTAGCTTTTGATGTTGGTTTGAATGACATGTTGATTCCTTTGTTATAAGCACATCAGAAGATCAAAATCTCAACCTCACCAAACGACTCAACTTTTGATGTTGTTGCATGTGGGAAATGGGAAAAGAATTTCAGAAGATCAAAATCTCAACTTCACCTAATGACTGAACATTTGATGTTGTTTTGTCCAAAATGCTCATTTCCGCTCGTTTGACACTTCAGAAGGCTAAAACCTCAACTTCACTGAATACCACAACTTTTGATGCTGGTTAGTTTAAAATGCTTATTGTAGCGAGTTAAACTCTTCAGAATACAAAAACCTGAATTTCACCTTATGATTGTAGTTTTGATGATGGTTTGTCTGACATGCTTATTTGATTGAGAGAAGCATTTCAGAAGTCAAAAATCTCAACATCACCAAATGACTCAACTTTTGGTGTTGTTTTGAATAACGTGCTTAATTTCACGAGATAAGCATATCAGAAGACCAAAATCTCACCTTCACCAGATGACCTAACTTTTGATGCTGGTTAAATTAAAATGCTTATTTCAAGAGTTGAGCACCTCAGAAGCCAAAAATCTGAACTTCAACAAATGACACAATTTTTAATATTCGTTTGACTAACATGCTTATTTCAGCGAGTTAAGCACTTCAGAACATCAAAATCTCAACTTCACCAAATGACTCAACTTTTGATGTTGTTTTGACTAACGTGCTCATTTCAGCGAGAAAAGCATATTGGAAGACTAAAATCTCAATTTCACCAAGACACTTAACTTTTGATGCTGGTTTGACAAAAATGCTTATTTCAACGAGATAAGCATATCATAATACTAAAGTCTCAACTGCACCAAAGGACCTAACTTACGATGCTGATTTGACTAAGTGTCTTATTTCAGTGAGATAAGCACTTCAGAATTCAAAAATCTCAACTTCGTCAAACGACTTAATTATTGATGCTGTTTTAACTAACACACTTATTTCGCTCAGATAATCACATCACAAGACCAATATTTCAACTTCACCAACTGAATTGGTTTTTGGTGTTGGTTTGAATGACATGTTGATTTCTTTGAGATTAGCACATCAGAAGATCAAATCTCAACCTCACCAAATGACTCAACTTTTGATGTTGTTTTGACTAACACGCTAATGTGAGTGAGATAAGCACTTCTGATGTCAAAAATCTGAACTTCACCAAATGACTCAACTTTTGATGTTGTTTTGACTAACACGCTAATGTGAGTGAGACAAGCACTTCTGATGTCAAAAATCTGAACTTCACCAAATGACTCAATTTTTGATGTTGTTTTGACGAACGTTCTTATTTCAGTGAGATAAGCACTTCTGATGTCAAAAATCTCATCTTCACCAAATGACTTAAATTTTAATGCTGTTTTGACTAACATGCTTATTTCATTAAGATAAGAACTTCAGAAAACCAAAATCTGAATTTCACCAAATGACTAAAGTTTGATGAACATGCAAATTTCAGCGATTTGAGCACTTGAGAAGGCGCAGATCTCAACTTCACCAAATGATTCAAATTTCGATGCCGGTTGGAATAAAATGCTTATTGCAGCAAGGTAAGCTCTACAGTAGTCCAAAATCTGAACTTCACCAAATGACTCAAGTTTTGATGTTGGTTTGACTGACATGCTTATTTCAGTGAGATAAGCAATTCAGAAATCAAAAATCTCAACTTCACGAAAAGACTCAACTTTTGATGAAGTTTTGACTAACGTGCTTATTTCAGCGAGATAAGCATATGAGAAAATTAAAATCTGAATTTCACCAAGACACTCAACATTTGATGCTGATTTGACTAAAATGCTTGTTTCACTGAGATAAGCACTTCAGAAGACCAAGATCTGAAAATCACCAAATGACTCAAGTTTTGATGTTGGTTCGACACAATGCTTATTTCAGCGATTTAAGCATTTCAGAGGCTAAAATCTCAACTTCACCAAATGACTCAACTTTTGATGCTGGTTCGAATAAAATGATTATTTCAGCGAGTTAAGCTCTACAGGAGACCAAAATCTGAACTTCACCAGATGACTCAAGTTTTGATGTTGGTTTGACTAACTTGCTTATTTCAGTGAGATAAGCACTTCAGAAATAAAAAATCTCAACTTCAGCAAAGGACCTAACTTTCGATGTTGTTTTCACTAACGTGCTTATTTCAGTGAGATCAGCATATCAGAAGACTAAAATATCACCTTCACCAGATTAGCTAACTTTTGATGCTGTTTAAATTAAAATGCTTATTTCAGCGAGTTAAGCACTTTAGAAGATCAAAATCTCAACTTCCCCAAATGACTCAACTTTTGAAGTTGTTTTGACTAACGTGTTTAATTTAGCGAGATAAGCATATCCGAAGACCAAAATCTCAATTTCAGCAAGACACTCAACTTTTGATGCTGGTTTGACTAAAATGCTTATTTCAGTGAGATAAGCATTTCAGAAGACTAAACTCTCAACTTGACCAAAGGACCTAACTGTTGATGCTGATTTGACTAAAATGCTTATTTCAGTGAGATAAGCATTTCTGAAGACCAAAATCTGAACTTCACATTGAGACTCCAGTTTTGATGTTGGTTAGATTAACATGTTTATTTGAGTCAGATAAGCACTTCAGAAGTCAAAAATCTCGGCTTCACCAAAGGACCGAACTTTGCTCGCTGGTTGGACTAAAATGCTTATTTCAGTGAGATAAGCACTTCAGAAAACTAAAATCTCCACTCCACCATCTGACTTCATTTTTTATACTGCTTTGACTAACGTGCTTATTTCACTCAGATAAGCACTTCAGAAGACCAATATCTCACTTCACTAAATGAGTTAGCTTTTGATCTTGGTTTGAATGACATGCTTATTTCATGAGGCAAGCAAATCAGAAGGCTAAAACCTCAACTTCATCAAATAACACAACTTTTGATGCTGCTTAATTTGAAATGCTCATTGCGGCGAGTCAAACTCTTCAGAACACAAAAACCTGTAAGTCACCAAATGACTGTAGCTTTGGTGATGGTTTGACGAACATGCTTGTTTGATTGAGAGAAGCATTTCAGAAGTCAAAACTCTCAACTTCACCAAATGACTCAACTTTTGATGTTGTTTGGAATAACGTGCTTAATTCAGCGAGATAAAATTATCAGAATACTACAATGTCAACTTCACCAAAGGACCTCACTTATGATGCTGATTTGACTAAAATTTTTATTTCAGTGAGATAAGCACTTCAGAAGTCAATAATCCCTACTTCACCGAATGTTTTAAATGTTGATGCTATTTTGAAAAACATGCTTATTTCATTCAGATAAGCACTTCAGAAGACCAAAATCTGAACTTCTCCAAATGACTCATGTTTTGATGTTGGTTTGACTAACATGCTTATTTCAGCGATTGACGCACTTGAGAAGGCTCAGATGTCAACTTCACCAAATGACTCAACTTTTGATGCTGTTTGTAACAAAATGCTTACTGCAGCGAGTTAAGCTCTGCAGTAGACCAAAATCTGAACTTCACCGAATGACTCAAGTTTTGATGTTGGTTTGACTAACGTGCTTATTTCGTGAGATAAGCGCTTCAGAAATCAAAAATATCAACTTCACCAGTTGACTCAACTTTTGATGAACTTTTGACTAACGTGCTTTTTTCAGCGAGATAAGCATATCAGAAGACTAAAATCTGACCTTCACCAGATGACCTAACTTTTGATGTTGGTTAAATTGAAATGTTTATTACACGAGTTAAGCACCTCCAAAGGCAAAAATATGAACTTCACCAAATGACACAATATTTTATGTTCGTTTGACTAACAGGCTTTGTTCAGCGAGTTGAGCACTTCAGAAAATCAAAATCTCAACTTCACCAAATGTCTCCAGTTTTGATGTTGCTTTGACCAACATGCTTATTTAACTCAGACAAGCACTTCAGAAGACCAATATCTCACTTCAGTAAAAATGTTAGTTTTTGATGTTCGTTTGAATGACATGCTTGTTTCGTGATATAAGCACTTCGGAAGTCAAAAATCTCAACTTCACCAAATGACTCAACTTTAGATATTGTTTTGACTAACACGCTTATGTGAGTGAGATAAGCACTTCAGAATGCAAAAATCTCAACCTCACCAAATGACATAATTTTTGATGCTGTTTGCATTAAAATTTTTATTTCAGCGAGATTAGCACTTCAGAAGACAAAAATCTGAACTTCACCAAATGACTCAATTTTTGATGTTCATTTGACTAACATGCTCATTTCAGCGAGTTAAGCACATCAGAAGTCAAAAATCCCAACTTCACCAAATGATTTAAATGTTGATGCTGTTTTGACTAACATGCTTTTTTTTTTTAACTTAGTTAACCACTTCAGAAAACCAAAATCTGAACTTCACCAAATGACTCAAGTTTTGATGTTGGTTTTACTAACATACTCATTTGAGTGAGATAAGCACTTCAGAAATCAAAAGTTTCAACTTCACCAAATGACTCAACTTCTGATGTTGTTTTGACTCAACTTGCTTATTTCAGCGAGATAAGCATATCAGAAGACTAAAATCTCACCTGCACCAGATGACCTAACTTTTCATGCTCGTTAAATTAAAATGCCTCTTTCAGCGAGATAAGCAAACCAGAATCGACAAATCTAAACTTCACCAAATGACACAATTTTTTTTATGTTCGTTTGACTAACATGATTATTTCAGCGAATCTCGCACTTCAGAAGGCCAAAATCTGAACTTCACCAAATGACTCAAGTTTGGATGTTGGTTTTACTAACATACTCATTTGAGTGAGATAAGCACTTCAGAAGTCAAAAATCTCAACTTCACCAAATGACTTATTTTTTAACCCTGTTTTGACCTACATGCTTATTTCACTCAGTTAACCACTTTAGAAAACCTAAATCTGAACTTCACCAAATGACTCAACTTTTGATATTGTTTTGACTCAACGTTCTTATTTCAGCGAGATAAGCATATCAGAAGACTAAAATCCCGCCTTCACCAGATGACCTCACTTTTGATGCTGGTTAAATTAAAATGCTTCTTTCAGAGAGTTAAGCAACTCAGCAGACAAAAATCTGAACTTCACCAAATGACGCAAATTTTTATGTACGTTTGACGAACATGCTTATTTCAGCGAGTTTCGCACTTCAGAAGATCAAAATCTCAACTTCACCAAAAAACTCAACTTCTGATGTTGTTTTGACTGACGTCCTTATTTCAGGGAGATAAACATATCAGAAGACCAAAGTTTCAATTCAACCAAGACACTCAACTTTTGATGCTGGTTTGACTAAAATGCTTATTTCAGCGAGATAAGCAGATCAGAAGACCAAAATCTCAACTTCACCAAAGGACCTAACTTTTGATGCTGATTTGACTAAAATGCTTATTTCACTGAGATAAGCACTTCAGAAGACCAAAATCTGAAAATCACCAAATGACTCAAGTTTTTATGTTGGTTTGACACAATGCTTATTTCCTCAATTTAAGCATTTCAGAGGCTAAAATCTCAACTTCACCAAATGACTCAACTTTTGATACTGGTTGGAATGAAATGCTTATTTCAGCGAGTTAAGCTCTACAGTAGACCAAAATCTGAACTTCACCAAATGACTCAAGTTTTGATGTTGGTTTGACTAACTTGCTTATTTCAGTGAGATAAGCACCTCAGAAATGAAAAATCTCAACTTCAGCAAAGGACCTAACTTTCAATGTTGTTTTCACTAACGTTCTTATTTCAGTGAGATAAGTATATCAGAAGACTAAAATCTCACCTTCACCAGATGAGCTAACTTTTGATGTTGTTTAAATTAAAATGCTTACTGTGGCGAGTTAAACTCTTCAGAACACAAAAACCTGAAAGTCACCAAATGACTGTAGTTTTCATGATGGTTTGACGAACATGCTTGTTTGCTTGAGAGAAGCATTTCAGAGGTCAAAACTCTCAACTTCACCAACTGGCTCAACTTTTGATGTTGTTTTGAATAACGTGCTTAATTCAGCGAGATAAGATTATCAGAATACTAAAATGTCAACTTCAGCGAAGGACCTAACTTTTGATGCTGATTTGACTAAAATTCTTATTTCAGTGAGATAAGCACTTCAGAAGTCAAAAATTTCAACTTCACCATATGACTAAATTTTTAATGTTATTTTGACTAACATGCTTATTTCAGTAAGATAAGCACTTCAGAAAACAAAATTCTGAACTTTATCAAATGACTCAAGTTTTGATGTTGGTTTGACTAACATGCTTATTTCAGCGATTGAAGCACATGAGAAGGCTCAGATGTCAACTTCACCAAATGATTCAACTTTTGATGCTGTTTGTAATAAAATGCTAACTGCAGCGAGTTAAGCTCTGCAGTAGACCAAAATCTGAACTTCACCAAATGACTCAACTTTTGATGTTGTTTTGACGAACGTGCATATTTGAGTGAGATATGCACTTCAGAAGGCAAAAATCTCAACTTCACCAAATGACATAATTTTTGATGCTGGCAGGATTAAAATTCTTATTTCAATGAGATAAAAAATTCAGAAGACAAAAATCTGAACTTCACCAAATGACTCAATTTTTGATATTCGTTTGACGAACATGCTCATTTCAGCGAGTTAAGCACTTCAGAAGACCAAAATCTCAACTTCACGAAATGACACAACTTTTGTTCTGATTAACGTGCTTATTTCAGCGAGATAAGCATAGCAGAATGCCAAAATCTCAACTTCAACAAGACACTCAACTTTTTATGCTGTTTTGACAACATGCTTAATTCAGCGAGATCAGCACGTCAAATTTGAACTTCACCAAAGGACCTAACTTTGGACGCTGGTTGGACTAAAATGCTTATTTCAGTGAGATCGTGCTTCAGAAATCAAAAACCTCAACTTCACCATCTGACTTAATTTTTGATGCAGTTTTGACTAACATGCTGCTTTAACTCAGATAAGCACTTCAGAAGACCAATGTCTCACTTCACCAAAAATGTAAGTTTTTGATGTTGGTTTGAATGACATGCTTATTTCATGAGGTAAGCACTTCAGAAGATCAAAATCTCAACTTCACCAAAACACTCAACTTTTGATGCTGGTTGGTTTAAAATGCTTATTTCAGCGAGTTCAGCTCTTCAGAACACCAAAACCTGAACTTCACCAAACGAACCTAGTTTTGATGATGGTTTGACGAACATGCTTATTTGAGTGAGATAATCATTTCAGAAGTCAAAAATCTCAACTTCACCAAATGACTGAACTTTTGATGCTGGTTGGATTAAAATGTTTCTTTCAGCGAGTTATGCAATTCAGAATTGCAAAATCAAAAGAGTTGTTTTTTGATGTTGGTTTGAATGACATGTTGATTTCATTGAGTTAAGCACGTCAGAAGATCAAAACCCTGACTTCACCAAATGACTTTTTTTTTTTGCTGTTTGGATTATAATGCTTATTATAGCAAGTTAAGCACATCGGTGGACCAAGATCTGAACTCCACCAAATGACTCAATTTTTGTTGTTGTTTTGACTAACGTGCTTATTTCAGTCAGATAAGCATATCAGAAACCAAAATCGCAACTTCACCAAAACACTCAAATTTTGATGCTGTTGTGACTGAAATGTTTATTTCAGTGAAGTAAGCACTTCAGAAGTCAAAAATCTCAACTTCAACAAATGACTGAATTTTTTATGCGGTTTTGACTAACATGCTTATTTCACTCAGATAAGCTCTTCAGAAGACCAAAATCTAAACTTCAACAAATGACCCAAGTTTTGATGTTGTTTACACTAACTACGTATTTGAGTGAGATAAGCAGTTCAGAAGTCAAAAATCTCAACTTGAATAAATGATTTAATTTTTAATGCTTTGTTGACTAACATGCTTACTTCAGTGAGATAAGCACTTCAGAAAACCAAAATCTGAACTTCACCAAATGACTCATGTTTTGATGTTGGTTTGACGAACATGATTATGTCAACGATTTAAGCACTTCAGAAGGCGAAAATCTGATCTTCACCAAACGACTCAACTTTTGATGCTGGTTGGAATAAAATGCTTATTTCAGCGAGTCAAGCTCTTCAGTCGAACAAAATCTGAACTTCACCAAATGACCTTCGTTTTGATGATGGTTTGATTAACATGTTTATTTGATTGAGAGAAGCATTTCAAAAGTAAAAAAATCTCAACTTCACCAAATGACTCAACTTTTGACGTTGTTTTGACTAATGTACTTATTTCAGCGAGATAAACATATCAGAAGACTGAAATCTTAACTTCACCAAAGGACATAAATTTTGATGCTGGTTTGACTAAAATGCTTATTTCAGTGAGATGAGCTCTGCATAAGTGAAAAATCTCAACATCATCAAATTACTTGCTTTTGGATGCTGGTTAGACTAAAATGCTTATTTCAGTGAGTTAAGCACTTGAGA
>NC_063375.1:7419235-7435507 GCF_021869965.1 Rhincodon typus
TTTTGACTTCAGAAGTGCTTATCTCACTCAAATATGCATGTTACTCAAAACAACATCAAAAGTTGAGTCATTTGGTGAAGTTGAGTTTTTGATCTTCGGAAGTGCTTATTTCACTGAAATAAACATGTTAGTCAAAACAGCATCAAAAGTTGAGTGTCACGTTGAAGTTGAGACTTTGGTCTTCGGCTGTGCTTATCCCGCAGAAATAAACACGTTAGTCAAATCAACATCAGAAGTTGAGTCATTTGGTGAAGTTGAGATTTTTGACTTCTGAATTGCTAATCAAACTGAAAAACGCATGTTAATCGAATCAGCGTCAAAAGTTGAGTCATTTGCTGAAGTTGACATTTTGGTCTTCCGCTGTGCTTATCTCGTGAAATAAGCGTGTTAGTCAAAACAGTATCAATAATTAAGTCATTTGGTGACGTTGAGATTTTTAACTTCTGATCTGCTCATCTGACTCAAATAAGCATTTTTGTCTAACCAACATCAAAACTTGAGTCATTTGGTGAAGTTCAGATTTTGGTCTTCTGAAGTGCTTATCTGAGTGAAATAAGCATGCTCGTTAAAAAAAAAAGCATTAAAAAATTAAGTCGTTTGGTGAAGTTGAAATTTTTGACTTTGGAAGTGCTTATCTCACTGAAATCAGCATTTTAGTCCAACCAGCATCAAAAGTTGCGTGTTTTGGTGAAGTTGCGATTTTGGTCTTCTGATATGTTTATATAACTGAAATAAGCACGTTAGTCAAAACAACATCAAAAGTTGAGTCATTTAGTGAAGTTGCGATTATTGACTTCAAAAGTGCTTATCTCACTCAAATAAGAATGTTAGTAAAAGAAATACTAAAACTTGATTCATTTTGTGAAGTTCGGATTTTGGTGTGCTTCTGAAATGCTTTACTCGTTGATACATGCAATTTTGTCCAACCAGCATCAAAAGTTGAGTCGTTTGGTGAAGTTGAGATTTTAGCCTTCTGAAACGCTTACCTCGCTGAAGTAAGCGTGTTAGTCAAAACTACCAATAATTAAGTCATTTAGTGAAGTTGAGACTTCGATCTTCTGAAGTGCTTATTTCACTGAAATAAACATGTTAGCCAAAACAGCTTCAAAAGTTGAGTGTCATGAAGTTCAGACTTTGGTATTCTGCTTTGCTTATTTCGCAGAAATAAACACGCTAGTCCAAACAACATCAAAAGTTGCGTCATTTGGTGAAGTTGAGATTTTCATCTTCTGACGTGCTTGTCTCGCTGAAATAAGCACGTTCGTCAAAACAACATCAATAATTGAGTCATTTGGTGAAGTTCAGATTTTTGTCTTCTGAAGTGCATATCTCGCTGAAATAATAATTTTAATCCAAACAGCATCAAAAATTATGTCATTTGGTGAAATTGAGATTTTAGCCTTCTAAAGTGCGTATCTCACTCAAATAAGCATGTTAATCAAAACAACATCAAAAGTTGAGTCATTTGGTGAAGTTGAGATTTTGACCTTCTGAAGTGCTTATCTCAATGAAATAAGCAGGTCATTCAAACCGACATGAAAGTTTACTCATTTGATGGAGTTGAGATATTGATCTTCTGATGTGCTCAACTCCCTGAAATAAGCAATTTCGTCCAAACACATTGAAACATCAAGTCATTTGGTGAAGTTCAGATTTTTGGCTTCTGAGGTGCTTATCTCGCTGAAATAAGCATGTTAGTCAAACCAGCATCAGAAGATAGGTCATCAGGTGAAGTTGAGATTTTAGTCATCTGATATGCTTAATTCGCTGAAATAAGCATTTTAATTTAACGAGCATCTTAAATTAAGTCATTTGGTGAAGTTGAGATTTTTGGCTTCTGAGGTGCTTATCTCGCTGAAATAAGCATGTTACTCAAAACAACATCAGAACATGAGTCATTTGGTAAAGTCGAGATTCTTCACTTCTGAATTGCTTATTTCACTGGAGGAAGCCTGTTAATCAATACAACATCAAAATTTTGGACATTTAATGAAGTTCAGATTTGGTCTTCTGAAGTGCTTATTTAACTGAAATAAACATGTTAGTCAAAATAGCATCAAAAATGGTGTGTCATGTTGAAGTTGAGACTTTCGTCTTCTGCTTTGCTTATCTCGCAGAAATAAGTACGTTAGTCAAATCAACATCAAAAGTTGTGTCATTTGGTGAAGTTGAGATTTTGATCTTTTGAAGTACTTAACTCGCTGAAATGAGCATGTTAGTAAAAACTAACATCAAAAATTGAGTCTTTCAGTGAAGTTCAGATTTTTGTCTTCTGAAGTGCTGAACTCGCTGAAACAAGCATTTTAGTCCAACCATATTAGAAGTTGAATCGTTTGGTGAAGTTGAGATTTTAGCCTTCTGAAGCACTAAACTCGCTGAAGTAAGCATGTTAGTCAAAACAACATAAAAAGTCGAGTCATTTGGTGAAGTTGAGATTTTGATCTTCTGAAGTGCTTATCTCGCTGAAATGGGCATGTTTGTCAAACTAACATCAAAAATTGAGTCATTTGCTGAATTTCAGATTTTTTGTCTTCTGATGGACATATCTCGCTGAAATAAGAATTTTAATCCAACCAGCATCATAAATTATGTCATTTGGTGAAATTGAGATTTTAGCCTTCGAAAGTGCGTATCTCTCTCAAATAAGCATGTTAGTCAAAACAACATCAAAAGTTGAGTCATTTGGTGAAGTTGAGATTTTTGACTTCTGAATTGCTTATCTCACTCAAATAAGCTTGGTAGTCAAAACATCACCTAAAGTTGAGTCATTTGGTGCAGTTGAAACTTTTGACTTCTGAAGTGCTTGTCTGACTCAGAAAACCATGTTAGTCAAACAAACATCAAAACTTCAGTCACTTTGTGAAGTTCAGATTTTGGTCTTCTGAAGTGCTTAACTCGCTGAAATAAGCATTTTAAGCCAACCAGCATCAAATGTTGAGTCGTTTGGTGAAGTCGACATTTTAGCCTTCTGAAGCACTTAATTCGCTGAAGTAAGGATCTTAGTCAAAACAACATCAAAAGTTGAGTCATTTGGTGAAGTTGCGATTTTGACCTTCTGAAATGCTTATCTCAATGAAATAAGCATGTCATTCAAACCAACATGAAAAACTAACTCATTTGGTGGAATTGAGATATTGGTCTTCTGATGTGCTCAACTCCCTGAAATAAGCATTTTGGTCCAACCAGATTCAAACATCAAGTCATTTGGTGAAGTTCAGATTTTTGGCTTCTGAGTTGCTTATCTCGCTGAAATAAGCATGTTATCAATCCAACATCAAAAGTTAGGTCATTTGGTGAAGTTGAGATTTTATTCTTCTGATATGCTTCACTCGCTGAAATAAACATTTTAATTTAAACAGCATCATAATTTAAGTCATTTAGTGAAGTTAGGGATTTTGCCATCTGACGTCCTTAAATCACTGAAATAAGTAAGTTTGTCAAAACAACATCAAAAGTTGAGTCATTTGGTGAAGTTGAGATTTTTGACTTCTGAAGATCTTATCTCACTGAAATAAGCATTTTAGTCAAACCTCCATCAAATGTTGAGTGTTTTGGTGAAGTTGAGATTTTGATCTTCTAAAGTGCTTAACTCGCTGAAATAAGCATGTTCGTCAAAACAACATCAAAATTTGAGTCATTTCGTGAAGTTCAGATTTGGGTATTCTGAAGTGTTCATATCACTGAAATAAGCATGTTAGTCAAAACAGTATTAAAAATTAAGGCATTTGGAGAAGGTGAGATTTTTGCCTTCTCAAGTTATTATCTCACTCAAATAAGCATGTCAGTCAAAGCAGCATAAAAAATTAACTCATTTGGTGAAGTTGAGATTTTTGACTTCGGAATTGCTTATCTCTCTGAAATAAGCATTTTACTCCAACCAGCATCAAATGTTGAGTGTTCTGGTGAGAGTTGCGATTTTGATCTTCTGATATGCTTATCTAACTGAAATAAGCACGTTCGTGTCAATACTGAAACAGTACCTCATTGTAACAGGGTTAGAATTTAGGATGAGCCTCTTGATTGGACAGCCAGGACTGAGATTTTGCAGGTCTATCCCAGTGTAAATATTGAATGAAAGCCTCATTGTCAGAGCGTCAGAACGATGGGAGTGCGTTATTGTCAGAGGGTCAGGATTGAGGCAGTGCCTCATTATGCAGATGTCAGAATTGAAGCAGTGTCACATAATGGGAGGGTCAGTCGTGAGGTATTACAGCACTGTCAGTGGTTTAGTACTGTGGGAATGCATCTTTATCATATGGTCAGTACTGAGCAGGTGCCTTAATATCATTTGTTCAGTCCCGATAGAATGCCTCATCATCAGGAATCATTACTGAGTCAGTGCCTGTTTGTCAAAGGTACAGTACAGAGGGTGTGCATCATTGTCAGGGGGTCAATACAGAGGCAGTACCTGATTGTAAGTGGGTCAGATCGGAGTGTGCCACATGCTTAGATGGTCAGTTCTGCAGTAGTGAAGCACTCTAAGTGGGTCAGTTCTGAGGCATTGCCTCATTGTCAGAGGGTAAGAATTGAAGGGGTCGCACACGTTTAGATGATCACTACGCAGGTATTGCAGATCTATCAGAAGGTTAGTCCTGAGGGACTGCCTCGTTGTCAGCAGGTCAGTTTGAAGGAAGTGCTTCACTGTCAGAGCATTGGTACTGAGCGAGTACCTCATTGTGAGAGTCAGAATCAAGGGAGTGCTCACATTTTAGACAGTCAGTACATGAAGTCAGCACTGTCAGTGGGTGAGCACGAAGGGTCCATTCTGAAGCAGTGCCTCAATGTCATGGGATCAGAATGGATGGAGGGCCACATGATTAGCGGTTTAGCCCTGAGGAATGGAAGCACTGTCAGATCTCATTGCCGTGACATGGAGGTGACCATGTTGGACTGAAGGAGGAGAGAGAATCCAAAAGCTTGTGTTTTCAAATAAACCTGTTGGACTATAACCCGGTGTCGTATGACTTCAGACCTCGTTGCCACAGCGTCAGAACTGTGGGAGTGCATTATAGTCACTGGGTCAGTAATAAAGGAGTGCCTCACTGAAATGGGTTCAGGATTGAGGGTGTGCCTCACGATTACAGAGTCAGTACTGAGGAACTGCAGCTCTGTCAGAGGATCAGTTCTGAGGTAGGACTGGAATGTCAGACCAGAGGCTCACTGGTCCATAGTTCCCTGGCTCTGCCTCAGCCTCAGTATTGACCCTCTGACAATTATGAACTCCCACTGATCTTACCCTCCAACAGTGCTGGAATGCCACAGCAGTGATCCTCTCATCAGAATCATACAATCCCCACAGTGTAAAACAGGCCATTAAGCACAAGTCCACACTGACCCTACTGAGCGCATCTGACCCATCCCCTTAACCTATCCCTGTAACCCTGCATTTACCGTCTAAGAATAAGGATCTCCCTCAGTATTCTCACATGGTGCCCTCCCTAAGAATGAACTCTTTGACAATGAAGCACTCCCTTAGGAATGAATCTCTGATAAGACACTCTCTCAGTATTGACCACTGATCATGAGGGTCTCGCTCAGTACTGGCCTCCTGACAATTCTGATCCCATTACAAAGAGGCACTGCCTCTCTAATGACCCTCTGGCAAAGGAACAGTGTGTCGGAACTGACCATCTGACAAGGAGGCACTCCTTCAGTCTGGCCCTCTCTCACTGCTGCAGAAGTGATCTTTTGCTCCTGAGGTACTGCCTGGGTTCTGACCCTGATAGAGCTGAAATACCTCAGTACTTACCGTCAGTCTGTGGCAAACCCTCCATTCTGACACCATTACACTGAAGCATAGCCTCAGTGCTGACCCACTAACAAAGAGACTCTGTCTCAGAACTGACCAGCTGACAATATGCCAGTGCCCTAGGTACTGACACAATAATAATGAAGCCCACCCTCCGGACTGATTCTCGAAATGTGAGGTCGCCCTCAACTCTGATGCCCTTACGATGAGGCACTGCCCCAGTTCTGACCCCTGCATAATTAGGAACTGCCTCTATCTGACAGTAATACACTCCTGCAGTAATGACCCTTTGACAATGAAGCACTCCCTCTGTACTGATGCTCTGACAGTGCTTCAATCCCTCAGTGATGCTCCTCTGACAATGTAACAGTCCATCAGTTCTGACACTGTCACAGTGCTGCAATATCTTAGTGACCCTGTAATCGTTTCGCACGACCTCACTTTTGATGCCTTTATCGTGAGGCAATGCCTCAGCACTGAACCTCTGATACAGCTGCAATACCTTAGCACTGCCCCTCTCTGTGCAGCAAACCCTCAATTCCGAAACCGTTACACTGAGAAACTGCCTCACAACACAAACTCTGACAATGAGTCATTCCCATACGACAAACCTTCTGACAAATGAACAGTGCCTCAGAACTGACACACTGACAATAAGGCAGTCCCTCAGTACTGACACGCTGATCATAATATCACGGTCATGACCCTCTAATTGTGTGGCGTCCCTCCAAATCGGACACCTTTCGAAAGAAGCACTGCCTCCGTATTAATGCTGTGACAGTGCTTCAATAGCTCAGTGCTGACCTGCTAATCATGGAGCCATCCCACAGTTCTGATCCCGTTACATAGAGGCCCTCGCTCAATCCTGACCCTCTGACTGAACTAGACTATCTCAGTACTGGTCCTGCAAACGTGTTGCACTCCCACATTTCTCACCCCATTATATTGAGACGTTGCACCCCACTGGACACTCTAACACTGAGACAGTCCCTCAGCAGTGACACTACTGTGAAGCACTGTCACTGACCCTCTGTCAATGAGGCTGTCAATTCTGACACCTTTACATTGAGTCTCTGCGTGAGTATTGACCATTGAGGCACTTCCTCAGTAGTTACCTTCAGACAGGTTAGGGTTAAGGGCAGATGAGGGTCAGGGTGGGGCTAGGGTTAGGTTTAGGGCTGAGGCAAAGGTTAGAGTTGAGGTCAGTGTTGAGGCTGCATTTGGGGGCTGGGACCAGGACCGGGACAAGCTCAGTCGAGGGAGGAGGGAGGAGGGAGCAGGGCGGGGGTGGTGGGTTGGCCGAGGGCCGGGACACAGGACATTCGGGGCCAGCAGAGGGAGAGGCTGGGATTAGGGCGAAGGATGAGGGCCGGGTCAACCTGGGGCTGGGGTTAGAGTTACGTAGGGGCTCGGGTCTGGGAAAGGCAGGGGTTAGGGTCGGGGCTGCGGGCTGGGTGGTGGGACCTTAACTGGGTGGGTGTCGGGGTCGCGGTCGGGTTCGTGGTCGGGGTCAGGCTTAGGGCCATGGTTGGGGTTAGGGTCAGGGTCAGGGCTGCGACAGGCTGCGGGGGAGTGTTGGGCTGGGGGGCGCTGATGGCTGGCTCTGGGTCTGGGTCTCCGAAGCTGGCATCTGGGCAGGGTGTGGTAGGGTCGCTGCTGGTTGCCTGGGCCGGGGCCGTGACAGGCTTCGGGCCGAGGGCTGGGGGTTAGGGTCGGTGTCCGGTGGCCGCGGCCGGGACAGTCTGGGGTTAGGGTTGGGGTCTGATACAGCTGCAATACCTTAGCAGCTAACCCTCTCTGTGTAGCAAACCCTCAATTCCCACACGTTACACTGAGAAACTGCCTCACAACACAAACTCTGACAATGAGTCATTCCCATACGACAAAACTAAGGGTTGGGGTCGGGGACAAGCTGCGGCAGGGTTGGGGCTGCGACAGGCTGGTGGTTGGGGTCTGGGGCCGGTTTACGGTTACGGCTGGGACAGGGGCTGAGTATTGTAGTCTGGGGCTGGTGCGTAGGGCCGAGGCTAAGGCTAGGTTTCCGGTGATGGTCTGGTCTGGAGCCTTGGATTAGGTCGGGCCGGGCTGGGCCGGGCTGTGGGACTGGGGCCGGGTTTCGAGTCAGGCTCCAGGTTGGGGCGAACGTTTTGGTTAGGTTTGGGGGCTGGGTCGGAGGGCTGAGGCTCAGGCTAGATTTACGGTGATGGTCTGGGCTGGGGCCCCGGATTGGGTCGGGCCGGGCCGGGGCTGTGACAGGCTGTCGGCCAGGATTTGGCTGGGGGCTGATGGCTCGGGTCTGGGGTCAGAGGCCAGGTTTAGGGCTAGGATTGGGGGTAAGGTTTTGGTTAGGTTTGGGGCCAGGACAGGCTAGGGTTGGGATGGGGGTTGGGGGCTTGGGTTACGGGCCAGGTCAGGCTGGGATTCGTGACGGGGGCTGGGGACCGTGGCCGGGTCCGGAACAGTCTGGGGTTATGGCCGGGAGCCGGGACAGGCTGCGGGCTGGGATTAGGGTCAGTTCCGCGGGGTGGGAACGGGGCTGGGACAGGTTGGGAATGGAGGCTGGGGCCGGGACAACCCCCAGTAAATAAACCATAAGAGTCAGAGCCCGCTGTAAATAAATTGTGACGCATAGAGCTCCCTGGAAATTATCCCTGCAAATCCTCCCTAAAATCCCCTTAAACCCTCAAACCAACGATTCCTAAAAAACCCTAAATCACAGAGCCTCCAGTTAATGAAAGCTAAAACACAAGAACCACTGTAAATCAACACTAAATAACAGAGCCCCCAGTAAAGCACTGCGAGATAGTCAGATTCAGATAGTACCTCACAGTCAGCAAGTCAGATCTGAGGCAGTGCCTGTTTGTCACACAGTCAGTAATGCGGAAGCGCAGTGTTGTCTAACGGGCATTACTGAGGCAGTGCCACACGATTACAGAATCAGTCCTAAGGGCGTGCCACGCGAATAGAGGATCAAATCTGGGTTATTGCAGCACTGACAGGGTTGGAGTGAGACGCACCTCAGTGTCGGCAGTGTACTGAGGAAGTTCTGAGGAAGGGTCCCCGGACATGAAAAGTGAACTCTGTTTTCTCCTTCACAGATGTTGCCAGACCTGCTGAGCTTTTCCAGCAAACCTGACTGCCCTGGTCGACCCATTGTCTCCGAGTGCTCCTGCCCCAACGAAACTATCTCCACCTATCTCGACTCCATTTTCTCCCTCTTGAACCAGGGACTCCCCACCTACGTCCGTGACACCACCCACGCCCTCCATCTCCTCCAGAACTTCCAACTCCCCGTTCCCCAACACGTCATCTTTACCATGGACGTCCAGTACCTAGACACCTGCATTCCCCATACAGATGGCCTAAAGGCCCTCCGCTTCTTCCTGTCCTGAAGGCCCGACCAGTCCCCCCACCACTGACACCCTCATTCGTTCAACCAATCTCGTCCTCACCCTCAACAACTTCTCTTTCAATTCCTCCAACTTCCGACAGACAAAAGGGGTGACCATGGATACCCGCATGGGCCCAAGCTATGCCTGCCTCTTTGTAGGTTACATGGAACAATCCCTCTTCCGTCGCTGCACTGGTCCTAAACCACACCTCTTCCTCCTTTGCATTGATGACTGTATCGGCGCCGCCTCGTGCTCCCACGAGGAGCTCGAACAGTTCGTCCACTTCACCAACACCTTCAACACCAAACTTAAGTTCACCTGGGCCATCTTTCATACCTCTCTCTCTTTCCTGGACCTCTCTGTTTCCATCTCTGGCAACCACTTAGAAACTGATATCCATTTCAAGCCCACGGACTCCCACAGCTACCTAGAATACACCTCCTCCCACCCACCTTACTGCAAAAATGCCACCCCCTATTCCCAATTCCTTCACCTCCGCCGTATCTGCTCCCAGGATGAGGCATTCCACTCCCGTACATCTCAGATGTCCTCGTTTTGCAAGGACAGCAAACTCCCCCCGTCAGTAGTTGAGGACGCCCTCGACCGTGTTTCCCGCATTTCCCGCAACTCATCCCTCACACCCCCTCCCCGCAATAACAACCAAAACAGAATTCCCCTTGTCCTCACGTACCAGCCCACCAACCTCCTCATCCAACGCATCATCATCCTACACTTCCGCCATCTGCAATCCGACCCCACCACCGAAGACAGTTTTCCCTCCCCACCCTTGTCTGCTTTCCGGAGGGACCACTCTGTCCGTGACTCCCTTATCTGCTCCACACTCCCCTCCACGCCCACCACACCCGGCACTTTTCCCTGCAACCGCAGGAAGTGCTACACCTGCCCCTACACCCCCTCCCTCACCCCCATCCCAGGCCCGAAGAAGACTTTCCACATTAAGCAGATGTTCACCTGCACATCTGCTAATGTGGTATACTGCATCTGCTGTTCCCGTTGTGGCCGCCTCCACATCGGGGAAACCAAGCGGAGGCTTAGGGATCGCTTTGCAGAACACCTACGCTCGGTTTGCACGAAACAACTGCACCTCCCAGTCGCGAACCATTTCAACTCCCCCTCCCATTCCTCAGACGACATGTCCATCCTGGGCTTCCTGCAGTGCCACTACGATGCCAACCCAAGGTTGCTGGAACAGCAACTCATATTCTGCTTGGGAACCCTGCAGCCCAATGATATCAATGCGGATTTCACAAGCTTCAAAATCTCCCCTCCCAAAACTAGCCCAGCTCGTCCCCGCCTCCCTGACCTGTCCTTCCTCCCACCTATCCCCTCCTCCCACATCAACGCCACCCCCATATCCTACCGACTAACCTCATCCCGTCCCCTTGACCTGTCCGTCCTCCCTGGAGTGACCTATTACCTCCCTAACTCCCCACCTCCACTCACCTCCACTGGCTCCATCCCCGTCTCTGACCTGTCTGTCTCCTCTCCACCTATCTTCTCTCTATCCATTTTCTATCCCCGTCCCCCTCTCTCCCTATTTATTTCAGAACCTCCTTCCCCTCCCCCATTTCTGAAGAAGGGCCTCGGCCCGAAACGTCAGCCTTCCTTCTCCTCTGCTGCTTGGCCTGCTGTGTTCATCCATCTCGACACCTTGTTATCTCAGCTTCTCCAACATCTGCAGTTCCTACTATCTCTGCTAACGCGGAAAACTTGTTTGATGTCCTGCAAGCAATTCAAGTCCTGCGAGACGGTTGCTGAGGGCTGATTAAAATTATGCTCTTTCATAGCTTCGGGTGACACGATGGTATTGTTCTGAATAGATTAGAAAATTAACGCATCCTCAAGGATAGACTCTGATGTACACACAGGTTTGGCAACTGTTAGCAAAATACGGCCGTGAAGATTAAAACTGTGCAAAGGCAGTAAATGGGGTGGAAGGAACATTTTAATTTAGTCTCCCTTTAATCGTGAAAAGTATGACAAGATCGCAGTTTTTTGAATGAATGGAATGCGGTAATGGTAAACATAGCACGCTCGTAAGTGGTCAGTCAAGTTATGAATGAATGAGAGCGCGAGAGTGGTAATATGGAGCGCTTGTGGGTGCATTGCTAAAGAGGACCTTTAGTACAACAGTAAACAGGTTTGCACGAGTAATTATTTACCAAAATTCACTGGACTCTGGGGTGGTTCCCGCAGATTGGAAAACAGCCAATATGACGCCACTGTTTAAAAAAGGAAGTAGACAAAAAGCAGGTAACTATAGGCTAGTTAGCCTAACTTCGGTTGTGGGGAACATGCTTGAATCCATCATTAAGGAAGATAATAGCAAGGCAACTGGATATAAATTGTCCCATTGCGAACACCCAGCATGGGTTCATGAAGTGTAGGTCATGTTTAACTGACTTGGTGGAATTCTTTGAGGATATTACTTGCATGATGGACAATGGAAAACCTGTGGGTGACGAGTATCTGGATTTCCAGAAGGCATTTGACGAGGTGCCACACCAAAGGATGCTACATAAATAAAGTTGTACGATTTTACAGGTAATCTATTGGCATGGATAGAGGATGATTGACGAGTAGAAAATAAAGAGTAGGGGTAAATGGGTGTTTTTCTGGTTGGCGGTCAGTGGCGAGT
The DNA here is from genome assembly GCF_021869965.1 of Rhincodon typus. NCBI lineage: Eukaryota > Metazoa > Chordata > Chondrichthyes > Orectolobiformes > Rhincodontidae > Rhincodon > Rhincodon typus. The sequence goes on from NC_063375.1 coordinate 7,431,036, forward strand.
GATGTGCCTCAGGGATCAGTGCTGGGACTGCAATTGCTTACAATTCACATGGATGATTTGGAGTTAGGGACTAAGTGTGGCGTGTCAAAATTTGCAGATGACACTGAGATGAGCGCTACAGCAAAGTGTGCAGAAGACACTGAAAGTCTGCAGAGGGATATATAGTCTAAGTGAGCGGGCAAAGGTCTGGCAGATGGAGTACAATGTCGATAAATGTGAGGTCATCCGTTTTGGTAGGAATAACAACAAAATGGACTATGGTTTAAATGATAAAAAATTGCAGCATTCTGCTGTGCAGCGGGACTTGGGTGTCCTTGTGCATGAATCGCTAAAAGTAATATTGAATGTGCAGCAGGTAATTAAAAAGGCAACTGGAATTTTGCCTGTCATTGCTCGAGGGATGGTGTTTAAAAACAGGGAGGTAATGCTGCAGCTGTATACGGTCCTGGTGAGGCCGCACCGAGAGTACTGCGTGCAGTTTTGTCTCCTTACTTGAGAAGGGATATACTAGCACTGGACGGGGTGAGGAGGAGATTCACTCGTTTGATTCTAGAGTTGAGAGGGTTGGAATATGAGGACAGACTGAGTGGGGTGGTATTATACTCATTGGAATTCAGAAGAATGAGGGGAGATCTTATAGAAACATACAAGATATTGAAGGGAATAGATAAGGTGGAGGCAGGGAGACTGTTTCCACTAGTAGGTGAAACTAGGACGAGGGGGCAATGCCTCAAAATAAAAGAAAGCAGATGTAGGACTGAGGACAGGGGGAACTTCTTCAACCAAAGGGTTGTGAATCTGTGGAATTCCCTGCCCAGTGAAGCGGTTGAAGCTACCTCGCTGAATGTTTTTAAGGCAAGGCGAGATAAATTTATGAACAGTAAAGGAATTGAGGTTTATGGTGAGCGGGCGGGGAAGTGGAGCTGTTTTTATCGTTTATTTAAATGAGGCTCTGCGTCGGAGATTATTTACAGAAAGCTTTGTGTTTCAGGCTTCATTGTATATAAACCCTAAAACACAGACATCCCTGTCAATGAAGCTCTGTGTTTTAAGCTTTATTTACAGGGGGTTATGTGCCGGGGGGTCTGTGGTTTACATTTTACTTCGTGAGGGACCTTTCCTCGGGTTCATTTAAAGGGTCTCTGTGCTTAACAGTGTATTTACAGGGCCCTATTTTTTACTGTTTGTTTAAATGAGGCTCTGCGTCGGAGATCATTTTTAGGAGGCATTGTGTTTCAGGGTTCATTTAAAGGGAAGTCTGTGTTTTTGGGATTATTTATAGTGAGCTCCGTGTTTTACAGGTTATTGAACGGAGTCTTTGTTTTAGGATTTGTTTGCAGGAGGCTGTTTATTTATAGATAGCTTTGTCTTTTTCGGGTTATTTGTAAGGGGCCCTGTCTTACGGATAATTTACAGGTATGCTAAGTTTTAGGGTGTAATTGAATGTGCTCAGTGTTTCAGGATTTATTTCGAAGGAGCCCTGTGTTTTACCTTATCCTTTCTGGGCAATGTGTGTTAGAGTTCATTTAAAGGGGTCTGTGTATTTGAGCGTAGAATTACAGGGGGCTCTGTTGTTGAAGTTTGTTTAAATAGGACTCTGTGTTTTAGGGGGTATTTACAGTGAAGTCCGCGTTTTACGGGTTATTGAAAGGCGTCTCTGTGTTTGAGGGCCCCTGTGCAGGCAGCTCCTTGTTTGAGGGCCAGGAGTACGGCTGAAGCTGGGTTCCGTTTGGGCCTGAGCCTATGGTTAGTGTAGGATGAGGCTTGCGTCAGGGCTGAGAGTTATGGTTTGATTTAGGCTTTGGGCTGAAGTTAAACTTCGGGATTACGCTGGGTTAGCGTTCGGGTTGAATCTAGGGTTAAGGTCAGGGATATTTCTGAGAGTAGGGAGAAAGAAACCAGCTTCGTCCACCGAGAGCCGGAGGGAGAGCAACTGCGTATTCCAGAGGAGACTCGGGATGTATTGTAAACTTAACAGGTCAAATAGTATTACAGATTCATATGATCCCAGTACCAGGAGGCACTGCCACAGAACTGACCCGCTAACAATGAGGAATTTGCCTGGTCCAGGCAAGTATTGAAGCACTGTCAGAGGAACAGAACTGCTGGAGAGCATTACAATCAGAGAGTCAATACTGAGGTAGCGCCTCATTGTAAGAGGGTCAGAACTGAGGTAGTGCCTCACATTTATAGGGTTTCTAATGAGGTAATGCAGCAGTACCAGAGGGTCAGAAATGTTGTGGTGCATTATTGTGAGACGGTCATTACGGAGGCAGTGTCTTATTCTCAAGCGATTAGACTTGTGGCAGTGCCACACGATTGCAGCATTGTGACAATGTCAGACTGAGGCACTCCCTCATTGTCAGATAGTCAGTACTGTCAGAGCTTCAGTACTGAAGCAGTGCCTCATTGTCAAATGGTCCGCACTGAGGTATTGCAGCAGAGTCAGTGGGTCAGAACTTTGGGAATGTATCAGTCGTAGGGTCAAGACTGAGGCTGATCCTTATTCTAAATTCTGACTGGGGGAGTGTTACATAACTAAATTACATAATTTTTAAAAATGAGGCATTGGCTGAATGTGATCCTCTGACAATTGCGCACTGTTTCAGTACTGACACGACAACATAGAGGGACAGCCTCAAGCGGACCCTCTGACAATGAGGCATTCTCTCAGGACAATAATCTTTAATTGTAAACTAATCTGTAATACTATTTGACCTATTAAGTTTACAATACATCCCGAGTCTCCTCTAGAATACGCAGTTGCTCTTCCTCTGGTTCTGTCTCTGGGTATGAGAAGCTGCTTTCTTTCTCCCTGCCCCCAGAAATAACCTTACCCCAAAACATTAACCCGAGATTCAGACCTATTGTCAGAGAATCACATATTCCGATGCCTCATTTTAAAAAATTATGTAATTTAGTTATGTAACACTCCCCCAATAAGAATTTAGAATAAGGCTCAGCCTCAGTCTTGACCCTATGACTGATACACTCCCACAGTTCTGACCCACTGACACTGCTGCAATACCTCAGTGCGTACCATTTGACAACGCTAACCCTTGCCTGAGCTCTGAGCCTAACCTCAGGCCAAACCCAAACCCTAACCTTCGCCTCAGGCCTGACACAAACCATAACCCTGAGCCGCAGCGCTCACTTCTAACGCCAGCCTCAGCCCTGCAGAAAAGACCTCAAACAACGAGCCGCCTGTAAATATACCCTCCGGAACTCCTTTCAATAACCCGTAAAACGGAGCTCACAGTATATAACCCTAAAAAACAGAACCCCATTTAAACAAATCTTAAAAACAAAGCCCACTGTAATTATACCCTCAAATACACGGACCCCTTTAAATGAACTCGAACACACATCACCCAGGAAGTCGAAGGTAAAACACAGGGCTCCGTCTAAATAAATCCGCAAACACTGAGCACCTGTAATTACACCCCACACTCAGCCAACCTGTAAATTATCCGTAAGACAGGGCCCCTTACAAATAAATTTTGAAAAGATAGACGTACCTGTAAATAACAGACCCCGGTAAATTAACCCGAAGACAGAGACGCCTTTCAGTAACCTGTAAAACACAGATCACTCTGAATAATCCCTAAAGCACAAATCATCATGTACAGATACCCTAAAACACAGACATCCCTGTAAATGAACTCTGAATCACACAGCCTCCTGTATATATTCTCCGACGCAGAGTACATTTGAAAAACTGCTAAAAACAGAGCCGCCTGTAAATACACCCTGAAGCACAGAGACCTCTTTATATATAACTGAAGAGAGGTCCCTCAGGAAATAAAGTGTAAAAGACACAGCCCCCAGTAAGAAACCAAAGAAGACCGAGTCCCCTGGAATTAAAGTGTAAAATATAGACCTCCCAGTAAATAAACCCTGAAACAGTGCACTCTGCAAATCCCCCGTAAAACTAAGCTTCCTGGAAATAAACTCTCAGAGGCGACCCTAAAACACAGAGCTTCCAAATAATAAAGCCTAAAACACAAGCCTGCTGTAAATCAACACCAAATAACACAGCCCCCAGTACAGCACGGCGAATTGTTCGGATTGAGATAGTACTTCACAGTCTGAGGCAATGCCTCTTTGACAAAGAGTAGGCAATGGGGAGGTATAGTGTTGTCTGACGGTCATTGCTGTGGTAGTGCCTCATTGTAATAGGGTCAGAATTGAGGGAGCGCCTCATTGTCAGCGGGTCAGGAATGCGGGAGCGCCTCATTGTCAGCGGGTCAGGACTGAGGGAGCGCCTCATTGTCAGCGGGTCAGGACTGAGGGAGTGCCTCATTGTCAGCGGGTCAGGAATGAGGGAGCGCCTCATTGTCAGCGGGTCAGGACTGAGGGAGCGCCTCATTGTCAGAGGGTCAGGACTGAGGGAGCGCCTCATTGTCAGCGGGTCAGGATTGAGGGAGCACCTCATTGTCAGCGGGTCAGCACTGAGGGAGCGCCTCATTGTC
>NC_063375.1:7435607-7439833 GCF_021869965.1 Rhincodon typus
CCTCATTGTCAACGGGTCAGCACTGGGGGAGCGCCTCATTGTCAGCGGGTCAGGACTGAGGGAGCGCCTCACTGTCAGCGGGTCAGGACTGAGGGAGCGCCTCATTGTCAGCGGGTCAGGACTGAGCTATTTGAAGTGGAGCAATGAAGGGTGTGGGTCCTTTTATTCTTTTAAATTTAGAGAATGCCAGAAAGATTATCAACCCTGTACGATTTGACTGCGTTGCGAATTACTTAATGACAGCAGGAAGTTTAGTAGCCTGATTACCGCGGCTGGCTCTTGAGATTTCACTATTTCCGGTTTACTCATTCTTTCATTCAATTTCACGGAAGTGCTGTTTTGAAAGTAGCTTTCTTAAAGGGAACACGGACCCTATTCAATATGCATCTGACAGAGACGTGGTAACGCCGAAAACTTGTTTGATGTCCCGCAAGATATTCAACTCCTGGGAGACGTTTGTTGAGGGCTAATTAATATTATAATTTTTCATAGTTTCGAGTGACACGATGGATGGGATCGTATTGTTCTGAATAGATTTGAAAATTAACACATACTCAGGGATTGACTCTGATGTGGACACAAGTTTGGACACTGTTAGCAACAAGTGTTCAAACTGTGAAAAGGCAGTAATGGGGTGCAAAGAACATTTCAATTTCGTCTCCATTTATGAGTGAAAAGTACGGCATGATGGCAGTTTTATGAATGAATGAATGAAATGCGGTAAGAGTAAACACAGTACGCTCATGAGTGGTCAGTGAAGTCATGAATGAATGAGAGTGCGAGAGTGGTCATATGGAGCGCTTGTGGGCGCATTCGTAAAGAGGATCTTCAGTAGAACAGTAAAGAGGCTCATGATATAGTGTCACACAAAAACCACAGTAAAGGATATTTTAAGGCGATTGACCCTGCATTACTAAAGACACGCCAGCCAGACTCCGGAAGCCTTGTTAAGTGCTAACCGATATGAGTAAACAGGGCAGACCACAGGATATTCAGGGGCAAAGGTTATAAGATAAGCAAATGACCACATGAGCGAACGGGTACCGCGTGTTTGAATCCGACTGGTAAATATGTGATGCACAATCATTTGATCTAACTGACTGCCTGGTTAATTGAAAACCGGAGGAACTGCAGATGCTGAAAATCAGGAACAAAAACAAAATTGCTGGAGAAGCTCAGCAGATCTGGCAGCATTTCTGAAGGCCAAAACATTTAACGTTTTGGGTTTGTGTACATGGTGCTCTTTGTTTTGGATTATTTACAGGGGGCTCTGTTTTAGGGTTTCTTTACAGAGGTCTCTGTGTTTTATGGTTCTCTGTCTTTTACATTTTACTTCCCGAGCGACCTTTCTTAGGTTTTATTTAAGGGGGTCTCTGTGCTTGAGTGTATTTACAGGGGGCTTTTTTTCGCGTTTGTTTAAATGAGATTCTGCGTTGGAGATTACTTACAGAAGGCTTTGTGTTTCATGGTTCATTTACAGGGATGTCTATGTTTTAGGCATTATTTATAGTGAGCTCCGTGTTTTACAGTTAGTTGAAAGGGGTCCCTGTCTTCGGGTTTCTGTACGGGGGCTGTGTGCCTTCGCGTTTCTGTACTGGATGCTCTATGTCTTCGGTTAGGAGTAGGTCTGAAACTAGGTTCGGTTAGGGACTTAGGCTATGGTTAGTGTAGGGATGAGGCTTGCGTTATAGGGCTGAGGGTCGCTGTTAGGGCTGAGGCTCGAGTTAGAGGTGAGGTTAGGGTCAGCGTTGGAACTGAGGTATATGGTTTGGGTTAAGCCTGAGGTTAGGATTTGGGCTGAGGTTCGACTTTGTGTTCACATGAGGGTTGGTGTTTGGGCTGAATCTAGGGTTCGGGTTAAGGCTAGCGTTACTTCTGAGGGTAGTGTGGAAGAAAGCAACTTCGCATACCCAGAGGAAGAGCTGGAGTGAGAGCAACTGCGTATTCGACAGGAGACACGGGAAGTATTTTGAACTTGACAGGTCAAATAATATTACAGATTAGTTTACAATTAAAGATTATTGCCCTGAGAGAATGCCTCATTGTCAGAGGGTCCGCTTGAGGCTGTCCCTCTATGTTGTAGTGTCAGTACTGAAGGAGTGCGCAATTGTCAGAGGATCACATTCAGCTGATGCCTCATTTTTAAAAATTATGTAATTTAGTTATGTAGCACTCCCCCAGTAAGAATTTAGAACAAGGATCAGCCTCAGTCTTGACCCTACGACTGATACATTCCCAAAGTTCTGACCCACTGACTCTGCTGCAATACCTCAGTGCGGACCATTTGACAATGAGGCACTGTTTCAGTACTGAAGCTCTGACAGTACTGACTATCTGAACGACACAAAATCTGAACGACACAAAATTACTCAAGTTTTTATTTTGGTTGGACTAACATGCTTATTTGAGTGAGATCAGCACTTCAGAAACCAAAAATCTCAACTTCACCATCTGACTTAATTTTTGATGCTGTTTTGACTATCATGCTTATTTCACTCAGATGAGAACTTCAGAAGACCAATATCTCACCACCAAAAATGTTAGTTTTTGATGTTGGTTTGAATGACATGCTTATTTCATGAGGTAAGCACTTCAGAAGATCAAAATTTCAACTTCACAAAATGACTCAACTTTTGAGGCTGTTTTGACGAACATGCTTACTTCAGCGAGTTAAGCAGATCAGAAGGCAAAAATACCAACTTCACCAAATGATTTAATTGTTGATGTTGTTTTGACTAACGTTCTTATTTCAGTGAGATAAGCATATCAGAAGACCAAAATCTGAACTTCACCAAATGACTCAAGTTTTGATGCTGATTTGAGTAAAATGCTTATTTCAGTGAGACAAGCACTTCAGAAGTCAAAACTCTCAACATCGATAAATGACTCAACTTTTGATGTTGTTTTGATTAACGTGCATATTTGAGTGAGATAAGGACTTCAGACGGCCAAAATAAGATCTTCACCAAATGACTCAAGCTTTGATGTTGGTTAGACTAACATGCTTACTTTAGTGAGATAAGCACTTCAAAAGTCGAAAATCTCAACTTCACCAAATGACTTAATTTTTAATGCTGTTTTGACAAACATGCTTATTTCAGTGAGAAAAGCACTTCAGAAAACAAAAATCTGAACTTCACCAAATGACTCAAGTTTTGTTGTAGGTTTGACTAACATGCTTATTTCAGCGATTTAAGCACTTCAGAAGTCAAATATCTCATTGTCGACAATTGACTTAATTTTTGATGCTGTTTTGACTAAGATGCTCATTTCACTCAGATAAGCACATCAGAAGACCAATATCTGAACTTCACCAAATCAGTTATTTTTTGATGTTGGTTTGAATGACATGCTTATTTCATTGAGATAAGCACGTCAGACGATCAACATCTAAACTTCACCAAATGACTCAACTTTTGATGTTGTTTTGACTGACATGCTTATTTCAGTGGGTGAAGATCTTCAGAAGGCCAAAATCTCGACTTCACCAAATGACTCAACTTTTGATGTTGTTTTGATTAACATGCTTATTTCAGTGGGTTAAGATCTTCAGAAGGCCAAAATCTCGACTTCACCAAATGACTCAACTTTTGATGTTGGTTGGATAAAAATGCTTCTTTCAGCGAGTTAACCACTTCACATATCCAAAATCTGAACTTCACAAAATGACTCAAATTTCGATGTTTGTTTCAGTGACATGCTTATTTGAGTGAGATAAGGACTTCAGAATTCAAAAATCTCAACTTCATCAAATGACTTAATTATTGATGCTGTTTCTATGAACACACTTATTTCACTCAGATAAACACATCGGAAGACCAATATCACAAATTCAGCAAATGCGTCGGTTTTTTTATGTTGGTTTGAATAACATGTTGATTTCTTTGAGATTAGCAGGTCAGAAGATCAAAATCTCAACTTCACTAAATAACTCAACTTTTGATGCTAGTTGTTCTAACGTGCTTATTCCAGTGATATAAACTTATCAGTAGACTAAAATCTCACCTTCACCAGATGACCGAACTTTTGATGCTGGTTAAATTAAAATGCTTATTTCAGCGAGTTAAGCACATCATGAGCCAAAAATCTGAACTTCACCAAATGACTCAATTTTTGATATTCGTTTGACTAACATGCTCATTTCAGCGAGGAAAGCACTTCAGAAGATCAAAATCTCTACTTCACCAAATGCCACAACATTTGGTATTGTTTTGACTGACGTGCTT
>NC_063375.1:7440333-7449451 GCF_021869965.1 Rhincodon typus
GTCAAAACAACATCAAAAGTTGAGTCATTTGGTGAAGTTGAGATTTATGATTTCTGAAATGTTTGTCTCACTGAAATAAGCATTTAGTCAAATCAACATCAAAAGTTAGGTCCTTTGGTGAAGTTGAGAATGCATTCTTCTCATATGCTTATGTCACTGAAATAAGCATTTCAGTCAAAACAGCATCAAAAGTTGAGTATCTTGGTGAAATTGAGATTTTGGTCTTCTGATATTCCATATCTCGCTGAAATAAGCACGTTACTCAAAACAAAATCAATAGTTGTGTCATTTGGTGAAGTTGTGATTTTGATCTTCTGAAGTTCTTAACTCGCTAAAATAAGCATGTTAGTTAAACCAACATCAAAAAATGAGTCTTTTGGTGAAGTTCAGATTTTTGTTATCTGAAGTACTTATCCCGCTGAAATAAGCATTTAAAACGTACCAGCGTCCAAAATTTTGCCATTAGGTGTCGATGAGATTTTTGTCTTCCGATATGCTTATCTCGCTGAAATAAGCAATTTCGTCAAACCAGCATCAAAAGTTAGGTCATCTGGTGAAGGTGAGATTTTAGTCTTCCGATATTCTTATCTCACTCAAGTAAGCACGTTAGTCAAAACAACATCAAAAGTTGAGTCATTTGGTGAAGTTCTTATTTTGGCCTTCTGAAGTGCTTAACTCACTCAAATATGCATGATTCTCAAAACAACATCAATAGTTGAGTCATTTGTTGGAGTCGATATTCTTCACTTCTGAAGTGCTCACCTCACTGGAGGAAGCCTGTTAGTCAATCCAACACCAAAATTTGAGCCATTAAGTGATGTTCAGATTTTAGTCTTCTGAAGTGCTTATCTCACTCAAATACGCATGTTAGTCAAAACAGAATCAATAATTAAGTCATTTGATGAAGTTGAAATTTTTGCCTTCAGAAGTGCTTATCTCAAAGAAATCAACATGTCATTCAAACCAACATCAAAAACCAATTCATTTGGTGAAGTTGAGATATTGGTCTTCCGATGTGATTATCAGAGAGAAATAAGTGTGTTAGTCAAAACAGCATCAATAATTAAGTCATTTGATGAAGTTGAGATTTTTGAATTATGAAGTGCTTATCTCACTCAAATAAGCATGTTTGTCAAACAAACATCGAAACTTGAGTCATTTTGTGAAGTTCAGATTTTGGACTTCAGAAGTGCTTAACTCGCTGAAAGAAGCATTTTAATCCAACCAGCATCAAAAGCTGAGTCATTTGATGAAGTTGAGATTTTAGCCTTCCGAAGTGCTTTACTCGCTGAAATATGCATGTTAGTCAAAACAGCATCAAAAGTTGAGTCACTTGGTGAAGTTGAGATTTTGATCTTCAGACGTGCTTATCTCAATGAAATAAGCATGCCAATCAAACCAACATCAAAAACTAACTCAGTTGGTGAACTTCAGATATTGGTCTTCTGATGTGCTTATCTGAGTGAATTGAGCATGCTAGTCAAAACAGCATGAAAAATTAAGTCATTTGTTGATGTTGAGATGAGTGATTTCTGAAGTGCTTAAATCGCTGAATAAGCATGTTAGTCAAACCAATATCAAAACTTGAGTCATTTGGTGAAGTTCAGGTATTTGTCTACGGAAGTGCGGAACTCGCTGAAATAAGCATTTCAATGCAACCAGCATCAAAAATTACGTCATTTGATGAAGTTGAAATTTTTGCCTTCAGAAGTGCTTATCTTACTCAAATATGCATGTCAGTCAAACCATCAACAAAACTAGAGTCATTTGGTGGAGTTCAGGTTTTGGTGTTTTAAGAGCTTTACTCGCTGAAATAAACACTTTAACGCAACCAGCATCAAAAGTTGTGTCACTTGGTGAAGTTGAGATTTTAGCCTTCTGAAGTGCTTAACTCGCTGAAATAAGCATGTTATTCAAAACAACATCAAAAGTTGCGTCATTTGGTGAAGGTGAGATTTTTGACTTCTGAAGTGCTTATCTGAGTCAAATAAGCACGTTAGTCAAAACAGCATATATATATAAAAAATTATTCATTTGGTGAAGGTCAGATTTTTAACCTCTGATGTGCTTATCTGACTCAAACAAGCATGTTAGTCCAACCAGCAGCAAAACTTGAGTCATTTGGTGAATATCAGATTTGGGTCTTCTGAAGTGCTTATCTGTGTGAAATAAGCATGTTAGTCAAATCAGCATAAAACAATTTTTCATTTGGTGAAGGCTAGATTTTTGACCTCTGATGTGCTTATCTGACTCAAACAAGCATGTTAGTCTAACCAACATCAAAACTTGAGTCATTTGGTGAAGATCAGATTTTGGTCTTCTGAAGTGCTTATCTGAGTGAAATAGCATGTTAGTCAGAAACAGCATCAAAAATTAAGCCAGATGGTGAAGTTGAGATTTTTGATTGCTGACGTGCTTATCTCACTGAAATAAGCATTTTAGTCCAAACAGCGTACAAAGTTAGGTCCTTTGGTGAAGGTGAGATTTTTGACTTCTGAAGAGCTTATAGCACTCAAATATGCATGTTAATCAAACCAACATCAAAAGTTGCGTCATTTGGTGAAGTTGAGGTTTTTTACTTCTGAAGTCCTCATCTCACTCAAAGAAGCATGTTCGTCAAAACAACATTAAAAATTGACTCATTTGGTGAATTTCAGATTTTAGTCTTCTCATGTGCTTAAGTCACTTAAATAAGCATTTTTGTCGAACCAGCGTCAAAAATCAAGTCATTTGATGAATTTGAGATTTTTAACTTCTGTGGTGCTCATCTCACTGAAATAAGCATATTTTGTCAAACGAGCATCAAAAGTTATGTCCTTTGATGAAGTTGAGCTTTCAGTCTTCTGATACGCTTATCTCGCTGAAATAAGCACGTTAGTCAAAACAACATCAAAAAGTTGAGTCATTTGTTGAAGATGAGATTTTTGACTTCTGATATGCTTATCTCGCTGAAACAAGCATGTCAGTCTAACCAACAGCAAAACTTTGAGTCATTTGGTAAGTCCAGATTTTGGTCTTCTGAAGAGCTTATCTGAGTGAAATAAGCATGTTAGTCAAAAACAGCATCAACATTCAAGACATTTGGTGAAGTTGAGATTTTTGACTTCTGAAGTGCTTACTCACCGAAATAAGCATTTTAGTCAAATCAGCATCCAAAGTTAGGTCCTTTGGTGAAGTTGACGTTTTAGTCTTCTCATATGCTTATCTCGTTGAAATAAGCATTTTAGTCAAACCAGGATCAAAAGTTGAGTGCTTTGGTGAAATTGGGATTTTGGTCTTCTGATATGCTTATCTCGCTGAAATGAGCACTTTAGTCAAAACAACAGCAATGTTGAGTCATTTGGTGAAGTTGAGATTATTGACTTATGAAGTGTTTATCTCACTGAAATAAGCATGTTAATCAAATTAGCATCAAAAGTTGAGTCATTTGCTGAAGTTGAGATTTTGGTCTTTCGATGTGCTCATCTGAGTGAAATAAGCGTGTTAGTCAAAACAGCGTCAATAATTAAGTCATTTGGTGAAGTTGAGATTTTTGACTTCTGAAGTGCTTATTTGACTCAAATAAGCATGTTAGTCTAACGAACATCAAAACTTGAGTCATTTGGTGAAGTTCAGATTTTGGTCTTCTGAAGTGCTTTTCTGAGTGAATTAAGCTTGTTAGTCAAAGCAGCATCAACATTTAAGACATTTGGTGAAGTTGAGATTTTTGGCATCTGAAGTGCTTCCTCACTGAAATGAGCATTTTAGTCAAATCAGCATCAAAAGTTAGGTCCTTTGCTGAAGTTGAGATGTTATTATGCTCATCTGCTTATCTCGCTGAAATAAGAATTTCAGTCAATCCAGCATCAAAAGTTGAGTGTTTTGGTGAAATTGAGATTTTGGTCTTCTGAAGTGCTTAAATCGCTGAAATAAGCATGTTAGTCAAACCAGAATTAAAAATTAAGTCATTTGGTGAAGTGGAGATTTTTGACTTCTGAAGAGCTTATCTCACTCAAATAAGCATGTTAGTCTGACCAACATCAAAACTTGAATCATTTGGTGAAGTTCCGATTTTCGTCTTCTGAAGTGCTTATCTGAGTAAAATCAGCATGTTAGTCAAAACATCATAAAAAAATCAGTCATTTGGAGAGGTTGAGATTTTTGATTTCTGCATTGCTTGTATCACTGAAATAAGCATTTTAGTCAAGTCAGCATCACAAATTGAGTGTTTTGGTGAAGTTACGATTTTGGTCTTCTGATATGCTTATCTAACTGAGATAAGCACGTTTGTCAAAACAACATCAAAAATTGATTCATTTGGTAAAGTTCAGATTTATGTCCACTGAATTGCTTAACTCGCTGAAATAAGCATTTTAATTCAAACACATCAAAAATTAAGTCATTTGATGAAGTAGAGATTTTTGCCTTCAGAAGTGCTTATCTCAATCAAATATGCATGTTACTCAAAACAACATCAGAAGTTGACTCGTTTGGTGAAGTCGAGATTCTTCACTTCTGAATTGCTTATTTCACTGGAGGAAGCCTATCAATCAGGGAATCAAGATTAAAAATTGAGTCATTTTGTGAAGTTCAGATTTTGGTCTTCTGAAGTGCTTAACTCTCTCAAATATGCATTTTAGTCCAACCAGCATCAAACGTTGATTCGCTTGGTGGAGTTGAGATTTTAACCTTCTGAAGCGCCTATTTCGCTGAAGTAAGCGGGTTAGTCAAAACAACATCAGAAGTTGAGTCATTTGGTGAAGTTGAGATTTTGATCTTCTGAAGTGTTTATCTCAATGAACTAAGCATGTCATTCAAACAAACAAGCAGAACTAACTCAATTGGTGGAGTTGAGATATTGGAATTCTGAAGTGTTTTCTCACTGAGATAATCATTTTAGTCAAATCAGCACTAAAAGTTAGGTCCTTTGGTGAAGTTGAGATTTTAGTCTTGGCATCAGTTCATCTCGCTGAAATAAGCATTTTAGTCTAACCGGCATCAAAGTTGAGTGTCTTGGTGAAGTTGAGATTTTAATCTTCTGAAGTGCTTAAATCGCTGAAATAAGCATGTTCGTCAAAACAACATCAAAATGTTGAGTCATTTGGTGAAGTTGAGATTTTTGACTTCTGAAGTGCTTATCTCACTGAAATAAGCATGTTAATCAAATCAGCATCAAAAGTTGAGTCATTTGCAGAAGTTGAGATTTTAGTCTTCCGATGTACTTATCTGAGTGAAATGAGCATGTCAGTCAAAACAGCATCAATAATTAAGTCATTTGGTGAAGTTGAGATTATTGACTTCTGAAGTGCTTATCTGACTCAAATATGCATGCTAGTCAAAACAGCATCAAAAGTTGTGTCATTTGTTAAAGTTGAGATTTTGATCTTCTGAAGTGCTTAACTCGCTGAAATAAGCATGTTAGTCAAAACAGCATTAAAAATTAAGGCATTTGGTGAAGTTGAGATTTTTTACTTCTCAAGTTCTTATCTCACTCAAATAAGCATGTCAGTCAAAACAGCATAAAAGTTGTCATTTGGTAAAGTTCAGATTTATGTCTACTGAAGTGCTTAACTCGCTGAAATAAGCATTTTAATCCAACCAGAATCAAAAATTAAGTCCTTTGGTGAATTTGAGATTTTTGCCTTCAGAATTGCTTATCTCACTCAAATATGCATGTTCCTCAAAACAACATCTGAAGTTGAGACATTTGGTGAAGTTGAGATTTTTGTCTTTTTAAGTGCTTATTTCACTGAAATAGACATGTTAGTCAAATCAGCATCACAAGTTGAGTGTCGTGTTGAAGTTGAGACTTTGGTCTTCTGCTTTGCTTGTCTCGCAGAAATAAGCACGTTCGTCAAATCAACATCAAAAGTTGAGTCATTTGGTGAAGTTGAGATTTTTGACTTCTGAACTGCTTATCTCACTGAAATAGGCTTGTTAATCGAATCAGCGTCAAAAGTTGAGTCATTTGCTGAAGTTGACATTTGGTTGTTCCGATGTGCTGATCTCGTGAAATAAGCGTGTTAGTCAAAAGAGTATCAATAATTAAGTCATCAGGTGAAGTTGAGATTATTGACTTCTGAAGTGCTTTGCTGAGTCAAAGAAACATGTTAGTCTAACCAACATCAAAGCTTAATTCATTTGGTGAATTTCAGATTTTGGTCTTCTGAAGTGCTTATCTGAGTGAAATAAGCATGCTAGTCAAAACAGCTTAAAAAAACAAGTCATTTGGTGAATTTGAGAGTTTTGACTTCGGAAGTGCTTATCTCACTGAAATAAGCTTTTTAGTCCAACCAGCATCAAAAGTTGAGTGTTTTGCTGAAGTTGCGATTTTGGTCTTCTGATATGCTTATCTCACTGAAATAAGCACGTTAGTCAAATCAACATCAAAAATTGAGTCATTTGGTAAAGTTGAGATTTATGTCTACTGAAGTGCTTAACTCGAATTTAACTCGAATTTAATCCAACCAGTATCAAAAATTATGTCATTTGGTGAAATTCAGATTTTAGCCTTCTGAAGTGTGAATCTAACTCAAATAAGAATATTAGTCAAAACAGCATCAAAAGTTGATTCATTTGGTGAAGTTGAGATCATTGACTTTTTGAAGTGCTGATCTCCCTCAAATAAACATGTTAGTCAAAACAGCATCAAAAGTTGAGTGTCATGTTGAATTGGAGACTTTGGTCTTCTGATTTGCTTATCTCGCAGAAATAAGCACGTGAGCCAAATCAACATCAAAGTTGTGTCATTTGGAGAAGTTGAGATTTTGATCTTCTGAAGTACTTATCTCGCTGAAATGAGCATGTTAGTCAAACAGATATCAAAAATTGATATTCAGATTTTTGTATTCTGAAGTGTTTATCTCACTCAAACAAGCATGATAGTCAAACCATCATCGAAACTGGAGTCATTTGGTGATGTTGAGATTTTGATCTTCTGAAGTGCTTACCTCATGAAATACGCATGTCATTCAAACCAACATCAAAAACAAACTCATTTGGTGAAGTTGAGATATTGGTCTTCTGAAGTGGTTATCTGATTGAAATAAGCATGTTAGCCAAAACAGATTCAGAAATTAAGTCACATGGTGAAGTTGAGATTTTTGACTTCTGAAGTGCTTATCTGATTGAAATGAGCATGTTAGTCAAAATAACGTCAAAAATTGAGTCATTTGGTGAAGTTCAGATTTCTGTCAATTGAAGTGCATACCTCGCTGCCATGAGCATTTTAATCCAACCAGTATCAAAAATTAAATCATTTGGTGAAGTTGAGATTTTTGCCTTCAGAAGTGCTTATCACACTCAAACATGCATGTTATTCAACCCAAGATCAAAAGGTGAGTCATTTGGTAAAGTCGAGATTCTTCACTTCTGAAGTCATTATTTCACTGGAGGAAGACTGTTAGTCAAACCAGCATCAAAATTTGAGTCATTTAGTGAAGTTGAGATTTTGGTCTTGCGAAGTGCTGAACTCAGTGAAGTAAGCATGTTAGTCAAAACAACATCAAAAGTTGAATCATTTGGTGAATTTGAGATTTTGATCTTCTGAAGTATTAATCTCAATGAACTGAGCATGTCATTCAAACCAACAAGAAAAACTAACTCATTTGGTGGAGTTGAGATATTGGAATTCTCAAGTGCTTTCTCACTGAAATAATCATTTTAGTCAAATCAGCACCAAAAGTTAGGTCCTTTGGTGAAGTTGAGATTTTAGTCTTCACATCAGCTCATCTCGCTGAAATAAGCATTTTAGTCAAACCAGCATCAAATTTGAGTGTTTTGGTGAAGTTGAGATTTTGATCTTCCGAAGAGCTTAACTCGCTGAAATAAGCATGTTTGTCAAAACAACATCAAAAGTTGAGTCATTTGGTAAAGTTCAGATTTGTGTCTACTGAAGTGCTTATCTCACTCAAATATGCATGTTACTCAAAATAACATCTAAAGTTGAGAAATTTGGTGAAGTTGAGATTTTTGACTTTTTAAGTGCTTATTTCACTGAAATAAACATGTTAGTCAAAACAGCATCAAAAGTTGAGTGTCATGTTGAAGTTGAGACTTTGGTCTTCGTTTTGCTTATCTCGCAGTAATAAACACGTCAGTCAAATCAACATCAAAAGTTGAGTCGTTTGGTGAAGTTGAGATTTTTGACTTCTGAAGTGCTAATCAAACTGAAAAACGCATGTTAATCGAATCAGCGTCAAAAGTTGAGTCATTTGCTGAAGTTGAGATTTTGGTCTTCCGAAGTGCTTAACTCGCTGAAATAAGCATGTTCGTCAAAACAACATCAAAAGTTGAGTCATTTGGTGAAGTTGAGATTTTTGACTTCTGAAGTGCTTATCTGACTCAAATAAGCATGTTCGTCAAAACAGCATCTAAAGTTGTGTCATTTGTTAAAGTTGAGATTTTGATCTTCTTCAGTGCTTCACTCGCTGAAATAAGCATGTTAGTCGAAACAGCATTAAAATTAAGGCATTTGCTGAAGTTGAGATTTTTTACTTCTCAAGTTCTTATCTCACTCAAATAAGCATGTTCTCCAAAACAGCATAAAAAATTCAGTCATTTGGTAAAGTTCAGATTTGTGTCTACTGGAGTGCTTATCTCACTCAAATATGCATGTTCGTCAAAACAGCATAAAAAATTAAGTCATTTGATAAAGTTCAGATTTGTGTCTACTGAAGTGCTTATTTCACTCAAATGTGCATGCTCCTCATAACAACATCTAAAGTTGAGACATTTGGTGAAGTTGAGATTTTTGACTTTTTAAGTGCTTATTTCACTGAAATAAACATGTTGGTCAAAACAGCATCAAAAGTTGAGTGTCATGTTGAAGTTGAGACTTTGGTCTTCGGCTGTGCTTATCCCGCAGTAATAAACACGTCAGTCAAATCAACATCAAAAGTTGAGTCGTTTGGTGAAGTTGAGATTTTTGACTTCTGAAGTGCTAATCAAACTGAAAAACGCATGTTAATCGAATCAGCGTCAAAAGTTGAGTCATTTGCTGAAGTTGAGATTTTGGTCTTCCGATGTGCTTATCTCGTGAAATAAGCATGTTAGTCAAAACAGCATCAATAATTAAGTTATTTGGTGACGTTGAGATTTTTGACTTCTGAAGTGCTTATCTGACTCAATTAAGCATTAT
>NC_063375.1:7449551-7449863 GCF_021869965.1 Rhincodon typus
TTTTGACTTCAGAAGTGCTTATCTCACTCAAATATGCATGTTACTCAAAACAACATCAAAAGTTGAGTCATTTGGTGAAGTTGAGTTTTTGATCTTCGGAAGTGCTTATTTCACTGAAATAAACATGTTAGTCAAAACAGCATCAAAAGTTGAGTGTCACGTTGAAGTTGAGACTTTGGTCTTCGGCTGTGCTTATCCCGCAGAAATAAACACGTTAGTCAAATCAACATCAGAAGTTGAGTCATTTGGTGAAGTTGAGATTTTTGACTTCTGAATTGCTAATCAAACTGAAAAACGCATGTTAATCGAATC
>NC_063375.1:7449963-7451005 GCF_021869965.1 Rhincodon typus
CGCAGTAATAAACACGTCAGTCAAATCAACATCAAAAGTTGAGTCGTTTGGTGAAGTTGAGATTTTTGACTTCTGAAGTGCTAATCAAACTGAAAAACGCATGTTAATCGAATCAGCGTCAAAAGTTGAGTCATTTGCTGAAGTTGACATTTTGGTCTTCCGCTGTGCTTATCTCGTGAAATAAGCGTGTTAGTCAAAACAGTATCAATAATTAAGTCATTTGGTGACGTTGAGATTTTTAACTTCTGATCTGCTCATCTGACTCAAATAAGCATTTTTGTCTAACCAACATCAAAACTTGAGTCATTTGGTGAAGTTCAGATTTTGGTCTTCTGAAGTGCTTATCTGAGTGAAATAAGCATGCTCGTTAAAAAAAAAAGCATTAAAAAATTAAGTCGTTTGGTGAAGTTGAAATTTTTGACTTTGGAAGTGCTTATCTCACTGAAATCAGCATTTTAGTCCAACCAGCATCAAAAGTTGCGTGTTTTGGTGAAGTTGCGATTTTGGTCTTCTGATATGTTTATATAACTGAAATAAGCACGTTAGTCAAAACAACATCAAAAGTTGAGTCATTTAGTGAAGTTGCGATTATTGACTTCAAAAGTGCTTATCTCACTCAAATAAGAATGTTAGTAAAAGAAATACTAAAACTTGATTCATTTTGTGAAGTTCGGATTTTGGTGTGCTTCTGAAATGCTTTACTCGTTGATACATGCAATTTTGTCCAACCAGCATCAAAAGTTGAGTCGTTTGGTGAAGTTGAGATTTTAGCCTTCTGAAACGCTTACCTCGCTGAAGTAAGCGTGTTAGTCAAAACTACCAATAATTAAGTCATTTAGTGAAGTTGAGACTTCGATCTTCTGAAGTGCTTATTTCACTGAAATAAACATGTTAGCCAAAACAGCTTCAAAAGTTGAGTGTCATGAAGTTCAGACTTTGGTATTCTGCTTTGCTTATTTCGCAGAAATAAACACGCTAGTCCAAACAACATCAAAAGTTGCGTCATTTGGTGAAGTTGAGATTTTCATCTTCTGACGTGCTT
>NC_063375.1:7451505-7462676 GCF_021869965.1 Rhincodon typus
CGTGAAGATTAAAACTGTGCAAAGGCAGTAAATGGGGTGGAAGTAACATTTTAATTTAGTCTCCCTTTAATCGTGAAAAGTATGACAAGATCGCAGTTTTATGAATGAATGGAATGCGGTAATAGTAAACATAGTACGCTAGTAAGTGGTCAGTAAAGTTATGAATGAGTGAGAGCGCGAGAGTGGTAATATGGAGCGCTTGTGGGTGCATTGCTAAAGAGGACCTTTAAACAGGTTTGCACTAGTAATTATTTACCAAAATTCACTGGACTCTGGGGTGGTTCCCGCAGATTGGAAAACAGCCAATGTGACGCCACTGTTTAAAAAAGGAAGTAGACAAAAAGCAGGTAACTATAGGCTAGTTAGCCTAACTTCGGTCGTGGGGAACATGCTTGAATCCATCATTAAGGAAGATAATAGCAAGGCAACTGGATATAAATTGTCCCATTGCGAACACCCAGCATGGGTTCATGAAGTGTAGGTCATGTTTAACTAACTTGGTGGAATTCTTTGAGGATATTACTTGCATGAAGGACAATGGAAAACCTGTGGGTGACGAGTATCTGGATTTCCAGAAGGCATTTGAGAGGTGCCACACCAAAGGATGCTACATAAATAAAGTTGCACGATTTTACAGGTAATCTATTGGCATAGTTAGAGGATGATTGACGAGTAGAAAATAAAGAGTAGGGGTAAATGGGTGTTTTTCTGGTTGGCGGTTAGTGGCGAGTGATGTGCCTCAGGTAACAGTGCTGGGACTGCAATTGCTTACAATTTACACAGATGATTTGGAGTGAGGGACTAAGTGTGGTTTGTCAAAATTTGCAGATGACACTGAGATGAGCGCTGCAGCAAAGTGTGCAGAAGACACTGAAAGTCTGCAGAGGGATATATTGTCTAAGTGAGCGGGCAAAGGTCTGGCAGATGGAGTACAATGTCGACAAATGTGAGGTCATCCGTTTTGGTAGGAATAACAGCAAAATGGACTATGGTTTAAATGATAAAAAATTGCAGCATGCTGCTGTGCAGAGGGACTTGGGTGTCCTTGTGCATGAATCGCTAAAAGTAATATTGCAGGTGCAGCAGGTAATTAAAAAGGCAAATAGAATTTTGTCTGTCATTGCTCGAGGGATGGTGTTTGAAAACAGGGAGGTAATGCTGCAGCTGTATACGGTCCTGGTGAGGCCGCACCTGGAGTACTGCGTGCAGTTTTGTCTCCTTACTTGAGAAGGGATATACTAGCACTGGACGGGGTGAGGAGGAGATTCACTCGATTGATTCTAGAGTTGAGAGTGTTGGAATATGAGGACAGACTGAGTGGGTTGGGATTATACTCATTGAAATTCAGAAGAATGAGGGGAGACCTTACAGAAACATACAAGATTATGAAGGGAATAGATAAGGTGGAGGCAGGGAGATTGTTTCCACGAGCAGGTGAAACTAGGACGAGGGGGCACAGCCTCAAAATAAAAGGAAGCAGATGTAGGACTGAGGACAGGAGGAACTCCTTCACCCAAAGGGTTGTGAATCTGTGGAATTCCCTGCCCAGTGAAGCGGTTGAAGCTACCTCGCTGAATGTTTTTAAGGCAAGGCTAGATAAATTTATGAACAGTAAAGGAATTGAGGTTTATGGTGAGCGGGCGGGGAAGTGGAGCTGAGTCTCAAAAAGATCAGCCATGATCTTCTTGAATAGCGGGGCAGGCTCGAGGGGTCAGATGGCTACTCCTGCTCTTAGTTCTTATGTTCTTATGTTATAATATTATAGTGCCTCACAAAAACCACAGAAAAGGATATTTTAAGGCGATTGACCCTGCGTTACTAAAGACGCGTTCGCGAGAGGTTCTGAGGAAGGATCACCTGACCCGAAACGTTAAGTCTGTTTTTTCCCTCACAGATGCTCCCAGACTTGCTGAGTTTTTCCAGCAACTTTGTAGTTTTTCCTGAGTTGCAGCATCCGCAGTTCTTCCAGTTTTTACTCTGTGTTTTGATATTTATTTTCAGGGGGCTCTTTATTTCTCGCTCGCTCTGTCTTTTAGGGTTTATTTGTAAGGGGACTTGTTTTACGGATAATTTACAGGTCGGCTCGATGTTGGGGTGTATTGACAGGTGCTCTGTGTTTTCGACTAAATTTAGAGGGAGGACTGTGTTTTACATTCTACTTCCTAGGGCATCTGTTTCAGAGGTCATTTAAAGGGGTCTGTGTATTTGAGGGTATAATTCCAGGGGTTTCTGTTTTAGGGATTATTTGAATTAAGCTCCTTGTTTTACTGGTTATTGAAAGGGATCTCTGTCTGAGGGCTTGTTTACAGGCGTCTCTGAGGGTTTATTTACTGGAGGCACAGTTATAGGGAGGATTTGCAGGTTGCACTGTGTTTCAGAGTTTATTTACAAGGAGCTCTATATTTGACATGTAATTTACATGGGGCTCTGTCTTTATTGTTTCTGACTGGGGTCTCTGCTTTACGTTTTAATTCCTGAGGAACCTTTCTTAGGTTATATGTAAAGGGGTCTCTGTGCTTGAGAGTGTAGCTACAGGTAACTCTGTTTTTATCGTTTGTTTAAATGAGGCTCTGCGTCGGAGATTATTTACAGAAAGCTTTGTGTTTCAGGCTTCATTGTATATAAACCCTAAAACACAGACATCCCTGTCAATGAAGCTCTGTGTTTTAAGCTTTATTTACAGGGGGTTATGTGCCGGGGGGCCTGTGGTTTACATTTTACTTCGTGAGGGACCTTTCCTCGGGTTTATTTAAAGGGTCTCTGTGCTTGACAGTGTATTTACAGGGCCCTATTTTTTACCGTTTGTTTAAATGAGGCTCTGCGTCGGAGATCATTTCCAGGAGGCATTGTGTTTCAGGGTTCATTTAAAGGGAAGTCTGTGTTTTTGGGATTATTTATAGTGAGCTCCGTGTTTTACAGGTTATTGAACGGAGTCTCTGTTTTAGGGTTTGTTTGCAGGAGGCTGTTTATTTATAGATAGCTTTGTCTTTTTAGGGTTATTTGTAAGGGGCCCTGTCTTCCGGATAATTTACAGGTATGCAAAGTGTTGGGGTGTAATTGAATGTGGTCAGTGTTTCCGGATTTATTTCGAAGGAGCCCCGTGTTTTACCTTATCCTTTCTGGGCAATGTGTGTTAGAGTTCATTTAAAGGGGTCTTTGTATTTGAGCGTAGAATTACAGGGGGCTCTGTTGTTGAAGTTTGTTTAAATAGGACTCTGTGTTTTAGGGGGTATTTACAGTGAAGTCCGCGTTTTCCGGGTTATTGAAAGGTGTCTCTGTGTTTGAGGGCCTCTGTGCAGGCAGCTCCGTGTTTGAGGGCCAGGAGTACGGCTGAAGCTGGGTTCCGTTTGGGCCTGAGCCTCTGGTTCGTGTAGGATGAGGCTTGCGTTAGGGCTGAGAGTTATGGTTTGATTTAGGCTTTGGGCTGAAGTTAAACTTCGGGATTACGCTGGGTTACCGTTAGGGCTGAATCTAGGGTTAAGGTCAGGGATATTTCTGAGAGTCGGGAGAAAGAAACCAGCTTCGTCTCCCGAGAGCCGGAGGGAGAGCAACTGCGTATTCTAGAGGAGACTCGGGATGTATTGTAAACTTAACAGGTCAAATAGTATTACAGATTCATATGATCCCAGTACCAGGAGGCACTGCCACAGAACTGACCCGCTAACAATGAGGGACTTGCCTGGTCCAGGCAAGTATTGAAGCACTGTCAGAGGAACAGAACTGCTGGAGAGCATTATAATCAGAGAGTCAATACTGAGGTGGCGCCTCATTGTAAGAGGGTCAGAACTGAGGAAGTGCCTCACATTTATAGGGTTTCTAATGAGGTAATGCAGCAGTACCAGAGGGTCAGAACTGTTGTGGTGCATTATTGTGAGACGGTCATTACTGAGGTAGTGTCTTATTCTCAAGGGATTAGACTTGTGGCAGTGCCACACGATTGCAGCATTGTGACAATGTCAGACTGAGGCACTCCCTCATTGTCAGATAGTTAGTACTGTCAGAGTTTCAGTACTGAAGCAGTGCCTCATTGTCAAATGGTCCGCACTGAGGTATTGCAGCAGAGTCAGTGGGTCAGAACTTTGGGAATGTATCAGTCGTAGGGTCAAGACTGAGGCTGATCCTTATTCTAAATTCTTACTGGGGGAGTGCTACATAACTAAATTACATAATTTTTAAAAATGAGGCATTGGCTGAACGTGATCCTCTGACAATTGAGCACTCCTTCAGTACTGACACGACAACATAGAGGGACGGCCTCAAACAGACCCTCTGACAATGAGGCATTCTCTCAGGACAATAATCTTGAATTGTAAATTAATCTGTAATACTATTTGACCTATTAAGTTTACAATACATCCCGAGTCTCCTGCAGAATACGCAGTTGCTCTCCCTCTGGTTCTGTCTGTGGGTATGCAAAGCTGCTTTCTTTCTCCCTGCCCCCAGAAATAACCTTACCCCAAAGCATTAACCCGAGATTCAGACCTATTGTCAGAGAATAACATATTCCGATGCCTCATTTTTAAAAATTATGTAATTTAGTTATGTTGCACTCCCCCAATAAGAATTTAGAATAAGGCTCAGCATCAGTCTTGACCCTATGACTGATACACTCCCACAGTTCTGACCCACTGACACTGCTGCAATACCTCAGTGCGGACCATTTGACAACGCTAACCCTTGCCTGAGCTCTGAGCCTAACCTCAGGCCAAATCCAAACCCTAACCTTCGCCTCAGGCCTGACACAAACCATAACCCTCAGCCGCAGCCCTCATCTCTCACGCTCGCCTCAGCCCTGCACAAAAGACCTCAAACAACGAGCCACCTGTAAATATACCCTCAGGAACTCCTTTCAGTAACCCGTGAAACGGAGCTCACAGTAAATAACCCTAAAAAACAGAACCCCATTTAAACAAATCTTAAAACCAAAGCCTACTGTAATTATCCCCTCAAATACACGGACCCCTTTAAATGAACTCTGACACACATCACCCAGGAAGTCGAAGGGAAAACACAAGGCTCCGTCTAAATAAATCCGAAAACACTGAGCACTTGTAATTACACCCCACACTCAGCCCACCTGTAAATTATCCGTAAGACAGGGCCCCTTACAAATAAACTTTGAAAAGATAGACGTACCTGTAAATAACAGACCCCGGTAAATTAACCCGAAAACAGAGACGCCTTTCAGTAACCTGTAAAACACAGATCACTCTGAATAATCCCTAAAACACAGATCATCATGTACAGATACCCTAAAACACAGACATCCCTGTAAATGAACTCTGAATCACACAGCCTCCTGTATATATTCTCCGACGCAGAGTCTCATTTGAAAAACTGCTCAAAACAGAGCCGCCTGTAAATACACCCTGAAGCACAGAGACCTCTTTAGATATAACCGAAGAGAGGTCCCTCAGGAAATAAAGTGTAAAAGACACAGCCCCCAGTAAGAAACCAAAGAAGACCGAGTCCCCTGGAATTAAAGTGTAAAATATAGACCTCTCAGTAAATAAACCCTGAAACAGTGCCCCCTGCAAATCCTCCGTAAAACTAAGCTTCCTGGAAATAAACTCTCAGAGGCGACCCTAAAACACAGAGCTTCCAATTATTAAAGCCTAAAACACAAGCCCACTGTAAATCAACACCAAATAACACAGCCCCCAGTACAGCACGGCGAATTGTTCGGATTGAGATAGTACATCACAGTCTGAGGCAATGCCTCTTTGACAAAGAGTTGGCAATGGGGAGGTATAGTGTTGTCTGACGGTCATTGCTGGGGTAGTGCCTCATTGTAATAGGGTCAGAATTGAGGGAACGCCTCATTGTCAGCGGGTCAGGACTGCGGGAGCGCCTCATTGTCAGCGGGTGAGGACTGTGGGAGCGCCTCATTGTAATAGGGTCAGGACGGATTGAGCGCCTCATTGTCAGCGGGTCAGGACTGGGGGAGCGCCTCATTGTCAGCGGGTCAGGACTGAGGGAGTGCCTCATTGTCAGCGGGTCAGGACTGATTGAGCTCCTCATTGTCAGCGGGTCAGGACTCGGGGAGCGCCTCATTGTCAGCGGGTCAGGACTGAAGGAGAGCCTCATTGTACGAGTTTAAGGACTGAGGCAGTGCCTCACTGTCAGCGGGTCAGGACTTAGGGAGCGCCTCATTGTCAGCGGGTCAGGATTGAGGAAGCACCTCATTGTCAGCGGGTCAGGACTGAGGGAGCGCCTCATTGTCAGCGGGTCAGGACGGATTGAGCGCCTCATTGTCAGCGGTTCAGGACTGGGGGAGAGCCTCATTGTCAGCGGGTCAGGACTGAGGAAGTGCCTCATTGTCAGCGGGTCAGGACTGGGGGAGCGCCTCATTGTCAGCGGGTCAGGACTGAGGGAGCGCCTCACTGTCAGCGGGTCAGGACTGAGCTATTTGAAGTGGAGTAATGAAGGGTGTGGGTCCTTTTATTCTTTAAAATTTAGAGAATGCCAGAAAGTTTATCAACCCTATACGATTTGACTGCGTTGCGAATTACTTAATGACAGCAGGAAGTTTAGTAGCCTGATTACCGCGGCTGGCTCTTGAGATTTCACTATTTCCGGTTTACTCATTCTTTCATTCAATTTCACGGAAGTGCTGTTTTGAAAGTAGCTTTCTTAAAGGGAACGCGGACCCTATTCAATATGCATCTGACAGAGACGTGGTAACGCCGAAAACTTGTTTGATGTCCCGCAAGATATTCAACTCCTGGGAGACGTTTGTTGAGGGCTGATTAATATTATAATTTTTCATAGTTTCGAGTGACACGATAGATGGGATCGTATTGTTCTGAATAGATTTGAAAATTAACACATACTCAGGGATTGACTCTGATGTGGACACAAGTTTGGACACTGTTAGCAACAAGTGTTCAAACTGTGAAAAGGCAGTAATGGGGTGCAAAGAACATTTCAATTTCGTCTCCCTTTATTCGTGAAAAGTACGGCATGATGGCAGTTTTATGAATGAATGAATGAAATGCAGTAATAGTAAACACAGTACGCTAATGAGTGGTCAGTAAAGTCATGAATGAATGAGAGTGCGAGAGTGGTCATATGGAGCGCTTGTGGGTGCATTCAGAAAGAGGATCTTTAGTAGAACAGTAAAGAGGCTTATGATATAGTGTCACACAGAAACCACAGTAAAGGATATTTTAAGGCGATTGACGCTGCATTACTCAAGACACGCCAGCCAGACTCCGGAAGCCTTGTTAAGTGCTAACCGATATGAGTAAACAGGGCAGACCACAGGATATTCAGGGGCAAAGGTTATAAGATAAGCAAGTGACCGCATGAGCGAACGGGTACCGCGTGTTTGAATCCGACTGGTAAATATGTGATATTCAACCATTTGATCTAACTGATTGCCTAGTTAATTGAAAACCGGAGGAACTGCAGATGCTGCAAATCAGGAACAAAAACAAAATTGCTGGAAAATCTCAGCAGGTCTGGCAGCATTTATGAAGGCCAAAACAGTGAACGTTTAGGGTTTGTGTACAGGGTGCTCTTTGTTTTGAATTATTTACAGGGGGCTCTGTTTTAGGGTTTCTTTACAGAGGTCTCTGTGTTTTATGGTTCTCTGTCTTTTACATTTTACTTCCCGAGGGACCTTTATTCGGTTTTATTTCAAGGGGTCTCTGTGCTTGAGTGTATTTACAGGGGGCTTTTTTTCGCGTTTGTTTAAATGAGATTCTGCGTCGGAGATTACTTACAGAAGGCTTTGTGTTTCATGGTTCATTTACAGGGATGTCTATGTTTTAGGCATCATTTATAGTGAGCTCCGTGTTTTACAGTTAATTGAAAGATGTCTCTGTCTTCGGGTTTCTGTACGGGGGCTGTGTGCCTTCGGGTTTCTGTACTGGAGGCTCTATGTCTTCGGTTAGGAGTAGGTCTGAAACTAGGTTCGGTTAGGGACTAAGGCTATGGTTAGTGTAGGGATGAGGCTTGCGTTATAGGGCTGAGGGTAGCTGTTAGGACTGAGGCTCGAGTTAGAGGTGAGGTTAGGGTCAGCGTTGGAACTGAGGGTTATGGTTTGGGTTAAGACTGAGGTTAGGATTTGGGCTGAGGTTGGACTTAGGATTCACATGAGGGTTAGCGTTTGGGCTGAATCTCGGGTTAGGGTTACGGCTAGCGTTATTTCTGAGGGTAGTGTGGAAGAAAGCAGCTTCGCATACCCAGAGGAAGAGCGAGAGTGAGAGCAACTGCGTATTCTTCAGGAGACACGGGAAGTATTTTGAACTTAACAGGCCAAATAATATTACAGATTAGTTTACAATTAAAGATTATTGTCCTGAGAGAATGCCTCATTGTCAGAAGTTCCGCTTGAGGCTGTCCCTCTATGTTGTAGTGTCAGTACTGAAGGAGTGCGCAATTGTCAGAGGATCACATTCAGCCAATGCCTCATTTTAAAAAATTATGTAACTTAGTTATGTAGCACTCCCCCGGTAAGAATTTAGAATAAGGATCAGCCTCAGTCTTGACCCTACGACTGATACATTCCCAAAGTTCTGACCCACTGACTCTACTGCAATACCTCAGTGCGGACCATTTGACAATGAGGCACTGCTTCAGTACTGAAGCTCTGACGGTACTGACTATCTGAACGACACAAAATCTGAACGACACAAACTTACTCAAGTTTTTATTTTGGTTGGACTAACATGCTTATTTGAGTGAGATCAGCACTTCAGAAATCAAAAATCTCAACTTCACCATCTGACTTAATTTTTGATGCTGTTTAGACTATCATGCTTATTTCACTCAGATGAGAACTTCAGAAGACCAATATCTCACTTCACCAAAAATGTTAGTTTTTGATGTTGGTTTGAATGACATGCGTATTTCATGAGGTAAGCACTTCAGAAGATCAAAATTTCAACTTCACAAAATGACTCAACTTTTGAGGCTGTTTTGACGAACATGCTTATTACAGTCAGATAAGCACTTCAGAAGTCAAAAATCTCAACTTCACCACATGATTCAACTTTGGATGTTGTTTTGAATAACATGCTTATTTCAGCGAGTTAAGCAGATCAGAAGGCAAAAATACCAACTTCACCAAATGATTTAATTTTTACTGCGGGTTGGATTAAAATTCTTATTTCAGCGAGATAAACATTTCAGAAGACAAAAATCTGAACTTCACCAATGACTCACTTTTTTATGTTAGTTTGAAAACATTGCTCATTTCAGCGAGTTAAGCACTTCAGTAGACATAAATCTGAATTTCACCAAATGACTCAATTGTTGATGTTGTTTTGACTAACGTTCTTATTTCAGTTAGATAAGCATATCAGAAGACCAAAATCTGAACTTGACCAAATGACTCAAGTTTTGATGCTGATTTGAGTAAAATGCTTATTTCAGTGAGACAAGCACTTCAGAAGTCAAAAATCTCAACATCGATAAATGACTCAACTTTTGATGTTGTTTTGATTAACGTGCATATTTGAGTGAGATAAGGACTTCAGACGGCCAAAATAAGATCTTCACCAAATGACTCAAGCTTTGATATTGGTTCGACTTACATGCTTACTTTAGTGAGATAAGCACTTCATAAGTCGAAAATCTCAACTTCACCAAATGACTTAATTTTTAATGCTGTTTTGACAAAAATGCTTATTTCAGTGAGATAAGCACTTCAGAAAACAAAAATCTGAACTTCACCAAATGACTCAAGTTTTGTAGTAGGTTTAACTAACATGCTTATTTCAGCGATTTAAGCACTTCAGAAGTCAAATATCTCATTGTCTACAATTGACTTAATTTTTGATGCTGTTTTGACTAAGATGCTCATTTCACTGAGATAAGCACATCAGAAGACCAATATCTGAACTTCACCAAATCAGTTATTTTTTGATGTTGGTTTGAATGACATGCTTATTTCATTGAGAGAAGCACGTCAGAAGATCAATATCTCAACTTCACCAAATGACTCAATTTTTGATGTTGTTTTGACCGACATGCTTATTTCAGTGGGTTAAGATCTTCAGAAGGCCAAAATCTCGACTTCACCAAATGACGCAATTTTTGATGTTGGTTGGATTAAAATGCTTCTTTCAGCGAGTTAACCACTTCACATGTCCAAAATCTGAACTTCACAAAATGACTCAAATTTCGATGTTTGTTTCACTGACATGCTTATTTGAGTGAGATAAGGACTTCAGAATTCAAAAATCTCAACTTCATCAAATGACTTAATTATTGATGCTGTTTCTACGAACACGCTTATTTCACTCAGATAAACACATCGGAAGACCAATATCACAAATTCAGCAAATGAGTCGGTTTTTTTATGTTGGTTTGAATAACATGTTGATTTCTTTGAGATTAGGAGGTCAGAAGATCAAAATCTCAACTTCACCAACTGACTCAACTTTTGGTGTTGTTTTGATTAACATGCATATTTGAGTGAGATAAGCACTTCTGAAGGCAAAAATCTCAACTCCACCAAATGACTTAATATTTGATGCTGGTTGCATTAAAATGCTTATTTCAGCGAGTGAAGCACATCAGTAGACATGAATTTGAACTTCACCAAATGACTCAATTTTTGATGTTGGTTTAACAAGCATGCTCATTTCAGCGAGATCAGGATAGCAGAAGACCAAAATCTCTACTTCAACAAGAAACTCAACTTTAGATGCTGTTTTGACGAACATGCTTATTTCAGTGGTAAAAGCACTTCAGAAGACCAAAATCTAAACTTCACCAAATGACTTAATTTTTTATGCTGTTTTGACTAACATGCTTATTTCATTCAGATAAGCACTTCAGAAGACCAAAATCTGAACATCAACAAATAACTCAAGTTTTGATGTTCGATAGACTAACATGCTTATTTGAGTGAGAGAAGCACTGCTGACGTCAAAAATCTCAACTCCACAAAATGCCTTAATTTTTAATGCTGTTTTGACTAACATGCTTATTTCAGTAAGATAAGCACTTCCGAAAACCACAATCTGGACTTCACCAAATGACTCCAGTTTTGATGTTGCTTTGACTAACATGTTTATTTCAGCGATTTAAACACTTCAGAAGGCTAAGATCTCAACTTCACCAAATGACTCAACGTTTGATGCTGGTTCGAACAAAATGCTTATTTCAGCACGTTAAGCTCTTCAGTAGACCAAAATCTGAACTTCACCAAATGACTC
>NC_063375.1:7463176-7473119 GCF_021869965.1 Rhincodon typus
TCCCTACTAACCTCATCCCGCCCCCTTTACCTGTCCATCCTCCCTGGACTGACCTATCCCCTCCCTAACTCTCCACCTACACTCACCTTTACTGGCTCCATCCCCGCCTCTTCGACCTGTCTGTTTCCTCTCCACCTATCTTCTCCTCTATCCATCTTCTAACCTCCTCCCCGTCTCTCCCTATTTAAAATGAACCCCCTTCCCCTTCCCCATTTCTGATGAAGGGTCTGGGCCAGAAACGTCAGCCTTTTTGCTCCTGTGATGCTGCTTGGCCTTCTGCGTTCATCCAGCTCTGTACCTTGTTGTCTCGGATTCTCCAGCATCTGCAGTTCCTACGATCTCTGATTCAATAAAACACAGAGACCTCTGTAAAGAAACCCGAAAACAGAGGCCCCTGTAAATAATCCAAAACACAGAGTACCCTGTACAAAAACCTTAAACGTTAACTGTTTTTGCCTTCACAAATGCTGCCAGACCTGCTGAGCTTTTCCAGCAATTTTGTTTTTTTTCCTGAATTACAGCATCTGCAGTTCCTTCGGTTTTCAATTAACTAGGCAGTCAGTTAGATCAAATGGTTGTGTATCACATATTTACCAGTCGGTTTCAAACACGCGGTAGCCGTTCGCTCATGTGGTCACTTGCTTATCTTATAACCTTTGCCCCTGAATATCCTGTGGTCTGCCCTGTTTACTCATATCGGTTAGCACTTAACAAGGCTTCCGGAGTCTGGCTGGCGTGTCTTTAGTAATACAGAGTCAATCGCCGTAAAATATCCTTTTCTGTGGTTTTTGTGTGACACTTTTTCATAAGCCTCTTTACTGTTGTACTCAAGATTCCCTTTACCAATGCACCCACAGGCGCTCCATATGACCATTCTCGCGCTCTCATTCATTCATAATTTTACTGACCACTCATTAGCGTACTTTGTTCACTATTACCGCATTTCATTCATTCATTCAAAAACTGACATCTTACCGTACTTTTCACTAATACAGGGAGACGAAATTAAAATGTTCCCTGCACCCCATTACTGCCTTTTCACAGTTTTAACCCTTGTTGCTAACAATGTCCAAACTTGTATCAACATCAGTGTCAATCCCTGAGTATGTGTTATTTTTCTAATCTGTTCAGAACAACACGATCCCATCCATCGTGACATCCGAAACTATGAAAAATTATAACGTTAATCAGCCCTCAACAAACGTCTCCCAGGACTTGAATATCTTGCGGGACATCAAACAAGTTTTCGGCGTTACCACGTCTCTGTTAGATGCATATTGAATAGGGTCCGCGTTCCCTTTAAGAAAGCTCCTCTCAAAATAGCGCTTCCGTGAAATTGAATGAAAGAATGAGTAAACCGGCAATGGTGAAATCTCAAGAGCCAGCCGCGGTAATCAGGCTATGAAACTTTCTGCTGTCATTAAGTAATTCCCAACCCAATCAAATCATATAGGGTTGATAACCTTTCTGGCATTCTCTAACTTTAAAAGAATAAAAGGACCCACACCCTTCAATACACTACTTCAAATAGCTCAGTCCTGACCCGCTGACAATGAGGTGCTCCCTCAGTCCTGACTCGCTGACAATGAGGCGCTCCCTCAGTCATGACCCGCTGACAATGAGGCGCTCCCCCAGTCCTGACCCGCTGACAATGAGGCGCTCCCTCAGTCCTGACCCTCTGACAATGAGGCGCTCCCTCAGTCCTGACCCGCTGACAATGAGGCGCTCCCTCAGTCCTGACCCGCTGACAATGAGGCGCTCCCTCACTCCTGACCCTAGTACAATGAGGCGGTCCCTCAGTCATGACCCGCTGACAATGAGGCGATCCCCCAGTCCGGACCCGCTGACAATGAGGCGCTCCCTCACTCCTGACCCGAGTACAATGAGGCGCTCCCTCAGTGCTGACCCTATTGCAATGAGGCGCTACCTCAACAATGACCATCGGACGACACTACACCTCCCCATTAATGACTCTTTGTCAAAAAGGCATTGCCTCAGACTATGCTGCAATATCTCCATCCGAGTAATTCGCCGTGCTGTACTGGGGGCTGTCTTATTTCGTGTTGATTTAAAGTGGGCTTGTGTTTTAAGCTTTATTAGTTGGAGGCTCTGTGGTTTAGGTTCGCCTCTGAGAGTTTAATTGCAGGAGGCTTAGTTTTAGGGAGGATTTGCAGGGGGTACTGTTTCAGGGTTTATTCACTGGGAGCTCTGCATTTTACATTTTACTTAGAGGGGACTCATTCTTTTATGTTTTATTACTGGGGGCTGTGTCTTTTACACTTTATTTCCTGAAGGACCGTTCTTCGGTTATATATAAAGGTGTCTTGTTTTTAATGGTGTATTTACAGGGGGCTCTGTTTTTAGTATTTTTTCAAATGAGACTCTACGTCGGAGAATATACAGGCTGTGTGTTTCAGAGTTCTTTTACAGGGATGTATGTGTTTTAGGGTATCTGTACACGGTACTCTGTTTTAGGGATTATTTAGAGTGATCCATATTTTACAGGTTATGAAAGGCGTCTCTGTCTTCGGGTTTATTTATCGGGGACTGTTATTTATCGGTACGTCTATCTTTTCAAAGTTTATTTGGAAGGGGCCCTGTCTTACGGATAATTTACAGGTGGTCTGAGTGTGGGCTGTAATTACAGGTGCTCAGTGTTTTCGAATTTATTTAGACGGAGCCCTTTGTTTGACCTTCTACTTCCTGGGTGATGTGTGTTTAAAGGGGTCCGTGTATTTGATTGTATAATTACAGGGGACTTTGTTTTTAATATTAGTTTAAATGGGGCTATGTGTTTTTGGGGTTATTGAAATGGGTTTCAGAGGATATATTTACAGGGGGCTCGGTTTTTGAGGGCTTTTGTGCAGGCCTGAGTCTGGCGTTAGAGGTGAGGTTAGGGTCAGCGCTGGAGCTGATGGTAATGGTTTGTGTTAGGCCTGAGGCGAAGGTTAGGGTTAGGGTTTGGCCTGAGGTTCGGCTCAGAGCTTACGCAAGGGTTAGCGTTAGGGCTGAATCTCGGGTTAACGTTTGGGGTAAGGTTATTTTTTGGGGCAGGGAGAAAGAAAGCAGCTTCTCATACCCAGAGACAGAACCAGAGGAAGAGCAACTGCGTATTCTAGAGGAGACTCGGGATGTATTGTAAACTTAACAGGTCAAATAGTATTACAGATTAGTTTACAATTAAAGATTATTGGCCTGAGAGAATGCCTCATTGTCAGAGGGTCCGCTTGAGGCTGTCCCTCTATGTTGTAGTGTCAGTACTGAAGGAGTGCACAATTGTCAGAGGATCACATTCAGCTGATGCCTCATTTTCAAAAGTTATGTAATTTCGTTATGTCGCACTCCCCCAATAAGAATTTAGAATAAGGCTCAGCCTCAGTCTTGACCCTATGACTGGTACACTCCCACAGTTCTGACCCACTGACACTGCTGCAATACCTCAGTGAGGACCATTTGACAATGAAGCACTGCTTCAGTACTGAAGCTCTGACAGAGCTGACTATCTGACAGTGAGGGAGTGCCTCAGTGTGACATTGTCACAGTGCTGCAATCGTGTGGCACTCCCATAAGTCTAACCCCTTGAGAATAAGACACTACCTCAGTATTGACCGTCTTACAATAATGCACCCCAACAGTTCTGACCCTCTGGTACTGCTGCATTACCTCATTAGAGAACTACAAATGTGAGGCACTTCCTTAGTTCTGATCCTCTTACAATGAGGCGCTACCTCAGTACTGACTCTCTGATTATAATGCTCTCCAGCAGTTCTGTCCCTCTGACACTGCTTCAATACTTGCCTGGACCAGGCAAATTCCTCATTGTTAGCGGGTCAGTTCTGTGGCAGTGCTTCCTGGCACTGGGATCACATGAATCTGCAATAATATTTGACCTGTTAAGTTTACAATACACCCCGCGTCTCCTGTAGAATACGCAGTTGCTCTCCCTCCGGCTCTCGGTATGCGAAGCTGCTTTCTTTCTCCCTACTCTCAGAAATATCCCAAACCTTAACCCTTGATTCAGCCTAACGCTAAACTTCGCATCAGCCCGAAGCCTAACTTCAGCCCAAAGCCGAACCCAAACCATAACCCTCAGGCTAACGCTAGACTCATCCTCCACTAACCATAGCCTCAGGCCCAAACCGAACCCAGCTTCAGCCGTACTCCCGGCCCTCAAACACGGAGCCGACTGCACAGAGACCCTCAAACACAGAGACCCCTTTCAATAACAGGAAAACGCAGACCTCACTGTAAATAACCCCTAAAATACAGAGTCCTATTTAAACAAACTTCAACAACAGAGCCCCCTGTAATTATACGCTCAAATACACAGACCCCTTTAAATGAACTCGAACACACATTGCCCAGGAAGCACAAGGTAAAACACAGGGCTCCTTCAAAGTAAATCCGAAAACACTGAGCACCTTTAAGTACACCCCAACACTTAGCCCACCTGTAAATTATCCGTAAGACAGGGCCCCTTACAAATAACCCCAAAAAGACAAAGCTACCGAGAAATAAACAGCCTCCTGCAAACAAACCCTAAAACAGAGACTCCTTTCAATAACCTGTAAAACACGGAGCTCACTATAAATAATCCCCAAAACACACAGCATCGTGTATGTACACCCAAAAGCACAGACATCCTTGTAAACGAACCCTGAAACACAATGCCTCCTGGAAATAATCTCCGACGCAGAGCCTCATTTAAACAAACGGTAAAAAAAAGGCCCCTGTCAACACACTGTCAAGCACAGAGACCCTTTAAATAAACCCGAAGAAAGGTCCCTCACGAAGTAAAATGTAAACCACAGAGCTCCCCGGCACATAACTCCATATAAATAAACCCTAAAACACAGAGATTCATTTACAGGGATGTCTGTGTTTTAGGGTTTATATGCAATGAGGCCTGAAACACAAAGCTATCTGTAAACAATCTCCGACGCAGAGCCTCATTTAAACAAATGATAAAAACAGAGCTACCTGTAACTACGCTCTCAAGCACAGAGACCCCTTTACAAATAACCTAAGAAAGGTTCCTCAAGAATTAAAACGTAGAGCAGAGCCCCCAGTAAGACACAATAAAAGACAAAGCCCCATGTAAATTACATGTCAAATATGGAGCTCCTTGTAAATAAACGCTGAAACACAGTACACCTTGCAAATCCTCCCTTAAACTGTGCCTCCAGTAAATAAACTCTCATAGACGCCTGTAAACAAGCCCTCAGACAGAGACCCGTTTCAATAACCAGTAAAACAAGGAGCTTAATTCAAATAATCACTAAAACAGGACCCCCTGTAATTATACCCTCAAATACACAGACACCTTTAAATGACCTCTAAAACAGATGCCCCAGGAAGTAAAATGTAAAACACCGGACTCCGTCCAAATAAAGTCGAAAACACAGAGCACCTGTCAATACACCCCAGCATCGAACCGACCTGTAAATTATCCATAAAACAGGGCCCGTTACAAATAAACCCTCAAAGACAGAGCTCGCTATAAATGAAGAGCCCCCTGTAAATAAACACCAAAACACATAGTAAAAACCGGAAGAACTGCGGATGCTGCAAATCAGGAAAAAATGCAAAGTTGCTGGAAAAGCTCAATAAGTCTGGCAGCGTCTGTGAGGGAAAAAAACAGAGTTAACATTTCGGGTCAGGTGATCCTTCCTCAGAACCTCTCGCGAGCGCGTCTTTAGTGATGCAGTGTCAATCACCTTAAAATATCCTTTTCTGTGGTTTTTGTGAGGCATTATAATATTATAACATAAGAACATAAGAACTAAGAGCAGGAGTAGGCCCTCTGGCCCCTCGAGCCTGCCCCGCTATTCAATAAGATCATGGCTGATCTTTTTGAGAATCAGCTCCACTTCCCCGCCCGCTCGCCATAAACCTTAATTCCTTTACAGTTCATAAATTTATCTAGTCTTGCCTTAAAAACATTCAGCGAGGTTGCTTCAACCGCTTCACTGGGCAGGGAATTCCACAGATTCACAACCCTTTGGGTGAAGAAGTTCCTCCTGTCCTCAGTCCTACATTTGATTCCTTTATTTTGAGGCTATGCCCGCTCGTCCTCGTTTCACCTGCTGGTGGAAACAACCTCCCTGCCTCCACCTTATCTATTCCCTTCATAATCTTGTATGTTTCTATAAGATCTCCCGTCATTCTTCTGAATTCTAATGAGTTTAATCCCAGCCGACTCAGTCTCTCCTCATACTCCAACACTCTCAACTCTAGAATCAACCGAGTGAATCTCCTCTGCACCCCGTCCAGTGCGAGTGTATCTCTTCTCAAGTAAGGAGGCCAAAACTGCACGCAGTACTCCAGGTGCGGCCTCACCAGGACCCTATACAGGTGCAGCATTACCCCGCTGTTTTTAAACTCCATCCCTCGAGCAATGACAGACAAAATTCTATTTGCCTTTTTAATTACTTGCTGCACCTGCAATACGACTTTTAGCGATTCATGCACAAGGACACACAAATCCATCTGCACAGCAGCATGTTGCAATTTTTTACCATTTAAACCATAGTCCTTTTTTTTTGGTATTCCTGCCAAAATGGATGACCTCACATTTATCGACATTGTACTCCATCTGCCAGATCTTTGCCCAATCACTCAGGCGATATATCCCTCTGCAGACTTTCAGTGTCTTCTGCATACTTTGCTCTTCCGCTCGTCTCAGTGTCACGTGCAAATTTTGACACACCACACTCAGTTCCCAAATCCAAATCATCGATGTAAATTGTAAACAATGCAGTCCCAACACTGATCCCTGAGGCACACCACTAGCCACTGACTTACAACCAGAAAAACACCCACGAACCCGTACTGTTTATTTGCAAGTAGTCAATCATCTTCTATCCATGCCAATACGTTACCTGTAATGTAAGGATGGAGACAGTAAAGGTGAGTGTAGGTGTGGAGTGAGGTAGGAGATAGGTCAGTCCAGGGAGGACGAACAGGTAAAGGGGGCGGGATGAGATTAGTAGGTGGTAAATGGGGGTGGCGATTGAGGTGGGAGGAGGGGAAAATTGGGAGGAAGGACAGGTCAGGGAGGCGGGGACGAGCTGGGCTGGTTTTGGGATGCGATAGGTGGAGGGGAGATTTTGAAGCTTGTGAAATCCACGTTGATACCATTGGGCTGCAGGGTTCCCAAGCGGAATATGAGTTTCTGTTCCAGCAAACTTCGGGTGGCATCGTTGTGGCACTGCAGGAGGACCAGCATGGACATGTTGTCTGAGGAATGGGAGGTGGAGTTGAAATGGTTTGCGACTGGGAGGTGCAGTTGTTTAGCGCAAACCGAGCGTCGGTGTTCTGCAAAGCGGTCCCCAATCCTCCGTTTGGTTTCCCCGATGTGGCGGCGGCCACAACGGGAACAGCGGATGCAGTATAGCACATTAGCAGATGTGCAGGTGAACATCTGCTTGATGCAGAAAGTCTTCTTGGGGGCTGGGATGGGAGTGAGGGGGGAGGTGCAGGGGCAGGTGTGGCACTTCCTGCGGTTGCACGGAAAAGTACCGGGTGTGGCGGGGCTGGAGGGGAATGTGGAGCGGACAAGGGAGTCACAGACAGAGTGGTCCCTCCGGAAAGCAGATAAGGGTGGGGAGGGAAAAATGTCTTCGGTGGTGGGGTCGGATTGCAGATGGCGGAAGTGTCGGAGGATGATGCGTTGAATCAGGAGGTTGGTGGGCTGGTGCGTGAGGACGAGGGGGATTCTGATTTGGTTGTTATTGCGGGGAAGGGTTTTGAGGGATGAGTTGCGGAAAATGTGGGAGACATGTTCGAGGGCGTTCTCGACCATTGAGTGGGGCAAGTTGCAGTCCTTGAAAAACGAGGATATCTGAGATGTCCGGGAGTGGAATGCCTCATCCTGGGAATGGGGGATGGCATTTTTGCCGGAAGGTGGGTGGGAGGAGGTTTATTCTCGGTAGCTGTGGGAGTCGGTGGGCTTGAAATGGATATCAGTTTCGAGGTGGTTGCCAGAAATGGAAACAGAGAGGTCCAGGAAGGAGAGAGAGGTATTAGAGATGGTCCAGGTGAACTTAAGGTTGGGGTGGAAGGTGTTCGTGAAGTGGATGAACTGTTCGAGCTCCTCGTGGGAGCACGAGGCGGGGCCGATACAGTCATCAATGCAACGGAGGAAGAGGTGGGGTTTAGGGCCAGTGTAGCTCCGGAAGAGGGATTGTTCCATGTAACCTACAAAGAGGCAGGCACAGCTTGGGCCCATTCTGGTACCTATGGCCACCCCCTTTGTCTGTAGGAAGTTGGAGGAATTGAAAGAGAAGTTGTTGAGGGTGAGGACGAGTTCGGCTAAGTTGATGAGGGTGTCAGTGGAGGGGGACTGGTCGGGCCTGCGGGACAGGAAGAAGCGGAGGGCCTTTCGGCCATCTGTATGGGGAATGCAGGTGTAGAGGGACTGGACATCGATGGGAAATGTGGGTTGTTGGGGAACGGGGAATTGGAAGTTCTGGAGGAGGCTGAGGGTGTGGGTGGTGTCACGGACGTAAGTAGGGAGTTCCTGGACCAAGGGGGAGAAAATGGAGTCGAAATAGGTGGAGGTGAGTTCAGTGGGGCAGGAGCAGGTGGAGACAATGGGTCGACCAGGGCAGTCAGGTTTGCTGGAAAAGCTCAGCAGGTCTGGCAATATCTGTGAAGGATAAAACAGAGTCAACGTTTCAGTTCCGGGGACCCTTCCTCAGAAATTCAGTACACTGCCGACACTGAGGTGCCATCTCACTCCAAACCTCTCAGTGCTGCAATAACCCAAATTTGATCTCTATTCGCGTGGCAGTCCCTCAGGACTGATCTTGTAATCGTGTGGCGCTGCCTCAGTAATGACCGTGAGACAACACTGAGCTTCCACGTTACTGACTGTCTGACAAACAGGCACTGCCTCAGATCTGACTTGCTGACTGTGAGGTACTATCTGAATCTGACTATCTCGCAGTTCTTTACTGGGGGCTCTGTTATTTAGTGTTGATTTACAGTGGGCCTTGTGTTTTAGCTTTCGTTAACTGGAGGCTCTGTGTTTTCTGTTTTTTTTTGCAGTCGTCTGTTTGAGGGTTTAGGGGCATTTTAGGGAGGGTTTACAGCGTTTATTTACAGGGAGCTCTATACTTTACACTTTATTTACACTGGGCTCTGACTTTTATGGTTTCTTCACTGGGGGTTGTCCCGGCCCCAGCCTCCATTCCCAGCCAGTTCCAGCCCCGCCCCCAGCCCGCGGAACTGACCCTAACCTTGGCCTGCAGCCTGTCCCGGCCCCCAGCCCGAACCCCAGACTGTTCCGGACCAGGCCGCGGCCCCCAGGCCCTGACATGAATCCCAGCCTGTCCTGGCCTGGAACACAAGCCCCCAACCCCCCCCCCCCCCCCCGCCTATCCCGGCCCCAAACCTAACCAAAAAATTAGCCCCAATCCTGACCCTAAACCTGGCGCCTGATCCCAGAACCGAGCCTTCAACCCCGAGCCAAATCCCGGCCGACAGCATGTCGCAGCCCCGGCCTGGCCCGGCTCGACCCAATCCGGAGCCCCAGCCCAGACTATCACCGTAAACCTCGCCTTCGCCTCGGCCCTACGTAACGGCCCCAGACGCCCGCCTTCAGCCCCTCTCCAAGCCGTAACCCTAAACCCGGCCCCAGACCCCAGTCACCAGCCTGTCGCAGCCCCGATCCTGCCGCAGCTTGTCCCCTAACCCAATCCTAACCCCAGACTGTCCCGGCCGCGGCCCCCTGTCCCCGACCCCAACCCTAACCCAAGACTGTCCTGGCCGTGGCCACCGGACACTGACCCTAACCCCCAGCCCTCGGCCCGAAGCCTGTTGCGGCCCAGGCCCAAGTTCCCTGCCCCGCCCCTACCTCACACTGCCCAGATGCCGGCGACCTCGAACCAGACCCAGACCCAGCCATCAGCGCCCCCCAGCCCAACAGTCCTCCGCAGCC
>NC_063375.1:7473219-7499425 GCF_021869965.1 Rhincodon typus
AACACTGACCTCAACTCTAACCCTAGCCTCAGCCCTAAACCTAACCCGAGCCCCCGCCCCGACACTCATCTGGCCTTAACCCTAACCTGTCTGAAAGTAACTACTGAGGAAGTGCCTCAATGGTCAATACTCATGCAGTGCCTCAATGTAAAGGGGTCAGAATTGACAGCCTCATTGTCAGAGGGTCAGTGACAGTGCTTCACAATAGTGTCACTGCTGAGGGACTGTCTCAGTGTTAGAGGGTCCAGTGGGGTGCACAGTCACAATATAAAGGGGTGAGAAATAAGGGAGTGCAACACGTTTGCAGGACCAGTACTGAGATAGTCGAGTACAGTGAGAGGGTCAGGATTGAGCAAGGGACTCTATGTAACGGGATCAGAACTGTGGGATGGCTCCATGATGAGCAGGTCAACACTGAGCTATTGAAGCACTGTCACAGCATCAATACGGAGGCAGTGCTTCTTTCGAAAGGTGTCCGAATTGAAGGGACGCCACACAATTAGAGGGTCATGAGTGTGATATTATGATCAGCGGGTTAGTGCTAAGGGACTGCCTTATTGTCAGTGTGTCAGTTTTGAGGCATTGTTCATTGTTCAGAGGGTTCGTCGTTGGGGAATGACTCATTGTCAGAGTTTGTGTTGTGAGGCAGTTCCTCAGTGTAACGGTGTGGGAATTGAGGGTTTGCTACACAGAGAGGGTCAGTGCTAAGGTATTGCAGCTGTATCAGAGGATCAGTGCTGAGACATTGCCTCACGATAAAGGCATAAATAGTGAGGTAGTGCGAAACGATTACAGGGTCACTAAGACATTGCAGCACTGTGACAGTGTCAGAACTGATGGACTGTTTCATTGTCAGAGGGGCATTAATGAGGGATGGAAGGACTGTCAGAGCTTCAGTACAGAGGAAGTGCTTCATTGTCAGAGGGTCACTACTGCAGGAGTGTATTACTGTCAGACAGAGCCAGTTCCTAATTACGTAGGGGTCAGAACTGGGGCAGTGCATCATTGTAAGGGCATCAGAATTAAGGGCGACCTCACATTTAGAGGGCCAGTCCTGAGGGAGGGCTTCATTATCATAGTGTCTGTAACTAGGGCACTGGCATATTGTGAGCTGGTCAGTTCTGAGACAGAGTCTCTTTGTCAGTGGGTCAGCACTGAGGCTTTGCTTCAGTGTAATGGTGTCAGAATGGAGGCTTTGCCACAGACTGACGGTAAGTACTGAGGTATTTCAGCTCTATCAGGGTCAGAACCCAGGCACTACCTCATGAGCAAAAGATCACTTCTGCAGCAGGGAGAGGGGGTCAGACTGAAGGAGTGCCTCCTTGTCAGATGGTCAGTTCTGACACACTGCTCCTTTGTCAGAGGGTCATTGCTGAGGCAGTGCCTCTTTTTAATTGGATCAGAATTGTCGGGGGGCAGTACTGAGCGCGAGCCTCATGATCAGAGGTCAATAATGAGAGAGTGTCTTATCAGAGATTCATTCGCAAGGGTGTGCTTCATTGTCAAAGTGTCCATTCTGAGGGAGGGCATCATGTAAAAATACTGAGAGAAATGCAGGTTTACTGGGATAGGTTAAGGGGACGTGTCAGATGCGCTTGGGAGGGTGAGTGTGGACTTGGGCTTAATGGACTGTTTTACACTGTGGGGATTCTGTGATTCTGATGAGACGATCAGTACTGTGGCATTTCAGCACTGTTGAAGGGTAAGATCAGTGGGAGTGCATAACTGTCAGAGGGTCAATACTGAGGCTGAGGCAGAGCCAGGGAACTATAGACCAGTGAGCCTCTGGACTGACATTCCACTCCTACCTCAGAACTGATCCTCTGACAGAGCTGCAGTTCCTCACTACTGACTCTGTAATAGTGAGGCATACCCGCAATCCTGACCCCATTTCAAAGAGGCACTGCCACAATATTGACCCTCTGACAATGAGGCACTCCCTCAGTACTGACCCCGTATCTATAAAGCACTCCCACATTTCTGACGCGATGGCAACGAGGTCTGAAGTCATACGACACCAGGATACAGTCAACAGGTTTATTTGAAGACACAAGCTTTTGGACCCTCACTCCTCCTTCAGTCCAACATCGACACCGACTTATCACGGCAATGAGATCTGACAGTATTTCCATTCCTTAGGGCTCAATCGCTAATCATGTGGCCCTCCATCCATTCTGATCCCATTACATTGAGGCACTGCTTCAGAATGGAGCCTTCGTACTCACCCCCTGACAGTGCTGACTACATGTACTGACTGTCTAAAATGTGAGCACCCCTTGATTCTGACTCTCACAATGAGGTACTCGATCAGTACCAATGCTCTGTCAGTGAAGCACTTCCTCCAAACTGACCTGCTGACAACGAGGCAGTCCCTCAGGACTGATCTTCTGATAGATCTGCAATACCTCCGTACCGATCATCTAAACGTGTGCCACCCCTTCAATTCTCACCCTCTTACAATGAGACAGTGCCTCAGTAGTGACCCTCTGACAATGAGGCAATGCCTCAGAACTGACCCACTTAGAGTGCTGCACTACTACAGAACTGACCATCTCATCATGTGGCACACTCCGATCTGAACACCCTTACAATCGGGTACTGCCTCTGTATTGACCCTCTGACAATGATGCACACCCTCTGTCATGTACCTTTGACAAACAGGCACTGACTCAGTAATAACTCCCGATGATGAGGCATTCTATCAGGACTGAACATATGATATTTAGGCACCTGCTCAGTACTGACCATATGATAAGGAAGCATTCCCACCGATCTAAACCACTGACAGTGCTGTCATACCTCAGGACTGACCCTCCCATCATGTGACACTGCTTCAATTCTGACATCTGCATAAGGAGGCACTGCCTCAATCCTGACCCTCTGACAATAATGCACTCCCATAGTTTTGACGCTCTGACAATGAGGCATTATTTCAATATTTACACTGGGATAGACTTGCAAAATCTCAGTCCTGGCTGTCCAATCAAGAGGCACATTCTCAATTCTAACCCTGTTGCAATGTGGTACTGCTTCAGTATTGATCCTCTGCGTCTGTGTCATTTTGAACCCGATGTTATATGTCTTCGGAGAGTCCACAAAACCATTTTGAAGTCAAAGTCATCCTTTGAAAAATGGTTAAGTCGTAACGGTGCTGTTTTCTTGGTGTTTGTAATAAATTTCAGGTAATTTTTGGACACATCAAATTGCAAAATTACAGAAGGGGAAGGAGGCCATTTGGCCCATCATACTGAGCTGTCTCTATCATCACATGCAAATCCAATTTCCGCCTATCACCTGCACACCATTTTCATCCAATGCCCTCTGTACGTCTCCATTGAAACTCATTCATCATACTTACAGCAGTGCACTCCATAACCTAACGACACACTGTGTGATAAAGCTCTTCGACGAGCATTGACATCTTCTCCCTATCTACTCTGTTTAGCCCACTCACGATTTCAAAAAAACTTCAATTCCATCTCCTCTCAGCCTGCTGTTTGGAGAGAACAGTCCGAAACTCTTCAATCTATTCTTGTATCTGAAGCTTTTCCTACCTGGAACCATTCTAGAAATAATCAGCACATCAATGCATTTGCCTTTTTCCTATAATGTGCAGACCATAACTGTGCACAATAGTCCAGCTGAAATTTAACTTAGCTTGCAGAAGTTCAATATCATCAACTTCTTACTCGTATACTCTATACCCCTATTATTAAAGGCTTTATGCTTTATTAATTGCTCTCTCCAGCTGTACTGCGACCATCATTTCAACTGTGCACGTCCACACTCCTATTTTACATTGGTAGGAAAAACACTTGAAAGACAAACTGCATCACCTCACACTTCTCTGCATTGTACCTCATCTTCCATCTATCTGCCCACTCCATCAACTTTTCAATGCACTTTTGGATTTCCACACTATTCTCACAATGTACAATTGTGAAGTTTAATGGCATCTGCAAACTTAGAAATTGTCCCCTGCACACCACGATCAAGATAATTAATTATCTATCAGGAACGACAAACGTCCCAGCAGCAGCCCCTGGAGATTCCACTACAAATCTGCTTCCCAGCCTGAAAAATATCCATTCACCATTGTTGAAATATTGGACTGAACAAAGAGGAAGGCATTCTTTCTTTGAATAATACCAC
This sequence comes from Rhincodon typus, assembly GCF_021869965.1. NCBI lineage: Eukaryota > Metazoa > Chordata > Chondrichthyes > Orectolobiformes > Rhincodontidae > Rhincodon > Rhincodon typus. Next base: position 7,477,372 of record NC_063375.1, read on the forward strand.
AGGCTTTCTAATATCCATTTCTGAGTCTCATTGCTTCATATATCCAATAACGCAGCAACTCCTTGATAATGTCAGACGAGTTCATACTCTGTAATAACCAGAATGACACGTAAGCCCTCAATTGACAAGCATCTGAGTCATGAACGCAACCTTCTGGGCCTCAAAAATGCCAAATGGAAGTGCTTTGTGTGTACAGTCTTTTATCAAATCCTTCGGCCAACAGAGAAGCTGCCTCCAGGGCTGGAATGTCTTCACAAAAGGGATGTTTTTGCAGGCCTACCGGGAAAGAGAAGAGAAGTCTTCAAAGGACAGCAGTCAAAGTAGGTTTGAGAGAGTGATTCTATGGTGCCACTCTTGATTCAGTGGACTGACAAAGTTCGCATGGTCGACTGGTTAACAAGTTTAGATCACATGGAATACAGGGAGAACGAGCCATCTGGACACAAAAATTGATTAGAAGGTAGGAGAGAGGGTGGTGGTCGAGGGTTACTTTTCAGATTGAAGGCCTGTGACCAGCGGGTTGGAGGGTTTGAGCTATAAGGAGAGGCTGAACAGACGAGGGCCATTCTTCCTGAAGTGTCAGAGGGCAGGAGGACCTTATAGAGGTTTAAAAAATCATGACAGCATGGATAGGGTGAACAGCCAGAGTCTGTTCCCGAAGTTAGGAGAGTCCATTTCTGGACGTCATGTGTTTATTTTGAGAGGGGAAGTTTTAAAATGGACCTAAGGGGCAACATTTTCAATTAGAGGGTGGTACATGTATGCAATAAGCTGCCAGTGGAATTAGTGAAGGATGGCACAATAACAACATTTCAGAGGCAAGTGAATGGGTCTACGAATAGGAAGGGTTGAGGGATATGGTCAAACGGAACAGATTAATTTTGGTTATCAGGTCAGTATGGCCGAGTTGGACTGAAGTGTCTGTTTTCAAATTGTACATCTGCGATTCTATGACTCCATGTTCCACTGAAAATAAGGCACTTTCTCAGTAATATCCTCTGAGAACGTGGCACTCCCACACTGCTGCAAATACCTCACTACCAACCCTCTTAATTTGTGGCACTCCCTCAGTTCTAACCCATTGACCGTGACACAATGCCTCTGGACTCACTCTCTAATCAGTTGGCACTCCCTCATTTCCAACACCTACACAATGAGGCACTGCCCCCGTATTGACCCTCTGACTCCTACAGATCTGACTCACTGACAGTCCTGTATTGTTAGTCCTGACCCTTTCATCATTTCGCACTCCCTCAATTGTGGCCCCCTTACATTGAGGAACTGACTCAGTATTAACCCGCTGGCAATGAGGGGCCCCCTCAGTACTGAACCTCTGACTGTGCTTCAATACCTCAAGACTGACCCTCTGTCAATAAGGCATTCCCTCAGTTCGACCTTCTCTGAGTGCTGCAATAACTCAGCACGGGTCCGGTAATCAAGTGGCACTCCTTCAATTCTTACCTCTTTCGGATGTGGCACTGCTTCACTGTTGACCCTCTAACAATGAGGCACTCTGTCAGTACTGAATGTCTAATTATGTGGCATACCCTGAACCCTTTACAATGAGGGGATGTTCACGGATGATTGCACAATGTTCAGAACTATTCTCAGCTACTCAGATACTGAAGCAGCCCTTGTTCAAATGCAACAAGACCTGGCTTGGGCCAACAAGTGCAAATAACATTTGTGTCACACAATACAACCATCACCAATAAGAGACAATCTAACCACTGCCCCTTGGCATTCTACAGTGTTACCATCACTCAATTCCCACCATCAACATCTTGAGGGTCATCATTGACCAGAAACTCAACTGCCCTCACCACATAAACACAGTGCAAGAGCAGGTCAGAAGCTAGGAATACAACAGGGTGTAATTCTCCTCTTGACTCCTCAAAGCCTGTCCACCATATACAAGGCACAAGTCAGGAGTGTGATGGAATAGTCCCCACTTGCCTGGATGAGTTCAGCCCCAACAACACAAGAAGCTTTAAACCATCTCGGACAAAGCAGCAAGATTGACTGACACTACATCCACAAATATTCATTCCCTCTACCAACGACAGTCAGTAGCAGCAGAGTATGCTATCTACAAGATGCAATGCAGAAATTCACTAAAGATCCTCAGACAAACCCACGACCACTTCCGTCTGGAAGAACAAGGGTAGCATATTAGAAATGCCACCTTCAAGTTCGCCTCCAAACCAATCACCATCCTGACTTGGAAATAAATTGAATCCAAATGTGAAGGAAGGCAGTCCTCCACCCAGAGGGAGAAAGAGAGAGAGAAAATCTGAGAGAAATTACAAATGCTGCAGACAAACTAAATTTGTAATCTTCAAATATCCTAATTAATAACACCAGAGCAGAGAGGGGCAACCATTAGATAATCAATGTCACTAAAACACAAGTTAACAGAAACATGTCAGCCCCAGGACATACAGAAGAAAAATACCCTCTTCTGTATATAATACACAAGATTTATCTGTTCTTGTGATGGCAGGCATGGTCTTGTTGAAGAAGCTTCTTTCTGAAAGATGGCTCCTTCACCACCACTCAGTACCAGCATAGGAGTGTGTGTGTGGTCGGGGGGCGACAGGTTCATGATGATCTTCTGTTTCCTTCACTGGATGAATGTAAAAAGAATGCATCAGTTAGTCAAGTGACCAACTCCCCATGGGAATGGCGGGGAGAGGGGTTGGAAGAGGTTAAGGGATAAATGTGCGTTGGGAAAACCATCCAAATTGGGGGAGTTATGTATGAGGCTAATAGTGTCAGAACGCTGTTGGGTGGGGCACAGGACGAGGAAAGATGCAGCATACGTCTGCCCATGTTGTGGGATACTGTTGCACCTGTCAGAGCAGGACGTGGAGAGGAAGCAACATAATGAATGCATATGGAAGTGAAGCATCAAACTTAAAGGGCAACAACCTTTCCACCTCCAAGGCCTTGGTGCAACTGCCTCAACAACTGAACAGAGCGGCAAATTCCAGTAGAGGTAGTCACTCGGCAGACTTTTCATCATTCAGAAGGCTGAGGACAACCGGAGATTCTGAATCTCTCCACATTTAGACACAAGTCAGGCGTGTGATGGAATATTCCCCACTTGCCTGGGAAGGTGCAGCGCCAACAATACAAGAAGCTCAACAATGTTTAGGACAAAGCAGCCCACTTGATTGGCACCACATCCACAAACATTCACTCCCTCCACCACCAACACTTGGCAGCAGTGTGTACCATCTACCAGGTACACCGCAGAAATTCCACCAAAAATCCTCAGACAGCACTTTCCAAACACATGACTACTTCCATCTAGAAGGACAAGGGCAGCAGATATATGGGAATACCACTCCCTACAAGATCCACTCCAAATTTTAAATACGTCACCATTCCTTCACCGTCGCTGGGTCAAAACCCTGGGCCTCCCTTCCCAACAATCTTGTCCTTCCGAGCAGCACAGTGGCCTGTGGTTAGCACTGCTGCCTCACAGCACCAGAGATCTGGGTTCAATTCAGTCTCACGTGACTGTGTGTGGGGGTTTGTACATTCTTCCCATGTCTTTGTGGGTTTCCTCCAGGTGCTCCAGGTTCCTCCTACAGACTAAAGATGTGTGGATTAGGTGAATTGGCCACGCTAAATTGCCCATTGTGTCCAGGGATGACTAGTTATGTGAATTATCCATTGGAAGTGCAGGGTTACAGGGATAGGGTTGGGAGTTGGGGTCAGTCTGGTGGAATGCTTTTTGGAGTCATTATGGACTTGGTGGGCCAAATGACCTGTTTCCACACGGGAGGGATTCTAATGATTGTGGGTCAACTGTCAGCACAAGGACGAGAGTGGTTCAAGAAGGCAGCTCAACACCACCTTCCCATGGGGCAACTAAGGGCAGGCAATAAAGCTGGACCCGACAGCAATCTTTAGATCTCCCTAATGAATTTTAAAAACCCTGAAGTCCTCACCCATGGGGTCATTCCAGTCAATCTTGTCTCCTTTGGTTCATAGAAACATCGAAGGATAGGTTAAGGACTTGGAGCCTGTTCCACCTTTCAACATGATCATGGCTGATCATTGAACTCACACTGTTTCTACCCACTGTCTTTGTTCTCCTTAGTCCTAAGCACCATATCCAATTTCCTTTTGAAAATAGCAATAGTTTGACCTCAACAGTTCGCAGATAGAATTCCACAGGCTGACCTCTGTCCAGGTGAAGACACTTCTCCTCATTTCCTAAATGATCTCCTTTTCCTCCTTGACTCTAAGCCCTATTTTTGGACTCCTAAGTCATTGAGGACATCCTTACTGCATATCCCTTGTCCAGTCCTCTTTAAATTTATCGGCTTGAATCAGATGCCCGTTCTTCTTTTAAACTCCCACGAATATGGCCCTAACTGATCCAGTCTCCATTCATCTCTCAATACCACCATCCCAGAAATCACTCTGGTAAATCATTCACTCACTGTCACTATAAACAATCCATGAATCCCCTCAGTAAGGCAGCCAACGTACCATCTGCCTTGTTCACCACCTGCAATAGGGTCAGAGTCAGGGTCAGGGTCATACTTGCTTTCAGCGACATGTACAAGGACATTAATGTCTAAGTGCACCATTCCCTTTCCCAATCTATCACCCTTCAGATAATAAATGACTTTTCAGTTTTTGCCCCTAAAGTAGATAACTTCACATTTATCCAAGAGATGGCTCATTCGCTGCGTACTTACCCACTCATCAACTCAACTCAACCTGCCCTGAGAGCCATATCACAGCCCCAACAAACGGGGTGACATACAGAGCCAAGACTGAGGAACAAGCCTCACGGAAGACTTCGTGCAAGGCTCAACAAAGATGGTATACCCAGAAACAGCCTTCCAACCTCAGGTGTGGACCAGGTTAAAACTATAGAACGATGGATGAAGAAAGACGAGGTGTTCGGCAACTAATTAGTCACGAGGAACCATGCGACCACGAGCCCGTGTCCAAACAACGCGTGAGCAAAAGGGGTCGGGCGCGACAGTTTAACCAATCAGATGAAAAGGTCTGTGCATGAGCCCCGACTACGAACGACAGAGTCTCGCCCGTGTGGACCGGGGCGATGCCCATGACGTGTGGTTGCTCCAATCAGCGAAGTCAGGGGAAAGACTGAATTGATAAGGAACTTCCTCACCCAGAGAGTTGTTAATCTATGGAATTCCTTGCACAGTGAAGTAGTTGATGCTACTTCAGTAAACGTTTTTAATGATAACGTAGATTTTTTTTGAAAGATAAAGGAATTATGGGATACATTGAGAACGCAGGTAACTGGATGTGAGTCCATGAAAAGTTCAACCATGATCTTAGTGAATGGCGGAGCAGGCTTGAAGGGCCGGACGGCCTACTCTTGCTCCTAGTTCTTATGGTCTGATGCCAGACCATGATCACGACCACGCCCATACCGAGGAAAGAGTGCCCATGGAGGTGAAGATAGGTGCGTGCCCCGCAAGCGCGACATCTCTTGTTTTCAAATTCTGAACCGTCACCGTCATCACCCACACCGTTCACCACACCACCCCTCCTCGATAACGCGGCCCCGCCCGAGGCACCGACACCCCCGCCTACATTCCTGTCTCCCCCTTTCAACAGCATAGCACATAGAACATTACATCGAACATTACAGCGCAGTACAGGCCCTTCGGCCCTCGATGTTGCGCCGAAACTAATCTGAAGCCCATTTAACTATCTAAAACACTCTCACGTTTTATCTTTTACTGCAATTGAGTTTAAAGGCAGGAACATAAATTTCCAAGTATGCTTCCACCTCCTGAATGTCGTGCTGCTGTCATTCTGCTCAATTTCCTTTCCTCCCTTTCCAGGAACTTCATGTCCTTCCTAAAATATGGTGTTCAGAATTCACTATGTCCTCAACTTGAGCTGACAGTACCACTTTATAAAGATTTAGCATCACTTTCATGCTTTTTTACTTTGATCTTCTCGTACTGGAGCCCAGAGTCCCACTGACAGTGCTTAATTAACTCAGTACTGACCCTCTGACAATGAGGCACTTCCTCAGTACTGATCCTCTGACAGTACTGCATTACTTCAGTACTGATCCTCTGATCATATGGCATACCCTCAATTCTGACCCGCTGAGAATGAGGAACTGCCTCAGTATTGACCCTCTGACAAAAAGGGACTGCCTCAGAACGGCCCTTCTGGCAGTGCTGCACTACGTCAGTGCTGAACCTATAAACGTGTTGCATTCCCTCAGTTCTGACCCTATTACATCCGTGCAGTGCCTCACACTAGATCCTCTGACAATGAGGCAATCCCTCAGAACAGATCCTCTGACAAAGAGGTACTGCCTCAGAACTGACCCACTGACAATAAGGCATTCCCATCATTCTGACCTTCTGACAGTGCTGGATTACCTCAGTACTGACACTCTAACCGTTCTTCAATACCTCAATATTGAGCCCCGGACATTTGACACTCCCTCTATTCTGACTCCATCACATTGAGGCACTGCCTCGGAATGGATCCTCTAACAACGAGTCACTCCCTCACTGCTCACCCTCTAACAATGAGACACTGCCTCAGAACTGACCTCGTGATAATAAGGCACTCCCTCTGTGCTGATCTACTGATTACGGGGCCCTTCCTCAGTAATGAACCTGTAAACGTGATGAACTTGCTCAATTCCGACCCCCTTAAATGAGGCACTGCTTCAGAATTGACCCGATTACAACTCCTTCAGTACTGACCCTCTGATGATGAGGCCCTCCAACAGAACTGATTCTCTCTCAATGGGTGACTCCTTCAAGACTGACTCTCCAGAAATGACGTGATAGCCCTGCAGAGGGAATCATTGTCAAGGAAGCACTCCCTCAGTACTTCGCCTCTGACAATTCTTCAATACCTCAGTACAGACCCTCCGACAATGATGTACTCCCTTAATAATGACACTCTGACTGCAATACCTTACTACTGACCTTCTAATCATGTCATCCTCCCTCAATTCGAAATCCATGACATGGAGGCACTGCCTCAGAACTGACCCACTGACAATAAAGCATTCCCTTAACTGATCCTCTGACAGTGCTGCACTTCTTCAGTACTGACTTTGTGTTGTGAGGCCCTTCCTTAATTCTGACCCACTTAAGATGTGGCACTGCCTCAGTATTGACCTCTGACAAAGTGGCACAGCCTCATAATTGACCTACTGACAATTGGGCACTCCCTCAGTGCGGACCATCTGACAGAGGTTTGATATTAGGAGAGTACTGCACTGCGAACAGGTCAATATTAAGGGGATGCCGCATTCTCGATAGCCAATATTCAGGGAGTGCTGCACTGTTGGTGGGCCAGTATTCAGGGAGTGCGACACTGCTTGTGGTCCGATAATAAGGGAGTACTGCACTGGCAGAGAGTTTGCACAGAGGGAATGCTGCACTCTCAGATGGTCAATTAAATGAGTATTTCACCCTCGAAGGTTTGATATTAGGGGAGTGCGCACTGTCAGCAGGCAAATATTAAAAGAATGCTACACGATTAGTGGCTCCATATTAAGGGAGTGCTCCACTATCGAGGATCATTATTAAGGAAGTGATGCACTGTCGGAAGGCAACTATTAATGGAGTACTGCAACTTCAGCGAGTGAGTGCTCTGGCACAGCAGCACAGCAAAGGGTCAGTAATGAGAGAATGCTCCATTTTCAGACGCTTAGCACTGAGGGAGTGCTTAATCAGAGAAGTTCGTACTGAGGGAGTGCTGCATTGTCAGAGTATCACCACTGAGGTAGTACCACAATATCGGAGGGTCAACATGAAGCAGATGTTACACTGTCAGAGGGTCAATGATGTCAGACTACTGCGCTGTCAGAAGGTCAGTAGTGAGGGAAAGCTGGATTGTCAGAGTGTCTTCACTGAGGGAGTGCCGCTCTGTTGAAACGCCAATATTAAGGGAATGCTGAACTGTCAGAGTGTCAGCGTTAAGGGAGTGGCACACTAACAAAGGAGCACTGATCCTCTGACTATGAGGCACTCTCTCAGTACTGACCCTCCAACAGTACAACACAATCTGGAATACTGATGACTGACCGTCTGATAGTGCATTTCTGCCATATGTTAACCCTCTGACATACTGGTATTCCCTCAGCACTAACCTGACGACTGACCCTTTGACAAGGACATTTGAGAGAGATGTGCTCACTTACTATTGACACTCTGATACTGGAGCACTCTCTTAATATTGACCTCCTGATAGGGCGGCTCCCTTTCAGTACTGGCCTCCCACAGGGCAGCACTCTCTAACCATTGACCATCTGACAGTGCAGCACTTCTTTAATATTGATTCATAGACTCCCGATAGTGTGGAAACAGGCAATTCAGCTCAACAAGTCCAAAACGCCCCTCCGAAGAGAATACCACCCACACCCATTCCCCTATATTTCCCCATGTCTAAGCCACCTAACCTGAACACCATGGGCAATTTAGCATAGCCAATCCACCTGGCCTTCACATCTTTGAACTGTGGGAGGAAACTGGAGTATCCAGAGGACACAGAATCCCGCACAGACCCGGAGAATGTGCAAACTCCACACAGACGGTCGCCCAAGGGTGGAATCGAACCTGGGTTCCTGGCGCTGTGAGGCAGCAGTGCTAGTCACCGAGTCACCGAGTCACCGAGTCACCGAGTCACCGAGTCACCGAGCCACCGAGCCACCGAGCCACCCTAGTTGAATGTGTGACAGTGCAAAACCCCTTTAAAATGGACCCTCGCACTCCATTAATATTTGCCTTCTGACAATGCAGCTCTTCCTCAGTACTGACTCTCCAACAGTGTAGCACTCCCCTCAGTACTGTCAGACAGTCAATACTAAGAGAATGCTGCACTGTTGGAGACAGTACTGAGGGGAGCTGCACTACCAGAGGTTCAGTACTAAAGGTATGCTGCACTGTGAGAGGGTCAGTCAGGCGGGAATTCTGCACTGCCAGAGGGTCAACAATGAAGAACTGCGCTCTCAATGTAATAGGGTCAGAACTGAATCAGTGCCTCATGATCAAAGGGTCAATACTGAGCCGGTGTCTCATTGTAAGGTGTTCAGAATTGCGTCAGTCCTGTGGTAGTGCAGCACCCTCAGAGGGTCAGTACTGCGGGAGATCATCATTATCAGAGGGTCAGTACTGAGTGTGGGCCCAGTTGTAAGTGGGTCACTTCTGAGGCAGTATGTCATTGTTGAATGGTCAGTCCAGAGTGAGGACTTTATTGTCAGATAGTTAATGCTGAGGCAGTGCCATCTTGTCGGTCAGTATTGACGTAATGCCTCATTGTACGGAGGTCAGAATTGAGGGAGTGGCAGACATTTAGAGGGTCAGTACTGAGGCAGTGCAGAGCGGTCAGAGGGTCAGTACTTGAGGAGAACCCTATTATCAGAAGGTCAATACTAATGAAGTGTCACATTGTCAATGGTTCAGTACTGAGGAATCATCTCATTATCAGAGGGTCAGTCCTGAGGTAGTGCCTCATTGTCAGAAGGTCGGTGCTGAGGCAGTGCCACATTCTCAGAGGATCAATATTAAGGTTTAGACTTGAGGGAGTGCGATATGATTATGTCACTCTGACAATGAGGCACTCCCTCAGGAATGAGCCTCTGACAATAAGGCACTTTCTCAGTTCTGAATCTCTGACAAGGAAGCACTCCTTCAGTGCTAACCCTCTAACAGTGCTTCAATCCCTCAGTATGGACCCTCTGTCAATGAGGCATTCGCTGAGTATTGACCCTCTGATAGAGATGCAATAGCTTACTACTGACCTTCTAATCATGTGCCTCCTGCCCCATTTCTAAATCTATTACATTGAGGCACTGCCTCAGAACTGACCCACTGGTTCTAAGGCAGTCCCTCAGTACTGACCCTCTAAATGTGAGGCACTCCCTTAATTCTGACCCTCTTAGGCACTACCTCAGTATTGACACACTGATATAGAGTCACTGCCTCAGAATTGACACGCTGACAATGGGGCACTAGCTCAGGACAGACCCTCTGATAGAGCTGGAGGTTTGCTATTAGGGCAGTGCTGCACAGCGAGCAGATCAGTATTAAGGGAGTGCCGCACTGTCAGTGGACCAATATGAGGGGAGTGCCACGCTGTCAGAAGGTCACTAGTAATGGAGTGCTGCACTTTTGGTGAGTGAGTACTGAGGCAGTGCAGCACTGTAAAGTGCCAGTCATGAGAGAATGCTCCATTTTCAGAGATTTAGTACAGAAGAAGTGCTTAATCAGAGATTTATTTCTGAGGGAGTGCTGCATCGTCAGGGTTTCACACTGAGGGAGTATCACACAATCAGAGGTCCAATATTAAGGAAATAGTGCACTGTTGGAGGCTTGATAAAAAGGGAGTTTTGCACTGTCAGAGGGTGAAGATGAGGGAGAGCTTCCCTTTGCGGGGGGTAGTACTGAAAGAGAACCGCCCGTCAGGGGATCAATATTAATTTTGTAGAGTCAAAACAGAGGGAGTGCTGCACTGTCAGAGGGTCAATAAGAAGCATGTTGCTGCACTATCAGGGAGTCAATGATGACAGAATGCTGCACTGTCAGAAGATAAGTGGTGAGGGAAAACTGCATTGTCAGAGTGTCTTCAACAAGGAAGTGCTATCTGTCGGAAGACCAATATGAAGGGAGTGCTGCACTGTCACAGGATCAATATCAGGGGTGTGCTGCACTAACAGATGGTCAGTGATGATTGAGTGCTTAACTGTTGCAGAGCCAGTACTGAGGGAATCCTGCATTGTTACAGTGTCATCATTGAGGTAGTGCAGCACTGTGAGTTGGTCAATATTAAGGGAATGCTGAAACTGTCAGTGGGTTGATGCTCAGGGTGTCCAACACTGTCGGAGGGAATGACGTACTATTAGAGTGTCATCACTGAGGGAGTTCCACACTGACAGAGGGGTAATATTAAGGGTGTACTGCAGTGTTACTCTTGATGGAGTGCTGCACTGGGGGTCAGTATTGAGGGAATGCTCCATTGTTGGAGGATCAGTACTGAGGGAGTGCTGGACTGTCACAGGGCCAATATGAAGAGGTGCTGTGGTGTCAGAATGTCAATAATAAAGGAGCACTGCATTATCAGAGGAACCGCACTGAGGGAGTGCAGCTGCTGCGAGGATCACTACAACGGATATGGCACAATGTGAGAGGTCCATTTTGTGGAGATTGAGGAACTGACCCTTCCCTCCTCAGTGCTGACCCCCCCTTAGTGCTGATCCCCCTCAGTGCAGCACTCCGTCGGTGCAGCACTCCCTCCTTGCTGACCCCACTTCGTGCTGACCATCCTCAGTGCGCCACGTTCTCAGTACTGACCCACTCAGTGCGCCACTTCCTCAATACTGACCCTCGGACAGTCTCACAGCACACTCCCTCCAACAGAGCAGTACATCCTCACAGCTGACACCCCTTAGCGAAGCACTCCCTCAGTGCTGACTCCCCTCAATCCAGCAACCCCTCAGTGCTAACCACGCTCAGTGCAGCAGTCCCTCCGTGCAGCACTCCCTCAGTGCTGACCTCACTCAATGCAGCACTCCCTCAGCCTTTACCCCATCACTGCTGACCTCCCTTCAGTGCTTGACGTCCCTCTGTGCTGAAAGCCTTCAGCGTTGTCACCTCTCAGTGCTGACCCCACTCTGTGCAGCACTCCCTCAGTGTTGACCCCGCTCAGTGCAGCACTCCCTCAGTGCAACACTCCCTCAATGCAGCATTCCCTCAGTGCTGACACCCCTCAGTTCTGACACCCGTCAGTGCTGACATCCCGCAGTGCAGCAATCCCTCAGTGCAGCACTCCCTCAGTGCTGACATCCCTCAGACAGTCTCACAGCACTGACCCTCCCACGACCCTCGCAGTTGACACCCCACAGTGAAGCACTCCCTCAGTGATGACCCGACGCAGAGCAGCAGTCCCTTAATGCAGCATTCCCTCAGTACTGACAGCTTCAGTGCTGACCTCCCTTCAGTGCTAACCACCTTCAGTGCTGACGCCGCCACAGTGCAGCACTCCTTCAGTACTCACCCCGTCAGTGCTGACCTCCCTTCAGTGCTGGCTGGTTTCAGTGCAGCACTCCTTCAGTGCTGATCCCCCTCTGTACAGCACTCCTTCAGCGCACAACTTACTCACTTCTGACCCTGTCAGTGCTGACTTCCTTCAGTGCTGACTACCTTCATTGCTGACCCCTCTAAGTGCAGACCCCACTCTGTCGAGCACTCCCTCAGTGCAGCCCTCCGACAGTGTAGCACTCCCTCAGTGCTAACCTCCCTTCAGTGCTGCACTACCTCAGTGCAGCACTCCCTCAGTGCAGCACTCCCTCAGTGCTGACGCCGCCTCAGTGCTTACGCCCCCACAGTGCTGCACTCCCTCAGTACTCACCCCTTCAGTGCTGACCTCCCTTCAGTGCTGGAAGGCTTCAGTGCAGCACTCCCTCAGTGCTCCACTTCCTCACGACTGACCTCCCTTCAGTGCTGACCCCTCCTCAGTACTGACCCCTCTTCAGTGCTGACCCCATTAAATGCTGTCCCTCCCTCAGTGATGACTGCCTTCAGTGCAGCACTCCCACAGTGCAGCATTCCCTCAGTGCTGATAACCCTCACTGCAGCACTTCCTCAGTGCTGACGCCCCTCACTGCAGCACTCCATCAGTGCTGACGCCCCCACAGTGCAGCACTCCCTCATTACTCACCCCGTCAGTGCTGACCTCCCTTTAGTGCTGGTTGACTTCAGTAAAGCAATCCCTCAGTGCTAGGACAAGGAACAAAGAAGATTACAGCGCAGTACAGGCCCTTCGGCCCTCGATGTTGCGCCGACCTGTGAAACCAATCTGAAGCCCATCAAACCTAAACCATTCGATTATCATCCATATGTTTATCCAATGACCATTTAAATGCCCTTAAAGTTGGCGAGTATACTACTTTTGCAGTCAGGGCATTCCACGCCCTTACTACTCTCTCAGTGAAGAACCTACCTCTAACATCTGTCCTATATCTGTCACCCCTCAATTTAAATCTATGTCCCCTCGTGCGAGCCATCACCATCTGAGGAAAAAGGTTCCCACTGTCCACCCTATCTAATCCTCTGATCATTTTGTATGTCTCTATTAAGTCACCTCTAAACCTTCTTCTCTCGAACGAAAACAGCCTCAAGTCCCTCAGCCTTTCCTCATAAGACCTTCCCTCCATACCAGGCAACATCCTGGTAAATCTCCTCTGCACCCTTTCCAATGCTTCCACATTCTTCCTATAATGCGGTGATCAGAACTGTACGCAATACTCCAAGTGCGGCCGCACCAGAGTTTTGTACAGCTGCAACATGACCTCATGGTTCCGAAACTCAATTCCTCTACCAATAAAACTTGACATACCGTGCGCCTTCTTAACAACGGTATCAACCTGGGTGGCAACTTTCAGTGATCTATGCACATGGACACCGAGATCTCTCTGCTCATCCACACAACCAAGAATCTTACCATTAGCCCAGTACTCTGTATTCCTGTTACTCCTTCCAAAGTGAATCACCTCACACTTTTCCGCAATAAACTCCATTTGGCACCTCTCAGCCCAGCTCTGCAGCTTATCTATGTCCCTCTGTAACCTGCAACATCCTTCCGCACTATCCACAACTCCACCGACTTTGGTGTCATCTGCAAATTTACTAACTCATCCTTCTGCGCCCTCATCCAGGACATTTATAAAAATGACAAACAGCAGTGGCCCCAAAACAGATCCTTGAGGTACACCACTCGTAACTGAACTCCCGGATGAACATTTCCCATCAACCACCACCCTCTGTCTTCTTACAGCTATCCAATTTCTGATCCAAACCGCTAAATCACCTTCAATCCCATGCCTCCGTATTTTCTGCAATAGCCTACTATGGGGAACCTTATCAAACGCTTTACTGAAATCCATATACACCACATCAACCGCTTTACCCTCATCCACCTGTTTGGTCACTTTCTCAAAGAACTCAATAAGGTTTGTGAGGCACGACCTACCCTTCACAAAACCGTGTTGACTATCCCTAATCAAATTATTCATTTCTCGATTATTATAAATCCGATCTCTTATAATCCTTTCCAACACTTTACCCACCACCGAAGTAAGGCTCACTGGTCTATAATTACCAGGGTTGTCTCTACTCCCCTTCTTGAACAAGGGGACAACATTTGCTTGTCTCCAGTCTTCTGGCACTATTCCTGTAGACAATGACGACATAAAGATCCAAGCCAAAGGCTCTGCAATCTCCTCTCTAGCTTCCCAGAGAATCCGAGGATAAATCCCATCCGGCCCAAGGGACTTATCTATTTTCACACCTTCCAGAATTTCTAACTCCTCCTCCTTATGAACCTCAATCCTGTCTAGTCTAATAGCCTGTATCTCAGTATTCTCCTCGACTAATTGTCTTTTTCCTGTGTGAATACTGACGAAGAATATCCATTTAGCGCCTCTCCTATCTCTTCAGGCTCCACGCACAACTTCCCACTACTGTCCTTGACTGGCCCTAATCTTACTCTAGTCATTCTTTTATTCCTGACATACCTATCGAAAGCTTTAGGGTTTTCCTCGATCCTACCTCCTAAAGACTTCTCATGTCCCCTCCTGGCTCTTCTCAGCTCTCTCCTTAGGTCCTTCCTAGCTAACTTGTAACTCTCAAGCGCCCTTACTGAGCCTTCACGCCTCATCTCTACATAAGCCTCCTTCTTCCTCTTGACAAGAGATTCAACTTCTTTAGTTAACCACGGTTCCCTCGCTTGACCTTTTCCTCACTGCCTGACACCTACATACTTCTGAAGGACACGCAGTAGCTGTTCCTTGAACAAGCTCCACATTTCAATTGTGCCCAGCCCTTGCAGGTTCCTTCTCCATCCTATGCATCCTAAATCTTGCCTCATCGCCTCATAATTCCCTTTCCTCCAGCTATAACTCTTGCCCTGCGTAATATACCTGTCCCTTTCCGTTGCTATAAGTCAACATAACCGAATTGTGTTTACTATCACCAAAGTGCTCACCGACCTCCAAATCTAACACCTGGCCTGGTTCATTACCCAGTACCAAATCCAATGTGGCCTCGCCTCTTGTTGGCCTATCTACATACTGTGTCAGGAAGCCCTCTTGCACACATTGGACAAAAACTGACCCATCTAATGTACTCGAACGATAGCGTTTCCAGTCAATATTTGGAAAGTTAATGTCCCCCATAACAACTACGCTGTTACTTTCGCTCCTATCCAGAATCATCTTTGCAATCCTATCCAGAATCATCTTTGCAATCCTTTCCTCTACATCTCTGGAACTTTTCGGAGGCTATAGAAAACTCACAACAGGGTGACCTCTCCTTTCCTGGTTCTAACCTCAGCCCATACTACCTCAGTAGACGAGTCCTCATCAAACGTCCTTTCTGCCACCGTAATACCGTCCTTGACTAACAATGCCACACCTCCCCCTCTTTTACCACCTTCCCTGACCTTACTGAAACATCTAAACCCCGGAACCTGCAACAACCATTCCTGTCCCTGCTCTATCCATGTCTCCGAAATGGCCACAACATCGAAGTCCCAGGTACCAACCCATGCTGCAAGTTCACCCACCTTATTCCGGATGCTCCTGGCATTGAAGTAGACACACTTCAAACCACCTTCCTGCCTGCCGGTACACTCCTGCGACCTTGAAACCTTGTTCATAACCTTACTACTCTCAACCTCCTGTACATTGGAACTACAATTCAGGTTCCCATCGCCCTGCTGAATTAGTTTAAACCCTCCCAAGAGCATTAGCAAATTTCCCCCCCCAGAATATTGGTACCCCTCTGGTTCAGGTGTGGACCATCCCGTTTGTCGAGGTCCCACCTAACCCAGAATGAGCCCCAATTATCCAGGTATCTGAATTCCTCCATCTTGCACCATCCCTATAGCCACGTGTTCAACTGCTCTCTCTCCCTATTCCTCGCCTCGCTGGCACGTGGCACGGGTAACAAACCAGACAAAACAACTCTGTTTGTTCTAGCTGTAAGCATTCACCCCAGCTCCTTGAATTTCTGCCTTACATCCCCATCCCTTTTCCTACCTATGTCGTTGGTGCCTATGTGGACCACGACCTAGGGCTGCTCCCCCTCCCCCTTAAGGATCCCGAAAACACGATCTGAGACATCACGGACCCTGGCACCTGGGAGGGAACACACCAACAGCGAATCTCTCTCGTTCCCACAGAATCTCCTATCTGTCCCCCTAACTATGGAGTTCCCAATGACTAATGCTCTCCTCCTTTCCCCCTTCCCTTCTGAGCAACAGGGACAGACTCTGTACCAGAGACCTGTACCCCATGGCTTACCCCTGGTAAGTCATCCCCCCACAACAGTATCCAAAACGGTATACTTGTTTTTGATGGGAACGGCCACAGGGGATCCCTGCACTGTCTGCCTGTTCCCTTTCCGTCCACTGACTGTAACCCATCTAATTTTTTCCTGCACCTGAGGTGTGACTACCTCCCTGTAACTCGTCTCAATTACCCCTTCAGCCTCCCGAATGATCCGAAGTTCATCCAGCTCCAGTTCCAGTTCCCTAACGCGGTTTCCAAGGAGCTGGAGTTGAGTGTACTTCCCGCAGATGAAGTCAGTGGGGACACCAGTGGTGACCGTTACCTCCCACATTTTACAGGAATATCCCCTTCTATACGGCACTCCCTCAATGCACAACTTCATCACTACTGACCCTGTCAGTGCTGACCTCCCTTCAGTGCTGACCATGTTCAGTGCTGAACCCTCTAATTTCAGACCCCACTCTGTCCAGCACTCCATGAGTGCAGCTCTCCCTCAGTGCAGCACTGCCATGTGATGAACCCCCTCAGTGCTGAGCCGCTTCAGTGCAGCACTCCCTCAGTGCAGCACTCCCTCAGTACTCACCCTGTCAGTGCTGACCTCCCTTCAGTGCTGCCCGGCTTCAATGCAGCGGTCCCTCAGTGCTAACCCCGCTTTGTTCAGCACTCCCTCAGTGCTGACACCCTCAGTGCTGCACTGAGTGGGGTCAGCAATGAGGCAGTGCTGCAGTGAGAGCGGTTAGCACTGAGGGAGTGCTGCACTGATGGAGTGCTTCACTGAGGAGGTGCCAGCACTGAGCGGGGTCAGCACTGAGGGGGGTCAGCACTGAGGGCATTAGCGCTGAAGAGGGTCAGCACTCAGGCAGTGCTTCACAGAGCGGGGTCAGCACTGAGGGAGTGCTGCATTGAGAGAGTGCTGCACTTGGGGGCGAGGGGGCAGATCTGAGAGTTGGTCAGCACTGAGGGCTGGTGTCAGCACTGAGGGAGGGCTTCACTGAGGGTTTTTCAGCCGTGTGGGTGTATTACACTGTTGGAGTATTGGTGCTGTGAGACTCTCCGAGGGTCAGCATTGAGGAAGTGGGACACTGAGAGGGGTCAGCACTGATGAAGTACTGCACAGAGTGGGGTCATCACTAAGGGAGTTCTGCACTGGCGGAGTGCTGCACTGAGGGAGTGCATCACTGAGGGGGAAACAGCACTGAGGGGGTGACAGTACTGAAGGAGTGCTCCACTGAGAGGAGTTCAGCACCACGGGACTGCTGCACTGAGGGAAGGCGTCAGCACTGAGGAAGTGCTGCAGTGAGGGGCGTGAGCACTGTGGTAGTGCTGCACTGAGGAGTGTTAGCACTGAGAGGGGTCAGCACTGAAGGGAGGTCAGCACTGAGGGAGTGCAGCACTGAGGGTGTCAGCACTGAGGGAGTGCTGCACTGAGGGGGCGCTCCACTGAGGGGAGTCAGCACTGAGGGAGTGCTGTACAGAGGGGTTCAGCACTGAGGGTGTGCTGCTCTGAGCGGGGGCAGGACTGAAGGGGGTCAGCACTGAATGGCTTCAGCACTGAGGGAGTGCTGCACTGAGGGCTTCAGAAGTAAGGGTGTGCGACACTGAGTGGGTCAGAATTGAGGTGGTGCTGCACGGATTGGGGTCAGCAGTGAGGGAGTGCTGCACTTTTAGATGTTCAATATTAGTGTGTCCTGCACTGTGAAACGGTCAATATGAAGGCAGCGCTGCAATATCACAGAGGCAATGATGAGTGCATGCTGCACTGCTGAAGTGTTGAAATTGAAGGGGTGTTCCATGGTCAGAGTGTAAATAGTTAGGGAGCATTGAATTCTCAGAGTGTTATAGCTGAGAGAATATCAGTCTGTCGGAGGGTTAATACTGTGGCAGAAATGCACTGTCAGAGAGTCAGTCATCCGAGAGTACGCACTGTTGGAGAGTCAGTACTGAGGGAGTGCCTCATAATCAGAGCGTCAGATGTCTGGCAGTGCTTGTTGGTTCGTGCACCACTCCCTTAATGCTGACTATGTGACACTGCAAAAGTCTCACAGCACAGAACCTCAGTTAATCAATCCCCAAAAAATGGACCTCTCACAGTCTGCCATATCCTTTGTAGTGATCCTCGCAGCAGCTGCAATCCCTCAGTGCGGTCCCTCTGATAGTGCAGTGCTCCTTTATTATTGGCCTTCTGACAGCACAGCACCCTCTTCATATTGGCCCTGTGACAGTGCAGCACTCCCTCAGTACTGATCCTCCAACAATGGAGCATTCCCTCAATACTGACCCCCAGTGCAGCACTCCATCAAGAGTAACTCTGCAGTACACCCCGAATATTACTGCTCTGACAGTGTGGAACTCCCTCAGTGATGACACTCTGATAGTACATCAATCCCTCCGACAGTGTTGCACACCCTTAGTATCAACCCACTGACAGTCTCAGCATTCCCTTAATATTGACCAACTCACAGTGCAGCACTCACCTAATATTAAAACCCTGAAAGTGAAGCATTGCATTAATATTGACTTTCTGACAGTACAGCCCACCTCAGTGCTGACCGTCCGACAGTGCAGCACTCCCTCATTACTCACCCTTTGATACTGTAGCACACCTTTAATAATGACACTCTGACAGTGTCACACTCCCTTAACATCGGCCCTTCAACAGTGCAGCACTCCATCAATGATGACACTGTAACAACGCAGGATTCCCTCAGTGCTGGCTCTGCAACAGTTAAGCACTCAATCATCACTGACCCTCTGTAAGTACAGCACACCCTTAATATTGACCCTGTGACAGTGCAGCACTCCCTTAATATTGGTCTTCCGACAGAGTGGCACTTCATTGATGAAGACACTCTGACAATGCAGTTTTCCCTCACTACTGATCTTCTGACAGTGCAGCATTCTGTCATCATTGACTCCTTGATAGTGCAGCAACATGCTTCTTATTGACCCTCCGACAGTGCAGCACTCCGTCTGTTCTGACTCTACAACATTAATATTGATCCCCTGACGGGCGGTTCTCTTTCAGTACTAACCCCCACAAAGGGAAGCTCTCCCTCATCTTTAACCCTCTGACAGTGCAGCACTCCTTTAATAATATTATCCCACTACCAGTTTGACACTCCCTAACAATTGAACTACTGGCAGTGCAGAACTCCAACAAAATGATCCTCTCAGTGTCGCACACACTCAATATTGGCCCTGCAACAGTGGAGCACTCCCTCAGTGCTGACCGTCTGACATTGATACGCTGATAGTGGAGCAATCCCGTAATATTGACCCACTGGCACAGCAGAACTCCCTGAATATTGGCCTTCAGACAGTACTGTACTGATCCTTCAGCAGTGCAACGTTCCCATGATATAAATCTTCTGACGTTATAGCACTCCCTCAGTACTAAATCTCTGAACGGGCAGCACTCTCTCAGGACTGATTCTGTGATATTTCAGCACTCCCACATCATTAACCCGTGAGTCCATTGAGGAAGAGCTGCACTGTCAGAAGGCAAATATTAATGGACTGGGAGGATCAATGTTAAAGGGGTTTTGCACTGTCACAAATTCAAGATAGGGTGGAGGGTGGCTCGGTGGTTAGCACTGCTGCCTCACATCACCAGGGCCCCAGGTTGAATTCCACTCTTGGGCGACCGTCTGTGTGGAGTTTGCACATTCTCCGTGTCTGTGCGGGTTTGTGTGCCCTCTGGGTGCTCCGGTTTCCTCCCACAGTCCAAAGATATGAAGGCTCTGTGATTTGGCTCTGCTAAATTGCCCATAGTGCCCAAGGATGTTTCGGTTAGCTGGCTCAGACATGGGAAATATTGGGGAATGGGTCTGGGTGGGATGCTCTTCGGAAGGGCGGTGTGGACTTGTTGGGCTGAATGGCCTGTCTCCACACTGTAGGGATTCTATGAATCAATATTTAAGGAGTGCTGCACTGACAGAGGGTCAATGCTGAGAGAGTGCTGCCCTGTGGGAGGCCAGTACTGAAAGGGAGCCGCCCTGTCAGAAGGTCTATATTAAGAGAGTGCTCCAGTATCGGATGGTAAATAGTAAGTGAGCACATCTCTCTCAAATGTCCTTGTCCAAGGGTCAGTCGTCAGGTTGGTGCTGAGGGAATACCGGTATGTCAGAGGGCTAATATATGGCAGAAATGGGTCAGAGGGTCAGTCATCAGTACTCCCGAGTGTATTGTACTGTTGGAGGGTCAGTACGAAGGGAGTGCCTCATAGTCAGAGGGTCAGCTCTCTGGCAGTGCTTCTTTGTTAGTGTGCCACTCCCTTAACGCTGACCCTCTGACAGTGCAGCATTCCCTTAATAATGGCTTTCCAACAGAGCGGCACACCCTCAGTGAAGACACTCTGACAATGCAGCTTTCCCTCACTACTGATCTTCTGACAGCGCAGCATTCTGTCATCATTGACCCTCTGACAGTGTAACATATGCTTCATATTGACCCTCCGACATTGAGGTACTCCCTCAGTGATGCTACTCTGACAATGCAGGACTCCCTCAGTACTAAATCTCTGATTAAGCACTCCCTCAGTGCTAAGAATCTGACAATGGAGAATTCTCTCATTACTGAACCTTTGCTGTGCTGCTGTGCCTGAGCACTCACTCGCTGAAGTTGCAGTACTCCAGTAATAGCTGCCCTCCGACAGTGCACCACTTTCTTAACATTGACCCTCGATAGAGGAGCACTCCCTTAATATGGACCCTCTGATAGTGTAGCATTCTTTTAATATTTGCCTGCTCACAGCGCAGCAATCCCCTAATATCAAACTTCTGAGGATGAAATACTCCTTTAAGATTGACCATCTGAGAGTGCAGCATTCCCTCAGTGCGAACTCTCTGCCAGTGCAGTACTCCCTTATTATCGGACCACAAGCAGTGTGGCACTCCCTGAATACTGGCCGAACCAACAGTGCAGCATTCCCTGAAAATTGGCCATTGAGAATGCGGCATCCCCTAAAATATTGATCTGTTCGCAGTGCAGTACTCTCCTAATATCAAACCTCTATCAGATGGGTCACTACGAGACAGTGCCTCTTTGTAAGGGGGTCAGTCTGTTCTGAGGATTGATACAGTGTCAACACTGAGGAAGTGCCTCATTGTCAGAGAGTCTGTTCTGAGGCCGTGCCTCAATGTAATGGGGATGGATTGAAGGAGGGCCATATGATTAGTGGGTTATCTCTGAGGTATTGAAGCACTGTCAAACGGTCAGAACCGTGGAGTGCATTATAGCCAGAGGGTCAATACTGATTCAATGGTCAAAATTGGGGGTGTGCCACGTGATCAGAGAGTCAGTACTGAGGAATTGCAGCGGTGTCAGAGGGTCAGAACTGTGGGAGTGCATTATTGTCAGAGTTACATGCTGAACCAGTGCCTCATTTAAGGAGGACGGAATTGAGGAAGTTCATCATGTTTACCGGGTCACTACTGAGCATAGAGGTTTGCCTTATTATGACGAGGTCAGTTCTGAGGCAGTGTGAGCAGTAAGGGAGTGACTCTTTGTTAGAGGATCCATTCCGAGGCAGTGCCTCAATGTGATGGAGTCAGAATACAGGGAGTGTCAAATGTCTGGGGCTCAGTATTGAGGTATTGAGAGTGTCAGTACTGAGGTAATGCAGCACTGTCAGACGGTCAGAATGATGGGAATGCCATGTTGTCAACGGGTCAGTTCAGAGGCATTGCCTAATTGCAAAGGGATTAGAATTGAGGGAGTTTAGAT
>NC_063375.1:7499925-7501768 GCF_021869965.1 Rhincodon typus
GCAAACCAACATCAAAAACAAATTCATTTGGTATAGTGAGATTTTTGTCTTCTGAAGTGCTTATCGGAGTGAATTAAGCATGATAGTCGAAACGGCATCAAAAATTAAGTCAGATGGTGAAGTTGAGATTTTGATATTCTGAAGTGCTTACCTGTCTGAAATAAACATTTTAATTTAAACAGAATCAAGAGTTAGGTCATCTGGTGAAGTTGGGATTTTTGACTACTGAAGTGCTTATCTCACTCTATTAATCATGTTCGTCAAACCAACATCAAAACTTGAATCATTTTGTGAAGTTCAGATTCTGGTTTTCTGAAATGCTTATCTCACTGAAATAAGCAAGTTAGTCAAAACTTCATGAAAAATTAAGTCATTTGGTGAAGTTGAGATTTTTGACTTCTGAAGTGCTTATCTGACTCAAATAAGCATGTTAGTCTGAACAACATCAAAACTTGAGTCATTTTGTGAAGTTCAGATTTTGGTTTTCTGAAATGCTCACCTCACTGAAATAAGCACGTTAGTCAAAACTTCATGAAAAATTAAGTCATTAGGTGAAGTTGAGATTTTTGACTTCTGAAGTGCTGAACGGTCTGAAATAAGCATGTTAGTCGAACCAACATCAAAACTTGAGTCACATGGTGAAGTTCAGATTTTGGTCTTCTGAAGTGCTTATCTGAGTGAAATAAGCATGTTAGACAAGACAGCATCAACACTGAAGACATTTGGTGAATTGAGATTTTTGACTACTGAAGTGCTTATCTGACTGAAATAAGCATTTTAGTCTAATCAGCATCAAAGCTTAGTTCTTTTGGTGAAGTTGATATTTTAGTCTTCTGATATGCTTGTCTCGCTGAATTAAGCACGTCAGTCAAACCAACATCAAAAGTTGAGCCATTTGGGGAAGTTGAGATTTTGATCATCTGAAGTGCTTAACTCGCTGAAATAAGCGTTTTAATTTAAAGTGCATCATAAGTTAGGCCATCTGGTGTAGGTGAGATTTTAGTCTTCTGATATGCTTATCTTGCTGAAGTAAGCACGTTATTCGCAACAACATCGAATTTTGAGTCATTTGATGAAATTGAGATTCTTGATTTCTGAAGTGCTTATCTCCATGAAATAAGCATGTTAGTTAAACCAACATGAAAACTACAGTCATTTGGTGAAGTTCAGGTTTTGGTGTTCTGAAGTGCTTATCTGAGTGAAATAAGCATGTTGGTCAAAACACCATCAACATTTAAGTCATTTGGTGAAGCTGGGATTTTTGATTTCCGAAATGCTTACCTCACTGAAAGCAGCATTTTACTCAAATCAGCATCATAAGTTAGTTGCTTTGGTGAAGTTGAGATTTTTGACCTTTGAAATTCTTCTCTCAATCAAATAAGCATGTTCATAAAACCATTATCAAAACTACAGTCATTTGGTAAAGTTCAGATTTAGGTGTTCGGAAGAGCTCAACTCGCTACAATAAGCATTTTAAACAAACCAGCATGAAAAGATGTGTCATTTTGTGAAGCTGAGATTTTAGCCTTCTGAAGTGCTTAACTCGCTGAAATAATCATGTTTGTCAAAACAAGATCAAAAGTTGAGTCATTTGGTGAAGTTGAGATTTTGACCTTCTGAAGTGCTTACCTCATGAAATAAGCAAGTCATGCAAACGAACATCAAAAACTAACTCATTTGGTGAAGTGAGATTTTGGTCTTCTGAAGTGCTTATCGGAGAGAATTAAGCATGTTAGTCAAAACGGCATCAAAAATTAAGTCAGATGGTGAAGTTGAGATTTTTGATGACTGAATTGCTTATCTCACTGTAAAAAGCATTTTCGTCCAATCAGCGTGCAAAGAT
>NC_063375.1:7501778-7519505 GCF_021869965.1 Rhincodon typus
AACTCGCTGAAATAAGCGTTTTAATTTAAACTGCATCATAAGTTAGGTCATCTGGTGAAGGTGAGATTTTAGTCTTCTGATAGCTTATCTCGCTGAAATAAGCACGTCAGTCAAAACAATACCAAAAGTTCAGTCATTTGGTGAAGTTGAGGTTTTTGATTTCTCAAGTGTTTTTCTGACTGAATTAAGCATGTTAGTCAAAACAGCAATAAAAATTAATTCATTTGGTGAAGTTGAGATTTTTGACTTCTGAAGTGCTTATCTGACTCAAATATGCATGTTAGTCTAACGAACATCAAAACTTGAGTCATTTGGTGAAGTTCAGATTTTGGGTTTCTGAAGTGGTTATCTCACCGAAATAAGCTTGTTAGTCAAAACAGCATCAACATTTAAGTCATTTCGTGAAGTTGCGTTTTTGACTTCTGAAGTGCTTATCTCACTGAAACATTCATTTTCGACCAAACAGCATCAAAAGTTAAGTCCTTTGTTGAAGTTGAGATTTTAGTCTTCTGATATGCTTATCTCGCTGAATTAAGCACCTTAGTCAAAACAATATCAAAAGTTGAGTCGTTTGGTGAAGGTGAGATTTTGTAATCTGAAGTGATTACCTCATGAAATACGCATGTCATTCAAACCAACATTAAAAATGAATTCATTTGTTGAAGTGAGATATTGGTCTTCTGAAGTGCTTATCTGAGTGAACTAAGCATGTTGTTCAAAACAGCATCAAAAATTAAGTCAGATGGTGAAGTTGAGATTTTTGATTTCGGAAGTGCTTATCTCACTGAAATAAGCTTTTTCATCCAACCAGCGTGCACAGTAAGGTCCTTTGGTGAAGTTGAGATTTTAGTCTTCTGATATGCTTATCTCGCTGAATTAAGCACCTTCGTCAAAACAACATCAAAAGTTGAGTCATTTGGTGAAGCTGAGATTTTGGACTTCTGAAATGCTTCTCTCAATCAAATAAGCATGTTAATCAAACCACCATGAACACTACAGTCATTTGGTGAAGTTCAGGTTTTAGTGTTCTGAAGTGGTTATCTGAGTGG
This sequence comes from Rhincodon typus, assembly GCF_021869965.1. Classification (NCBI taxonomy): domain Eukaryota; kingdom Metazoa; phylum Chordata; class Chondrichthyes; order Orectolobiformes; family Rhincodontidae; genus Rhincodon; species Rhincodon typus. The sequence continues at coordinate 7,502,828 of NC_063375.1, forward strand.
AATAAGAATGTTAGTCAAAACAGCGTCAACTTTGGAGTCATTTGGTGAAGCTGGGATTTTTCATTTCCGAAATGCTTATCTCACTGAAATAAGCATTTTAGTCAAATCAGCATCAAAAGTTAGGTCTTTTGGTGAAGTTGAGATTTTAATCTTCTGATATGCTTATCTCTCTGAATGAAACACCTTAGTCAAAACAACATCGAAAGTTGAGTCATTTGGTGAAGTTGAGATTTCTGTCTTCTGAAATGCTTCTCTCAGTCAAATAAGCATGTTAGTCAAACCACCATCAAAACTATAGTCATTTGGTGAAGTTCAGGTTTTGTTGTTCTGAAGAGCTCAACTCGCTGAAATAAGCATATTGAACCAAAATGCATCAAAAGTTGTTTCATTTGGTGAAGTTGAGAATTTAGCCTTCTGATGTGCTTAACTCGCTGAAATAAGCATGTTTGTAAAAACAACATCAAAAGTTGAGTTGTTTGGTGAAGTTGAGATTTTTGACTTCGGAAATGCTTCTCTCAATCAAATAAGCATGTTCGTCAAACCTTCAGCCAAACTACAGTCATTTGGTGAAGGTCAGATTTTGGTGTTCTGAAGAGCTTAACTCGCTGCAATAAGCATTTTAAACCAAACAGCATCAAAAGTTGTGTCATTTGGTCAAGTTGAGGTTTTAGCCGTCTGAAGTGCTTACCTCACTGAAGTAAGCACGTTAGTCAAAACTTCGTGAAAAATTAAGTCATTAGGTGAATTTGAGATTTTTGACTTCTGAAGTGCTTGGCGGTCTGAAATAAGCATGTCAGTCTAACCAACATCAAAACTTGAGTCATTTGGTGAAGTTCAGATTTTAGTCTTCTGAAGTGCTTATCTGAGTGAAATGAGCATGTTAGACAAAACAGCATCAACATTTAAGACATTTGGTGAATTAAGATTTTTGATTTCTCAATTGCTTATCTGACTGAAATAAGCGTTTTAGTCAAATCAGCATCAAAACTAGTTCCTTTGGTGAAGTTGATATTTTAGTCTTCTGATATGCTTATCTCGCTGAATAAAGCACGTCAGTCGCAACAACATCGAATTTTGAGTCATTTGGTGAAATTGAGATTTTGATTTCTGAAGTGCTTATCTCCATGAAATAAGCATGTTAGTCAAACCAACATCAAAGCTACAGTCATTTGGTGAAGTTCAGGTTTTGGTGTTCTGAAGTGCTTATCTGGTTGAAATAAGCATGTTAGTGGAAACAGCATTCAACATTTAAGTCATTTGGTGAAGCTGGGATTTTTGATTTCCGAAATGCTTATCTCACTGAAATCAGCATTTTACTCAAATAAGCATCAAAAGTTAGGTCCTTTGGTGAAGTTGAGACTTTAGTCTTATGATATGCTGATCTCACTCAAATAATTATGTTAGTCAAACCAACATCAAAACTTGGGTCATTTTGTGAAGTTGAGGTTTTCATTTTCTGAACTGTTTACCTCAAGAAATAAGCAAGTCATGCAAACCAGAATCAATAAGTAACTCATTTGGTGAAGTGAGATTTTGGTCTTCTGACCTGCTTAACTTAGTGAATTAAGCATGTTAGTCAAAACGGCATCAAAAATTAAGTCAGATGGTGAAGTTGAGATTTTTGATTTCGGAAGTGCTTATCTCACTGGAATAAGCATTTTTGTCCAACCAGTGTGCAAAGTTAGGTCCTTTAGTGAAGTTGAGATTTTTGACTTCTGAAGTGCTTATCTGACTCAAATAAGCATGTTAGTCTAACCAACATCAAAACTTGAGTCATTTGGTGAAGTTCAGATTTTGATCCGCTGAAGTGCTTAACTCGTTGAAATAACCGTTTTAATTTCAACTGCATCATAAGTTAGGTCATCTGGTGAAGTTGAGATTTTAGCCTTCTGATGTGCTTAACTCGCTGAAATAAGCATGTTTGTGAAAACAACATCAAAACTACAGTCATTTGGTGAAGTTCAGATTTTTGACTTCTGAAATGCTTCTCTCAATCAAATAAGCATGTTCCTCAAACCATCATCAAAACTACAGTCATTTGGTGAAGTTCAGATTTTGGTGTTCTGAAGGTCTTAACTCGCTTTTATAAGCAATTTAAACCAACCAGCATCAAAAGTTGTGTCATTTGGTCAAGTTGAGGTTTTAACCTTCGGAAGGTCTTATCTCACTCAAATAATTATGTTAGTCAAACCAACATCAAAACTTGAGACATTTTGTGAAGTTCAGATTTTGGTTTTCTGAAGTGCTTATCTCACTGAAATAAGCATGTTAGTCAAAACATCACGAAAAATTAAGTCACTTGCTGAAGTTTGGTTTTTTGACTTCTGAAGTGCTTATCTCACGAAAGTAAGCATTTTAGTCAAATCAGCATCAAAAGTTAGGTCCGCTTTTTGAAGTTGAGATTGTAGTCTTCTGATATGCTTATCTCGCTGACTTAAGCACCTTAGTCAAAACAACATCAAAAGTTGAGTCATTTGGGGAAGTGGAGATTTTGATCTTCTGTAGAGCTTACCTCGCTGAAATAAGCACGTTAATGAAAACAACATCAAAAGTTGAGCCATTTGTGGATTTTGAGATTTTGATTTTCTGAAGGGCTTAACTGACTGAAATAAGCATTTTAATTTAAATAGCATCAAAAGTTAGGTCATCTGGTAAAGTTGAGATTTTTGACGACTGAAGTGCTTATCTCACTCAAATATTCATGTGAGTCAAAACAGCATCAAAACTTGAGTCATTTGGTGAAGGTCAGATTTTGTTTTTCTGAAATGCTTATCTCACGGAAATAAACACGTTCGTGGAAACTTCATGAAAAATTAAGTCATTTGGTGAAGTTGAGATTTTTTACTTCTGACTCATATAAGCATGTTAGTCTCACCAACATCAAAACTTGAGTCATTTGGTGAAGTTCAGATTTTGGTCTTCTGAAGTGCTCATCTGAGTGAAATAAGCATGTTAATCAAAACAGCATCAACATTTAAGTCATTTGGTGAAGCTGGGATTTTTGATTTCCGAAATGCTTATCTCACTGAAATAAGCATTTTAGTCAAGTCAGCATCAAAAGTTAGGTCCTTTGGTGAAGTTGAGATTTTAGTCTTCTGATATGATTATCTCGCTGTATTAATCACGTTAGTCAATACAACATCAAAAGTCGAGTCATTTGGGGAAGTTGAGATTTTGATCTTCTGAAGTGCATAACTCGTTGAAATAAGCGTTTTAATTTAAACAGCATCATACGTTACGTCATCTGATGAAGGTGAGATTTTAGTCTTCTGATATGCTTATCTCGCTGAAATAAGCACGTTAGTCAATTGGTGAAATTGAAATTTTTGATTTCTGAAGGGCTTATCTCCCTGAAACAAGCATGTTAGTCAAACCAACATCAAAACTTGAGTCATTTGGTGAAGTTCAGATTTTGGTCTACTGAAGAGCTTTACTCGTTGAAATAAGCATGTCAGTCAAAGCAACATCAAAAGTTGAGTTATTTGGTGAAGTTGAGATTTTTGACTTCTGAAATGCGTCTCTCAATCAAATAAGCATGTTTGTCACACCATCATCAAAACTACAGTCAATTGGTGAAGTTCAGGTTTTGGTGTTCTGAAGTGCTTATCTGAGTGAAATAAGCACGTCAGTCAAAACAGCATCAACATTTAAATCATGTAATGAAGCTGGGAGTTTTGATTTCCGAAATGCTTAACTCACTGAAATGAGCATTTTAGTCAAATCAGCATCAAAAGTTAGGTCCTTTGGTGAAGTTGAGATTTTAGTCTTCTCATATGCTTATCTCGCTGAATTAAACACCTTCGTCAAAATAACATCAAAAGTTGAGTCATTTGGTGAAGTAGAGTCTTTTGACTTCTGAAATGATTCTCTCAATCAAATAAGCATGTTAGTCAAACCACCATGAAAACTACAGTCATTTGGTGAAGTTCAGGTTTTGTTGTTCTGAACAGCTGAACTCGCTGAAATGAGCATATTTAACCAACCAGCATCAAAAGTTGTGTCATTTGGAGAAGTCGAGATTTTACTCTTCTGATGTGCTTAACTCGCTGAAATAAGCATGTTTGTAAAAACAACATCAAAAGTTGAGTTATTTGGTGAAGTTGAGATTTTTGACTTCTGAAATGCTTGTCTCAATCAAATAAGTATGTTCGTCAAACCATCATCAAAACTACAGTAATTTGGTGAAGTTCAGATTTTGGTGTTCTGAAGAGCTTAACTCGCTACAATAACCATTTTAATCCAACCAGCATCAAAAGTTGTGTCATTTGGTGAAGTTGAGGTTTTAGCTTTCTGAAGGGCTTAACTCGCTGAAATATGCATGTTACTCAAAACAACATCAACAGTTCAGTCATTTGGTGAAGTCGAGATTCTTCACTTCTGAAGTGCTTGTTTCACTGGAAGAAGCCTGGTAGTCAGTCCGACATCAAAATTTTAGCCATTCAGCGAAGTTCAGATTTTGGTCTTCTGAAGTATTTTTCCACTGGGATAAGCATGTTATTCAAAATAGCGTCAAAAGTTGAGTGTCATGTTGAAGTTGAGATTTTGGTCTCCTGCTATGCTTATCTCGCTGAAATAAGCACGCTGGTCAAAATAATATCAAAAGTTTTGGCATTTGGTGAAGTTGAGATGTTGATGAAGTTTGGTGAAGTTCAGATTTTTGTCTTCTGAGGTGCTTAACTCGCTGAAAGAAGCATTTTAATTTCACCAGCATGAAAAGTTAGGTCATCTGGTGAAGGTCAGATTTTAGTCTTCTGATCTGCTTATCTCGCCTAAAATAAGCACGTTAGTCAAAACAACATCAAAAGTTGAGTCATTTGGTGAAGTTGAGATTTTTGATTTCTGAAGTGCTTATCTCACTGAAATCTTCATGTTTTTCAAACCAACATGAAAAATTGAGTCATTTGGTGAAGTTCAAATTCATGTCTACTGATGTGCTTAGCTCACTCAAATAAGAATGTTAGTCAAAGAAACATCGAAATTTGAGTCATTTTGTGAAGTTCAGATTTTGGACTTCTGAAGTGCTTAACTCGCTGAAAGAAGTGTTTTAATCCAAACCGCATCAAAAGTTGAGTCATTTGGTGATGTCGAGATTTTAGTCTTCTGAAGAGCTTAACTCGCTGAAGTAAGCATGTTAGTCAAAACAACATCAGAAGTTGAGTCAGTTGGTGAAGTTGAGACTTTGATTTTCTGACGAGCATATCTCACTCAAATATGCATGTCACTCAAAACAAAATGAAAAGTTGAGTGATTTAGTGAAGTTGATATTCTTCAATTCTGAAGTGCTTATTTCACTGGAGGAAGGCTGTTAGTCAATCCAACATCAAAATTTGAGTCATTTCGTGAAGTTCAGATTTTGGTCTTCAGCAATGCTTATCTCGTTGAAATAAGCACGTTAATTAAAACAACATCAAAAGTTGTGTCATTTGGTGAAGTTGAGGTTTTAGCCTTCTGAACTGCTTGCCTCATGAAATAAGCATGTCATTCAAACCAACATCAAAAGCTAACTCACTTCTTCTGAAGTGCTTAGCTGAGTGAAATAAGCATGTTAGTCAAAGCAGTACCAAAAATGAAGTCAGATGGTGAAGTTGAGATTTTTGACTTCTGAAGTGCTTATTGCCCTCAAATAAACATGCTCGTCCAACCAGCGAGCAAAGTTAGGTCCTTTGGGGAAGTTGGGATTTTTGACTTCTGAAGTGCTTATCTCAATCAAATAAGCATGTTAGTCAAACCATCATCAAAGCGACAGTCATTAGGTGAACTTCAGGTTTTGGTGTTCTGAAGAGTTTCACTCGCTACAATAAGCATTTTAAACTAACCAGCATCAAAAGTTGTGGTGTTTGGTAAAGTTGAGGTTTTGATCTTCAGAAGTGCTTGCCTCATGAAATAAGCATGTCATTCAAACCAACATCAAAAACTAACTCATTTGGTGAAGTGAGAGATTGGTCTTCTGAAGTTCTTATCTGAGTGAAATAAGCATGCAAGTCAAAGCAGCATCAAAAGTTGAGTCATTTGGTGAGGTTGAGATTTTGATCTTCTGATGTGCTTATCTCAAAGAAGTCAACATGTAATTCAAACCAACATCAAAAACTAATTCATTTGATGAAGTTGAAATATTGGTCTCCTGATCTGATTACCTGAGTGAAATAAGCGTGTTAGTCAAAACAGCATCAATAATTAAGTCGTTTGATGAAGTTCAGATTTTTGAATTCTGAAGTGCTCATCTCACTCAAATAAGCTTGTTAGACAAACAAACATCGAAACTAGAGTCATTTTGGGAAGTTGAGATTTTGGATTTCTGAAGTGATGAACTCAGTGAAAGAAACATTTTAATCCAAACAGCATCAAAAGTTGAGCCATTTGGTGAAGTTGACATTTTGGTCTTATTGAAGTGCTTTTCCCACTGAAATAAGCATGTTCGTCAAAACAGCATCAAAAGTTGAGTGTCTTGTTGAAGTTGAGATTTTAGTTTTCTACTATGCTTATCTCGCTGAAATAAGCAAGTCAGTCAAAACAATATCAAAAGTTGTGACATTTGGTGAAGTTTTTGATCTACTGAAGTGCTTCACTCACTGAAATGAGCATGTTAGTAAAACTGACATCAAAAATTGAGTCATTTGGTGAATTTCAGATTTTTATTTTCTCAAGTGCTTATCTTTGTGAAGTAAGAATTTTAATCCAACCAGCATCAAAAATGATGTCATTTGGTGAAGTTGAGACTTTTGCCTTCTGAAGTGCTTATCTCACTCAAATAAGCGGTTCAGTCAAAACAACATCAAAAGTTGAGTCATTTGGTGAAGTTGAGATTTTTGACTTCGGAAGTGATTATCTCACTCAAGTAAGCATGTTAGTCAAACCAACATCAAAACTTGAGTCATTTGGTGAAGTTCAGATTTTGGTCTTCTGAAGTGCTTAACTCGCTGAAAAAATGCATTTTAATTCAACCAGCATTAAAAATTCCGTCATTTGGTAAAGTTGAGATTTTTGACTTCTTCAGTGCTCATCTCACTGAAACATGCATTTCAGTCCAATCAGCATCAAGTTATGTCCTTTGGTGAAGTTGAGATTTTAGTCTTCTGATATGCTGATCTCGCTGAAATAAGCATTTTAGTCCAATCAGATTCCAAAGTTAGGTCCTTTGGTGAAGTTGAGATTTTTGCCTTCAGAAGTGCTTATCTCACTCAAATATGCATGTTAGTCAAAACAACATCAAAAGTTGAGTCATTTGGTGAGGTTGAGATTTTGATCTTCTGATGTGCTTATCTCAAAGGAATCAACATGTCATTCAAACGAACATCAAAAACGAATTCATTTGGTGAAGTTGAAATATTGGTCTTCCGATGTTATTATCTGAGTGAAATAAGCATGTTAGTCAAAACAGCATCAATAATTAAGTCGTGTGATGAAGTTGAGATTTTTGAATTCTGAAGAGCTTATCTCACTCAAATAAGCATGTTAGTCAAACAAACATCGAAACTTGAGTCATTTTGGGAAGTTCAGATTTTGGATTTCTGAAGTGCTTTACTCGCTGAAAGAAGCGTTTTAATCGAACCAGCATCAGAAGTTGAGTCATGTGGTGAAGTTGAGATCTTAGCCTTCTCCAGTGCTTATCTTACTGAAATAAGCATGTTAGTCAAAACGGCATTATAAATTAAATCATTTGGTGAGGTTGAGATTTTTGACTTCTGAAGCGCTTATCTGACTCAAATAAGACTTTTAGTCAAATCAGCATCGTAAGTTAGGTCCTTTGGTGAAATTGAGATTTTAGTATTCTGATATGCTTATTTCGCTAAATTAAGCACGTTATTCAAAACAACATCAAAAGATGAGTCATCTGTTGAAGTTGAGATTTTTCACTTCTGAGGTCCTGATCTCACTGAAATAAGCATTTTAGTCAAATCAGCCTCAAAAGTTAAGTGTCTTGGTGAATTTGAGATTTTAGTCTTCTGATATGCTTTTCTCGCTGAAATGAGCATGTCAGTCAAAACAACATCAAAAATTGTCATTTGGTGAAGTTCAGATTTTTGGCTTCTGAGGTGCTTAACTCGTGAAATAAGCATTTTAATTTAACCAGCATCAAAAGTTAGGTCATCTGGTGAAGGTGAGATTTTGGTCTTCTCATATGCTCATCTCCAGAAATTAAGCACGTTATTCAAAACAACATCAAAAGTTGAGTCATCTGGTGAAGTTGAGATTTGTGACTTCTGAAATGCTTCTCTCAATCAAATAAGCATGTTATAAAACCATCATCAAAACTACAGGCATTTGGTGAATTTCAGGTTTTGGTGTTCTGAAGAGTTTAACTCGCTACAATTTTAAACTAACCAGCATCAAAAGTTGTTTTATTTGGTGAAGTTGTGGATTTAGCCTTCTGAAGTGCTTAACTCACTGAAATAAATATTTTAGTCAAAACATCATCAAAAGTTGAGTCATTTGGAGAAGTTGAAATTTTGATCGTCTCAAGTGCTTGCCTCATGAAATAAGCATGTCATTCAAAACAACATAAAAAACTAACTAATTTAGTGAAGTGTGATATTGGTCTTCTAAAGTGCTTATCTGAGTGAAATAAGCATGTTAGTCAAAGCAGCATCAAAAATTAAGTCAAATGGTGAAGTTAAGATTTTTGATCTCTGAATTGCTTATCTCACTGAAATAAGCATTTTAGTCAAGTCAACATCAAAACTTGAGACATTTATTGAAGTTCAGATTTTGGTTTTCCGAAGTTCTCATCTCACTAGAAATAAGCATGTTCGTCAAAACAGCATGAAAAATTAATTCATTTGGTGAAGTTGAGATTTTTTACTTCTGACTCATATACGCATGTTAGTCTCACCAACATCAAAACTTGAGTCATTTGGTGAAGTTCAGATTTTGGTCTTCTGAAGTTGTTATCTCACTGAAATAAACATTTTAGTCAAATCAGCATCAACAGTTAGGTCAGAGATAGTAGGAACTGCAGATGCTGGAGAATCCGAGACAACAAGGTGCAGGGCTGGATGAACACAGCAGGCCAAGCAGCATCATAGGAGCAGAGAGGCTGACGTTTCGGGCCTAGACCCTTCATCAGAAAAAAAGCCAGTTAGGTCCTTTGGTGAAGTTGAGAGTTTAGTCTTCTGATATGCTTATCTCGCTGAAATAAGCATTTTAGTTAAACCAGCATTAAAAATTAAATCATTCGGTGAAGTTGAGATTTTTACGTTCTGAACTGCTTAATTCGCTGAAATCAGCATGTGATTCAAAGCAATATTAAAAATTGAGTGATTTGGTGAAGATCGGATTTGAGTCTTCTCAAGTGCTTAACTCACTCAAGTAAGCATGTTTGTCTAAACAACATCAAAACTTGAGCCATTTGGTGAAGTTCTTATTTTGGCCTTCTGAAGTGCTTATCTCACTCCAATAAGCATACTACTCAAAACAACATCATAAGTTGACTCATTTGGTGAAGTCGAGATTCTTCACTTCTGAAGTGCTTATTTCACTGGAGGAAGCCTGTTCGTCAATCCAACATCAAAATTTGAGTCATTTAGTCGAGTTCAGATTTTGGTGGTCTGAAGTGCTTATCTCACTGAAATAAGCATGTTAGTCAAAACAGCATGAAAAATTAATTCATTTGGTGAAGTTGAGATTTTTTACTTCTGAAGTGCTTGTCTGACTCATATAAGCATGTCAGTCTCACCAACATCAAAACTTGAGTCATTTGCTGAAGTTCAGATTTTGGTCTTCTGAAGTTGTTATCACACTGAAATAAGCATTTTAGTCAAATCAGCATCAACAGTTAGGTCCTTTGGTGAAGTTGAGAGTTTAGTCTTCTGATATGCTTATCTCGCCGAAATAAGCATTTTAGTCAAACCAGCATCCAAATTTGAGTGTCGTGTTGAAATTGAGAGTTTGGTCTTATGATATAGCAATCTCGCGAAATTAAGCACGTTAGTCAAAACAACATCAAAAGTTGAGTCATTTGCTGAAGTTGAGATTTTGATCTTCTGAACTGCTTAACTCTCTGAAATGAGTATGTTCGTCAAACTGACATCAAAAATTGAGTCATTTGGTGAAGTTCAGATTTTTGTCTTCTGAAGTGCTTATCTCGCTGAAATAAGCATTTTAATCCAACCAGCATTAAAAATTATATCATTTGGTGAAGTTGAGATTTTTGCCTTCTGAACTGCTTAACTCGCTGAAATAAGCATGTTATTCAAAACAACATCGACAGTTGAGTCATTTGGTGAAGTTGAGATTTTTGACTTCTGAAGTCCTTATCTCACTCAAATAAGTACGTTAGTCCAAACAACATTAAAAATTGAGTCATTTGGAGAAGTTCAGATTTTCGTCTTCTGAAGTGCTTAACTCACTGAAATAAGAATTTTCGTCTAACCAGCATCACAAATCGAGTCATCAGGTGAAGTTGAGATTTTTGACTTCTTCAGTGCTCATCTCACTGAAATAAGCATTTTTTTTGTCAAACCGGCATCAAAAGTTATGTCCTTTGGTGAAGTTGAGGTTTTCATCTTCAGATAGTCTTATCTCGCCGAAATAAGCACATTAGTCAAAACAACATCAAAGGTTGAGTCATTTCGTGAAATGGAGATTTTTAACTTCTGAAATGCTTATCTCACTGAAATAAGCATGTTAGTCAAACCATCATCAAAACTAGAGTCATTTGGTGGAGTTCAGGTTTTGGGGTTCTGAAGAGTTTAACTCGCTGAAATAAGCATTTTAAACGAATCAGCATCAAAAGTTCTCTCATTTGGTGAAGTTGAGATTTTAGCCTTCTGAAGTGCTTAACTCGCTGAAATAAGCATGTTATTCAAAACAACATCAAAAGTTGCGTCATTTGGTGAAGGTGAGATTTTTAACCTCTGATGTGCTTATCTGAGTCAAACAAGCATGTTAGTCCAACCAACAGCAAAATTTGAGTCATTTGGTGAATATCAGATTTGGGTCTTCTGAAGTGCTTTGCTGTGTGAAATAAGCATGTTAGTCAAATCAGCATAAAACAATTTTTCATTTGGTGAAGGCTAGATTTTTGACCTCTGATGTGCTTATCTGACTCAAACAAGCATGTTAGTCTAACCAACATCAAAACTTGAGTCATTTGGTGAAGATCAGATTTTGGTCTTCTGAATGCTTATCTGAGTGAAATAGCATGTTAGTCAGAAACAGCATCAAAAATTAAGCCAGATGGTGAAGTTGAGATTTTTGATTTCTGACTTGCTTATCTCACTGAAATAAGCATTTTAGTCCAAACAGCGTACAAAGCTGGGTCCTTTGGTGAAGGTGAGATTTTTGACTTCTGAAGAGCTTATAGCACTCAAGTAAGCATGTTAGTCAAACCAAAATCAAAATTGAGTCATTTGGTGAAGTTCGGATTTTGGTCTTCTGAAGTGCTTATCTGAGTGAAATAAGCATTTTAGTCAAATCAGCATCAAAAGTTAGGTCCTTTGGTGAAATTGAGATTTTGGTCTTCTGATATGTTTATCTCGCTGAATTAAACACGTTTGTCAAAACAACATCAAAAGTTGAGTCATTTGGTGAAGTTGAAATTTTGACATTCTGGAGTGCTTAATTCGCTGAAATAAGCATGTTCGTCAAACGAACGTTAAAAATTGTGTCATTTGATGAAGTTCAGATTTTTGGCTTCTGAGGTGCTTAACTCGCTGAAATAAGCATTTTAATTTCACCAGGATTAAAAGTTAGTTCATCTGGTGAAATTGAGATTTTAGTCTTCTGATATGCTTATCTCACTCAAATAAGTATGTTAGTCAAAACAACATCAAATCTTGAGTCATTTGTTGAAGTTCAATTAGGTCTTCTGATGTGCTTATCTGTGTAAAATAAGCATGTTAGTCAAAACAGGATTAAAAAAAAGTCATTTGGTGAAGGTGAGATTTTTTACCTCTGATGTGCTTTTTCACTGAAATAAGCATTTAAGTCATACCAGCATCAAAAGTTGAGTGTTTTGGTGAAGTTGCGATTTTGGTCTTCTGATATGTTTATCTAACTGAACTAAGCACGTTAGTCAAAACAACATTAAAAATCGAGTCATTTGGTGAAGTTCAGGCATTTGTCTATGGAAGTGCGGAACTCGCTGAAATAAGCATTTTTATCCAAACAGCATCAAAAATTAAGTCATTTGATGAAGTTGAAATTTTTGCTTTCAGAAATGTTTATCTTACTCAAATGTGCATGTTAGTCAAACCGACATCAAAAGTTGAGTCACTTGGTTAAGTTGAGATTTTGATCTTCCGACGTGCTTAACTCAAAGAAATCAACATATCATTCGATCCAACATCAAAAACCAACTCATTCGGTGAAGTTGAGATATTGGTCTTCCGATGTGATTATCTAAGAGAAATAAGCATGTTAGTCAAAACAGCATCAATAATTAAGTCATTTGATGAAGTTGAGATTTTTGAATTATGAAGTGTTTATCTCACTCAAATAAGCATGTTAGTCAAACAAACATCGAAACTTGAGTCATTTTCTGAAGTTCAGATTTTGGACTACAGAAGTGCTTGACTCGCTGAAAGAAGCAGTTTAATCCAACCAGCATCAAAAGCTGAGTCATTTGATGAAGTTGAGATTTTAGCCTTCTGAAGTGCTTTACTCGCTGAAATATGCATGTTAGTCAAAACAGCATCAAAAGTTGAGTCACTTGGTGAAGTTGAGATTTTGATCTTCAGACGTGCTTATCTCAATGAAATAAGCATGTCAATCAAACCAACATCAAAAACTAACTCATTTGGTGAACTTCAGATATTGGTCTTCTGATGTGCTTATCTGAGTGAATTGATCATATTAGTCAAAACAGCATCAAAAATTAAGTCATTTGTTGATGTTGAGATTAGTGATTTCTGAAGTGCTTAAATCGCTGAATAAGCATGTTAGTCAAACCAACATCAAAACTTGAGTCATTTGGTGAAGTTCAGGTATTTGTCTACGGAAGTGCGGAACTCGCTGAAATAAGCATTTCAATGCAACCAGCATCAAAAATTAAGTCATTTGATGAAGTTGAAATTTTTGCCTTCAGAAGTGCTTATCTTACTCAAATATGCATGTTAGTCAAACCAACATCAAAAGTTGAGCCATTTGGTGAAGTTGAGATTTTGACCTTCTGACGTGCTTATCTCAAAGAAATCAACATGCCATTCAAACCAACATCAAAAACCAACTCATTTGGTGAAGTTGAGATATTGGTCTTCCTATGCGATTATCTGAGAGAAATAAGCATGTTAGTCAAAACAGCATCAATAATTAAGTCATTTGATGAAGTTGAGATTTTTGAATTATGAAGGGCTTATCTCACTCAAATAAGCATGTCAGTCAAACAAACATCGAAACATGAGTCATTTTGTGAAGTTCAGATTTTGGATTTCTGAAGTGAGTAACTCGCTGAAAGAAGCATTTTAATCCAAACAGCATCAAAAGTTGAGTCATTTGGTGAAGTTGAGATTTTTGATTTCTGCATTGCTTGTATCACTGAGATAATCATTTTAGTCAAATCAGCACCGAAAGTTAGGTCCTTTGGTGAAGTTACGATTTTAGTCTTGGCATCAGCTCATCTCGCTGAAATAAGCATTTTTCTCTAACCGGCATCAAAGTTGAGTGTTTTGGTGAAGTTGAGATTTTGATCTTCTGAAGTGCTTAAATCGCTGAAATAAGCATGTTCGTCAAAACAACAGCAATGTTGAGTCATTTGGTGAAGTTGAGATTATTGACTTATGAAGTGCTTATCTCACTGAAATAAGCATGTTCATCAAATGAGCATCAAAAGTTGAGTCATTTGCTGAAGTTGAGATTTTGGTCTTTCGATGTGCTCATCTGAGTGAAATAAGCGTGTTAGTCAAAACAGTGTCAATAATTAAGTCATTTGGTGAAGTTGAGATTTTTGACTTCTGACGTGCTTATTTGACTCAAATAAGCATGTTAGTCTAACGAACATCAAAACTTGAGTCATTTGGTGAAGTTCAGATTTTGGTCTTCTGAAGTGCTTTTCTGAGTGAATTAAACATGTTCGTCAAAGCATCATCAACATTTAAGACATTTGGTGAAGTTGAGATTTTTGACATCTGAAGTGCTTCCTCACTGAAATGAGCATTTTAGTCAAATCAGCATCAAAAGTTAGGTCCTTTGCTGAAGTTGAGATGTTATTATGCTCATCTGCTTATCTCGCTGAAATAAGAATTTCAGTCAATCCAGCATCAAAAGTTGAGTGTTTTGGTGAAATTGAGATTTTGGTCTTCTGAAGTGCTGAACTCGCTGAAATAAGCATGTTAGTCAAACCAGAATTAAAGATTAAGTCATTTGGTGAAGTGGAGATTTTTGACTTCTGAAGAGCTTATCTCACTCAAATAAGCCTGTTAGTCTGACCAACATCAAAACTTGAGTCATTTGGTGAAGTTCCGATTTTCGTCTTCTGAAGTGCTTATCTGAGTGAAATCAGCATGCTAGTCAAAACAGCATAAAAAATCAGTCATTTGGAGAGGTTGAGATTTTTGATTTCTGCATTGCTTGTATCACTGAAATAAACATTTTAGTCAAGTCAGCATCACAAGTTGAGTGTTTTGATGAAGTTACGATTTTGGTCTTCTGATATGCTTATCTAACTGAGATAAGCACGTTAGTCAAAACAACATCAAAAATTGATTCATTTGGTAAAGTTCAGATTTATGTCTACTGAATTGCTTAACTCGCTGAAATAAGCATTTTAATGCAAACACATCAAAAATTAACTCATTTGATGAAGTAGAGATTTTTGCCTTCAGAAGAGCTTATCTCAATCAAATATGCATGTTACTCAAAACAACATCAGAAGTTGAGTCATTTGGTAAAGTCGAGATTCTTCACTTCTGAATTGCTTATTTCACTGGAGATAGCCTATCAGTCAGGGAATCAAGATTAAAAATTGAGTCATTTTGTGAAGTTCAGATTTTGGTCTTCTGAAGTGCTTAACTCGCTCAAATATGCATTTTAGTCCAACCAGCATCAAACGTTGATTCGTTTGGTGGAGTTGAGATTTTAGCCTTCTGAAGCGCCTATTTCGCTGAAGTAAGCGTGTTAGTCAAAACAACATCAAAAGTTGAGTCATTTGGTGAAGGTGAGATTTTGATCTTCCGAAGTGTTTATCCAATGAACTAAGCATGTTCGTCAAAACAACATCAAAATGTTGAGTCATTTGGTGAAGTTGAGATTTTTGACTTCTGAAGTGCTTATCTCACTGAAATAAGCATGTGAATCAAATTAGCATCAAAAGTTGAGTCATTTGCAGAAGTTGAGATTTTAGTCTTCCGATGTACTTATCTGAGTGAAATGAGCGTGTCAGTCAAAACAGCATCAATAATTAAGTCATTTGGTGAAGTTGAGATTATTGACTTCTGAAGTGCTTATCTGACTCAAATATGCATGCCAGTCAAAACAGCATCAAAAGTTGTGTCATTTGTTAAAGTTGAGATTTTGATCTTCTGAAGTGCTTAACTCGCTGAAATAAACATGTTAGTCAAAATAGCTTTAAAAACTAAGGCATTTGGTGAAGTTGAGATTTTTTAATTCTCAAGTTCTTATCTCACTCAAATAAGCATGTCAGTCAAAACAGCATCAAAGTTGTCATTTGGTAAAGTTCAAATTTATGTCTACTGAAGTGCTTAACTCGCTGAAATAAGCATTTTAATCCATCCAGAATCAAAAATTAAGTCATTTGGTGAATTTGAGATTTTTGCCTTCAGAAGTGCTTATCTCACTCAAATATGCAAGTTCCTCAAAACAACATCTGAAGTTGAGACATTTGGTGAAGTTGAGATTTTTGTCTTTTTAAGTGCTTATTTCACGGAAATAGACATGTTAGTCAAATCAGCATCACAAGTTGAGTGTCGTGTTGAAGTTGAGACTTTGGTCTTCTGCTTTGCTTATCTCGCAGAAATAAGCACGTTAGTCAAATCAACATCAAAAGTTGAGTCATTTGGTGAAGTTGAGATTTTTAACTTCTGAACTGCTTATCTCACTGAAATAGGCTTGTTAATCGAATCAGCGTCAAAAGTTGAGTCATTTGCTGAAGTTGAGATTTGGTTGTTCCGATGTGCTTATCTAGTGAAATTAGCGTGTTAGTCAAAAGAGTATCAATAATTAACTCATCAGGTGAAGTTGAGATTATTGACTTCTGAAGTGCTTTGCTGACTCAAAGAAACATGTTAGTCTAACCAACATCAAAGCTTAATTCATTTGGTGAATTTCAGATTTTGGTCTTCCGAAGTGCTTATCTGAGTGAAATAAGCATGCTAGTCAAAACAGCTTAAAAAAACAAGTCGTTTGGTGAATTTGAGAGTTTTGACTTCGGAAGTGCTTATCTCACTGAAATAAGCTTTTCAGTCCAACCAGCATCAAAAGTTGAGTGTTTTGGTGAAGTTGCGATTTTGGTCTTCTGATATGCTTATCCAACTGCAATAAGCAAGTTAGTCAAAACAACATTGAAAATTGAGTCAGTTGGTAAAGTTGAGATTTATGTCTACTGAAGTGCTTAACTCGCTGAAATAAGCATTTTAATCCAACCAGTATCAAAAATTATGTCATTTGGTGAAATTCAGATTTTAGCCTTCTGAAGTGTGAATCCAACTCAAATAAATATGTTAGTCAAAACAACATCAAAAGTTGATTCATTTGGTGAAGTTGAGATCATTGACTTTTTGAAGTG
>NC_063375.1:7520005-7532214 GCF_021869965.1 Rhincodon typus
GTGTATTTACAGGCGGCTCTGTTTTTAGCAGTTTTTCAAATGAGACTCTGCGTCGGAGAATGTATACAGGAGGCTGTGTGATTCAGAGTTCATTTACAGGGATGTCTGTGTTTTAGGGTATCTGTACATGATGATCTGTGTTTTAGGGATTATTCAGAGTTATCTGTGTTTTACAGGTTACTGAAAGGCGTCTCTGTCTTCGGGTTAATTTACCGGGGTCTGTTATTTACAGGTACGTCTATCTTTTCAAAGTTTATTTGTAAGGGGCCCTGTC
Source organism: Rhincodon typus (assembly GCF_021869965.1). Classification (NCBI taxonomy): domain Eukaryota; kingdom Metazoa; phylum Chordata; class Chondrichthyes; order Orectolobiformes; family Rhincodontidae; genus Rhincodon; species Rhincodon typus. The sequence continues at coordinate 7,520,280 of NC_063375.1, forward strand.
TTACGGATAATTTACAGGTGGGCTGAGTGTGGGGTGTAATTACAGGTGCTCAGTGTTTTCGGATTTATTTAGACGGAGCCCTGTGTTTTACCTCCGACTTCCTGGGTGATGTGTGTTAGAGTTCATTTAAAGGGGTCCGTGTATTTGAGGGTATAATTACAGTGGGCTTTGTTTTTAAGATTTGTTTAAATGGGGTTCTGTTTTTCATGGTTATTTGCTGTGAGCTCTGTTTAACGGGTTATTGAAAGGAGTTCCTGAGGGTATATTTACAGGTGGCTCGTTGTTTGAGGTCTTTTGTGCAGGGCTGAGGCTGGCGTTAGAGGTGAGCGCTGCGGCTGAGGGTTATGGTTTGTGTCAGGCCTGAGGCGAAGGTTGGGTTTGGATTTGGCCTGAGGTTAGGCTCAGAGCTCAGGCAAGGGTTAGCGTTGTCAAATGGTCCGCACTGAGGTATTGCAGCAGTGTCAGTGGGTCAGAACTGTGGTAGTGTATCAGTCATAGGGTCAAGACTGAGGCTGAGCCTTATTCTAAATTCTTATTGGGGGAGTGCTACATAACTAAATTACATAATTTTTAAAAATGAGGCATCGGAATATGTGATTCTCTGACAATAGGTCTGAATCTCGGGTTAATGCTTTGGGGTGAGGTTATTTCTGGGGGCAGGGAGAAAGAAAGCAGCTTTGCATACCCAGAGACAGAACCAGAGGGACAGCAACTGCGTATTCTACAGGAGACTCGGGATGTATTGTAAACTTAGGTCAAATAGTATTACAGATTAGTTTACAATTAAAGATTATTGTCCTGAGAGAATGCCTCATTGTCAGAGGGTCTGCTTGAGGCCGTCCCTCTATGTTGTCGTGTCAGTACTGAAGGAGTGCTCAATTGTCAGAGGATCACATTCAGCCAATGCCTCATTTTTAAAAATTATGTAGTTTAGTTATGTAGCACTCCCCCAATAAGAATTTAGAATAAGGATCAGCCTCAGTCTTGACCCTACGACTGATACATTCCCAAAGTTCTTACCCACTGACTCTGCTGCAATACCTCAGTGCGGACCATTTGACAATGAGGCACTGCTTCAGTACTGAAGCTCTGACAGTACTGATTATCTGACAATGAGGGAGTGCCTCAGTCTGACATTGTCACAATGCTGCAATCGTGTGGCACTGCCACAAGTCTAATCCCTTGAGAATAAGACACTACCTCAGTAATGACCGTCTCACAATAATGCACCACAACAGTTCTGACCCTCTGGTACTGCTGCATTACCTCATTAGAAACCCTATAAATGTGAGGCACTTCCTCAGTTCTGACCCTCTTACAATGAGGCGCTACCTCAGTATTGACTCTCTGGTTATAATGTTCTCCAGCAGTTCTGTAACTCTGACAGTGCTTCAATACTTGCCTGGACCAGCCAAGTTCCTCATTGTTAGCGGGTCAGTTCTGTGGCAGTGCCTCCTGGTACTGGGATCATATGAATCTGTAATACTATTTGACCTGTTAAGTTTACAATACATCCCGAGTCTCCTCTCGAATACGCAGTTGCTCTCCCTCCGGCTCTCGGTAGACGAAGCTGGTTTCTTTCGACCTACTCTCAGAAATATCCCTAACCTTAACCCTAGATTCAGCCCTAACGCTAACCCAGCGTAATCCCGAAGTTTAACTTCAGCCCAAAGCCTAAATCAAACCATAACTCTCAGCCCTAACGCAAGCCTAATCCTACACTAACCATAGGCTCAGGCCAAAACGGAACCCAGCTTCAGCCACACTCCTGGCCCTCAAACTCGGAGCTGCCTGCACAGAGGCCCTCAAACACAGAGACACCTTTCAACAACCCGTAAAACGCGGACTTCACTGTAAATACCCCCTAAAACACAGAATCCTATTTAAACAAACTTCAACAACAGAGCCCCCTGTAATTCTACGTTCAAATGCACAGACCCCTTTCAATGAACTCTAACACACATTGCCCAGAAAGGATAAGGTAAAACACAGGGCTCCTTCTAAATAAATCCGGAAAGACTGAGCACATTCAATTACACCCCAACACTTTGCATACCTGTAAATTATCCGGAAGACAGGGCCCCTTACAAATAACCCTAAAAAGACAAAGCTCCCGAGAAATAAACAGCCTCCTGCAAACAAACCCGAAAACAGAGACTCCGTTCAATAACCTGTAAAACACGGAGCTCATAATAAATAATCCCAAAAGCACAGACTTCCCTTTAAATGAACCCTGAAACACAATGCCTCCTGGAAATGATCTCCGACGCAGAGCCTCATTTAAACAAACGGTAAAAAATAGGGCCCTGTAAATGCACTGTCAAGCACAGAGACCCTTTAAATAAACCCGAGGAAAGGTCCCTCACGAAGTAAAATGTAAACCACAGACCCCCCGGCACGTAACCCCCTGTAAATAAAGCTTAAAACACAGAGCTTCATTGACAGGGATGTCTGTGTTTTAGGGTTTATATACAATGAAGCCTGAAACACAAAGCTTTCTGTAAATAATCTCCGACGCAGAGCCTCATTTAAACAAACGATAAAAACAGAGCTACCTGTAACTACACTCTCAAGCACAGAGACCCCTTTACATATAACCTAAGAAAGGTTCCTCAGGGATTAAAATGTAAAGCAGAGCCCCCAGTCAGAAACAATAAAGACAGAGCCCCATGTAAATGACATGTCAAATACAGAGCTCCTTGTAAATAAACTCTGAAACACAGTGCAACCTGCAAATCCTCCAAAAGCTGTGCCTCCAGTAAATCAACCCTTAGAGACGCCTGTAAACAAGCCCTCAGACAGAGATCCCTTTCAATAACCAGTAAAACAAGGAGCTTAATTCAAATAATCACTAAAACAGAAACCACTGCAATTATACCCTCAAATACACAGACCCCTTTAAATGACCTCTGAAAGAGATGCCCTCAGAAGTAGAATGTAAAACACAGTTCTCCCTCTAAATTTAGTCGAAAACACAGAGCACCTGTCAATACACCCCAACATCGAGCCGACCTGTAAATTATCCGTAAAATATTCCCCTTACAAATAAACCCTAAAAGACAGAGCTAGCGAGAAATAAAGAGCCCCCTGTAAATAAATATCAAAACACATAGTAAAAACCGGAAGAACTGCGGATGCTGCAACTCAGGAAAAACTACAAAGTTGCTGGAAAAACTCAGCAAGTCTGGGAGCATCTGTGAGGGAAAAAACAGACTTGACGTTTCGGGTCAGGTGATCATTCCTCAGAACCTCTCGCTGGCGCGTCTTTAGTAATGCAGGGTCAATCGCCTTAAAATATCCTTTTCTGTGGTTTTTGTGAGGCACTATAATATTATAACATAAGAACATAAGAACTGAGAGCAGGAGTAGCCATCTGACCCCTCGAGCCTGCCCCGCTATTCAATAAGATCATGGCTGATCTTTTTGAGACTCAGCTCCACTTCCCTGCCCGCTCACCATAAACCTCAATTCCTTTACTGTTCATAAATTTATCGAGCCTTGCCTTAAAAACATTCAGCGAAGTAGCTTCAACCGCTTCACTGGGCAGGGAATTCCACAGATCCACAACTCTTTGGGTGAAGAAGTTCCTCCTGTCCTCAGTCCTACATCTGCTTCCTTTTATTTTGAGGCTATGCCCCCTCGTCCTAGTTTCACCTGCGAGTGGAAACAATCTCCCTGCCTCCACCTTATCTATTCCCTTCATAATCTTGTATGTTTCTATAAGATCTCCCCTCATTCTTCTGAATTCCAATGAGTATAATCCCACCCCACTCAGTCTGTCCTCATATTCCAACCCTCTCAACTCGAGAATCAATCGAGTGAATCTCCTCCTCACCCCGCACACACCACACTTAGTCCCGAACTCTAAATCATCTATGTAAATTGTAAGCAATTGCAGTCCCAGCACTGATACCTGAGGCACATCACTCGCCACTGACCGCCAACCAGAAAAACACCCATTTACCCCTACTCTTTATTTTCTACTCGTCAATCATCCTCTATCCATGCCAATAGATTACCTGTAAAATCGTGCAACTTTATTTATGTAGCATCCTTTGGTGTGGCACCTCGTCAAATGCCTTCTGGAAATCCAGATACTCGTCACCCACAGGTTTTCCATTGTCCATCATGCAAGTAATATCCTCAAAGAATTCCACCAAGTTAGTTAAACATGACCTACACTTCATGAACCCATGCTGGGTGTTCGCAATGGGACAATTTATATCCAGTTGCCTTGCTATTATCTTCCTTAATGATGGATTCAAGCATGTTCCCCACCACCGAAGTTAAGCTAACGAGCCTATAGTTACCTGCTTTTTGTCTAATTCCTTTTTTAAACAGTGGCGTCACATTGGCTGTTTTTCAATCTGCGGGAACCACCCCAGAGTCCAGTGAATTTTGGTCAATAATTACTAGTGCAAACCTGTTTACTGTTGTACTAAAGGTCCTCTTTAGCACTGCACCCACAAGCGCTCCATATTACCACTCTCGCGCTCTCATTCATTCATAACTTTACTGACGTCTTACTGGCGTACTATGTTTACTATTACCGCATTCCATTCATTCATAAAACTGCGATCTTGTCATACTTTTCACAATTAAAGGGAGGCTAAATTAAAATGTTCCTTCCACCCCATTTCCTGCCTTTGCACAGTTTTAATCTTCACGGCCGTATTTTGTTCACAGTTGCCAAACCTGTGTGTACATCAGAGTCTATCCTTGAGGATGCGTTAATTTTCTAATCTATTCAGAACAATACCAACGTGTCACCCGAAGCTATGAAAGAGCATAATTTTAATCAGCCCTCAGCAACCGTCTCTCAGGACTTGAATTGCTTGCAGGACATCAAACAAGTTTTCTGCGTTAGCAGAGATAGTAGGAACTGCAGATGTTGGAGAATCTGAGATAACAAGGTGCAGAGATGGATGAACACAGCAGGCCAAGCAGCAGAGGAGAAGGAAGGCTGACGTTTCGGGCCGAGACCCTTCTTCAGAAATGGGGGAGGGGAAGGAGGTTCTGAAATAAATAGGGAGAGAGGGGGACGAGGATAGAAAATGGATAGAGAGAAGATAGGTGGACAGGAGACAGACAGGTCAGAGACGGGGATGCAGACAGTAAAGGTGAGTGTAGGTGGGCAGTTAGGGAGGTAATAGGTCACTCCAGGGAGGACGGACAGGTCATGGGGGCGGGATGAGGTCAGTCGGTAGGATATGGGGGTGGCGTTGATGTGGGAGGACGGGGAAGGTGGGAGGAAGGACAGGTCAGGGAGGCGGGGACGAGCTGGGCTGGTTTTGGGATGGGAGATTTTGAAGCTTGTGAAATCCACGTCGATATCATTGGGCTGCAGGGTTCACAAGCAGAATATGAGTTGCTGTTCCAGCAACCTTGGGTTGGCATCGTAGTGGCACTGCAGGAAGCCCAGGATGGACATGTCGTCTGAGGAATGGGAGGGGGAGTTGAAATAGTTCGCGACTGGGAGGTGCAGTTGTTTAGTGCAAACCGAGCGGAGGTGTTCTGCAAAGCAATCCCTCAGCCTCCGCTTGGTTTCCCCGACGTGGAGGCGGCCACAACGGGAACAGCAGATGCAGTACACCACATTAGCAGATGTGCAGGTGAACATCTGCTTAATGTGGAAAGTCTTCTTGGGGCCTGGGATGGGGGTGAGGGAGGGTGTGTAGGGGCAGGTGTGGCACTTTCTGCGGTTGCAGGGAAAAGTGCCGGGTGTGGTGGGCGTGGAGGGGAGTGTGGAGCAGACAAGGGATTCACGGACAGAGTGGTCCCTCCGTAAAGCAGATAAGGATGGGGAGGGAAAACTGCCTTCGGTGGTGGGGTCGGATTGCAGATGGCGGAAGTGTCGGATGATGATGCGTTGGATCAGGAGGTTGGTGGGCTGGTACGTGAGGACAAGGGGGATTCTGTTTTGGTTGTTATTGCGGGGAGGGGGTGTGAGGGATGAGTTGCGGGAGATGTGGGAAACACGGTCGAGGGCGTCCTCAACCGCTGAGCGGGGGAGTTTGCTGTCCTTGCAAAACGAGGACATCTGAGACGTGCGGGAGTGGAATGTCTCATCCTGGGAGCAGATACGGCGGAGGTGAAGGAATTGGGAATAGGGGGTGGCATTTTTGCAGGAAGGTGGGTGGGAGGAGGTGTATTCTAGGTAGCTGTGGGAGTCCGTGGGCTTGAAATGGATATCAGTTTCTAAGTGGTTGCCAGAGATGGAAACAGAGAGGTCCAGGAAAGAGAGAGAGGTATTAAAGATGGTCCAGGTGAACTTAAGTTTGGTGTTGAAGGTGTTGGTGAAGTGGACGAACTGTTCGAGCTCCTTGAGGGAGCACGAGGCGGCGCCGATACAGTCATCAATGCAAAGGAGGAAGAGGTGTGGTTTAGGACCAGTGTAGCTACGGAAGAGGGATTGTTCCATGTAACCTACAAAGAGGCAGGCAAAGCTTGGGCCCATGCGGGTATCCATGGTCACCCCTTTTGTCTGTAGGAAGTTGGAGGAATTGAAAGAGAAGTTGTTGAGGGTGAGGACGAGATTGGTTGAGCGAATGAGGGTGTCAGTGGTGGGGGACTGGTCGGGCCGTCGGAACAGGAAGAAGTGGAGGGCCTTCAGGCCATCTGCATGGGGAATGCAGGTGTATAGGTACTGGACGTCCATGGTAAAGATGAGGTGTTGGGGAACGGGGAGTTGGAAGTTCTGGAGGAGGTGGAGGGCGTGGGTGATGTCACGGACGTAGGTAGGGAGTCCCTGGATCAAGAGGGAGAAAATGGAGTCGAGATAGGTGGAGATAATTTCGTTGGGACAGGAGCAGTCGGAGACAATGCGTCGACCAGGGCAGTCAGGTTTGCTGGAAAAGCTCAGCAGGTCTGGCAACATCTGTGAAGGAGAAAACAGAGTTCACGTTTCATGTCCGGGGACCCTTCCTCAGAACTTCCTCAGTACACTGCCGACACTGAGGTGCTGTCTCACTCCAACCCTGTCAGTGCTGAAATAACCCAGATTTGATCCTCTATTCGCGTGGTACGCCCTTAGGACTGATTCTGTCATCGTGTGGCACTGCCTTAGTAATGACCGTTAGACAACACTGCGCTTCCGCATTACTGACTGTGTGACAAACAGGCACTGCCTCAGATCTGACTTGCTGACTGTGAGGTACTATCTGAATCTGACTATCTCGCAGTGCTTCACTGGGGGCTCTGTTATTTAGTGTTGATTTACAGTGGATCTTGTCTTTTAGCTTTCATTAACTGGAGGCTCTGTGATTTAGGGCTTTTTTAGGAATCGTTGGTTTGAGGGTTTAGGGGGATTTTAGGGCGGATTTACAGGGATAATTTACAGGGAGCTCTATGCGTCACACTTTATTTCCAGCGGGCTCTGACTCTTATGGTTTATTTACTGGGGGTTGTCCCGGCCCCAGCCTCCATTCCCAACCTGTCCCAGCCCCGTTCCCACCCCGCGGAACTGACCCTAACCCCAGCCCGCAGCCTGTCCCGGCTCCCGGCCATAACCCCAGACTGTTCCGGACCCGGCCACGGCCCCCAGCCCCCGTCACGAATCCCTGCCTGTCCCGGCCCGGAACCCAAGCCCCCAACCCCCATCCCAACCCTCGCCTGTCCCGGCCCCAAACCTAACCAAAAACTTAGCCCCAATCCTAACCCTAATCCTCGCCCCTGACCCCAGACCCGAGCCTTCAGCCCCCAGCCAAATCCTGGCCGATAGCCTGTCACAGCCCCGGCCCGGCCCGACCCAATCCGGGGCCCCAGCCCAGACCATCACCGTAAATCTAGCCTTAGCCTCAGCCCTCCGACCCAGCCCCCAATCCTAACCAAAACGTTCGCCCCAACCTGGAACCTGACTCTAAACTCGGCCCCAGTCCCACAGCCCGGCCCAGCCCGGCCCGACTTAATCCAGGGCTCCAGACCAGACCATCACCGGAAACCTGGCCTTAGCCTCGGCCCTACGCACCAGCCCCAGACCACAATACTCAGCCCCTGTCCCAGCCGTAATTGTAAACCAGGCCCAGACCCCAGCCACCAGCCTGTCGCTGCCCAACCCTGCCGCAGCTTGTCCCCGACCCCAACCCAAAACCCAGACTGTCCCGGCCGCGGCCACCGGACAACGACCCTAACCCCCAGCCCTCGGCCCGAAGCCTGTCATGGCCCCGACCCAGGCAACCAGCAGCGACCCTACCACACCCTGCCCAGATGCCAGTTTCGGAGACCCAGACCCAGAGCCAGCCATCAGCGCCCCCCAGCCCAACACTCCCCCGCAGCCTGTCGCAGCCCTGACCCTGACCCTAACCCCAACCACGGCCCTGAGCCTGACCCCGACCACGAACCCGACCGCGACCCCGACCCTGACCCAGTTAAGGTCCCAGCACCCAGCCCGCAGCCCCAACCCTAACCCCTGCCTGTACCAGACCCGAGCCCCTACGTAACTCTAACCCCAGCCCCAGGTTGACCCGGCCATCATCCTTCGCCCTAATCCCAGCCTCTACCTCTGCTGGCCCCGAATGTCCTGTGTCCCGGCCCTCGGCCATCCCACCACCCCCTCCCTCCTCCCTCCTCCCTCGACTGAGCTTGTCCTGGTCCTGGTCCCAGCCCCCAAATGCAGCCTCAACACTGACCTCAACTCTAACCCTCGCCTCAGCCCTAAACCTAACCCTAGCCCCACCCTGACCCTCATCTGCCCTTAACCCTAACCTGTCTGAAGGTAACGACTGAGGAAGTGCCTCAATGGTCAATACTCACGCAAAGACTCAATGTAAAGGTGTCAGAATTGACAGCCTCATTGACAGAGGGTCAGTGACAGTGCTTCACAGCAGTGTCACTGCTGTGGGACTGTCTCAGTGTGAGAGTGTCCAGTGGGGTGCAACGTCTCAATATAATGGGGTGAGAAATAAGGCAGTGCAACACGTTTGCAGGACCAGTACTGAGATAGTCTAGTTCAGTCAGAGGGTCAGGATTGAGCGAGGGCCTCTATGTAACGGGATCAGAACTGTGGGATGGCTCCATGATTAGCAGGTCAGCACTGAGCTATTGAATGACTGTCACAGCATCAATACGGAGGCAGTGCTTCTTTCGAAAGGTGTCCGAATTGGAGGGATGCCAAAGAGTTAGAGGGTCATGACCGTGATATTATGATCAGCGGGTCAGTACTGAGGGACTGCCTTATTGTCAGTGTGTCAGTTCTGAGGCACTGTTCATTTGTCAGAGGGTTTGTCGTATGGGAATGACTCATTGTCAGAGTTTGTGTTGTGAGGCAGTTTCTCAGTGTAACGGTGTGGGAATTGAGGGTTTGCTACACAGAGACGGTCAGTGCTAAGGTATTGCAGCTGTATCAGAGGATCAGTGCTGAGGCATTGCCTCACGATAAAGGCATCAAAAGTGAGGTAGTGCGAAACGATTACAGGGTCACTAAGATATTGCAGCACTGTGACAGTGTCAGAACTGATGGACTGTTTCATTGTCAGAGGAGCATCACTGAGGGATTGAAGCACTGTCAGAGCATCAGTACAGAGGGAGTGCTTCATTGTCAAAGGGTCATTACTGCAGGAGTGCATTACTGTCAGATAGAGGCAGTTCCTAATTATGTAGGGGTTAGAACTGGGGCAGTGCCTCATTGTAAGGGCATCAGAGTTGAGGGTGACCTCACATTTAGAGAGTCAATCCGGAGGGTGGGCTTCATTATTATTGTGTCAGTACCTCGGGCACTGGCATATTGTCAGCTGGTCAGTTCTGAGACAGAGACTCTTTGTTAGTGGGTCAGCACTGAGGCTATGCTTCAGTGTAATGGTGTTAGAATGGAGGGTTTGCCACAGACTGACGGTAAGTACTGAGGTATTTCAGCTTTATCAGGGTCAGAACCCAGGCAGTACCTCATCAGCAAAAGATCACGTCTGCAGCAGTGAGACAGGGCCAGACTGAAGGAGTGCCTCCTTGTCAGATGGTCAGTTCTGACACACTGTTCCTTTGCCAGAGGGTCATTAGTTAGGCAGTGCCTCTTTGTAATGGGATCAGAATTGTCAGGAGGCCAATACTGAGCGAGACCCTCATGATCAGTGGTCAATACTGAGAGAGTGTCTTATCAGAGATTCATTCCTAAGGGAGTGCTTCATTGTCAAAGAGTTCATTCTGAGGGAGGGCACCATGTGAGAATACTGAGGGAGATCCTTATTCTTAGACGGTAAATGCAGGGTTACAGGGATAGGTTAAGGGGATGGGTCAGATGCGCTCAGTAGGGTCAGTGTGGACTTGTGCTTAATGGCCTGTTTTACACTGTGGGGATTCTATGATTCTGATGAGAGGATCAGTGCTGTGGCATTCCAGCACCGTTGGAGGGTAAGATCAGTGGGAGTTCATAATTGTCAGAGGGTCAATACTGAGGCTGAGGCAGAGCCAGGGAACTATAGACCAGTGAGCCTCTGGTCTGACATTCCAGTCCTACCTCAGAACTGATCCTCTGACAGAGCTGCAGTTCCTCAGTACTGACTCTGTAATCGTGAGGCACACCCTCAATCCTGAACCCATTTCAATGAGGCACTCCTTCAGTACTGACCCAGTGACTATAATGCACTCCCACAGTTCTGACGCTGTGGCAACGAGGTCTGAAGTCATACGACACCGGGTTATAGTCCAACAGGTTTATTTGAAAACACAAGCTTTTGGAGCCTCTCTCCTCCTTCAGTCCAACATGGTCACCTCCATGTCACGGCAATGAGATCTGACAGTGCTTCCATTCCTCAGGGCTAAACCGCTAATCATGTGGCCCTCCATCCATTCTGATCCCATTACATTGAGGCACTGCTTCAGAATGGACCCTTCGTACTCACCCACTGACAGTGCTGACTACATGTACTGACTGTCTAAAATGTGAGCTCTCCCTTGATTCTGACTCTCACAATGAGGTACTCGTACAGTACCAATGCTCTGACAGTGAAGCACTTCCTTCAAACTGACCTGCTGACAACGAGGCAGTCCCTCAGGACTAACCTTCTGATAGATCTGCAATACCTGCGTACTGATCATGTAAACGTGTGCAACCCTTTCAATTCTTACCCTCTTACAATGAGACAGTGCCTCAGCAATGACCCTCTGACAATGAGGCAATGCCTCAGAACTGACCCACTTAGAGTGCTTCACTACTGCAGAACTGACCATCTAAGCATGTGGCACACTCCGCTCTGACCCACTTACAATCAGGTACTGCCTCTGTATTGACCCTCTGACAATGATGAACACCCTCTGTACTGTACCTTTGACAAACAGGCACTGACTCAGTAATGACTCCTGATGATGGGGCATTCTATCGGGACTGAACATATGATATTAAGGCACCTGCTCAGTACTGACCATATGATAAAGATGCATTCCCACAGTACTAAACCACTGACAGTGCTGTAATACCTCAGGACTGACCCTCCCATTATGTGACACTGCTTCAATTCTGACATCTGCATAATGAGGCACTGCCTCAATCCTGACCTTCTGAAAATAATGCACTCCCATAGTTCTGACGCTCTGACAATGAGATCTTCATTCAATATTTACACTGGGATAGACCTGCAAAATCTCAGTCCTGGCTGTCCAATCAAGAGGCTCATCCTCAATTCTAACTCTGTTACAATGAGGTACTGTTTCAGTATTGACCCCCTGTGTCTGTATCATTTTAAACCCGATGTTATCTGTCTCGGAGAGTCCACAAAACCATTTTGAAATCAAAGTAATCCTTTGAAAGATAGTTAAGTAATAACAGTGCTGTTTTCTTGGTGTTTGTAATAAATATCAGGTAAAGTTTGGATACACGAAATCGCAAAATTACAGAAGGGGAAGGAGGACATTTGGCCCATCATACTGAGTTGTCTCTATCATCTCATGCAAATCCTTTTTCCGCCTATCACTTGCACACCATTTTCATCCAATGCCCTCTGTACGT
>NC_063375.1:7532714-7543939 GCF_021869965.1 Rhincodon typus
AGTGTGGCACTGCCTTACAATCGAACTTCTGACAGTGCAGAACCCTATCAAAATGATCCTCTGAGTTTCGCACACACTCAATATTGGCCCTCCAACAGTGCAGCACTCCCTCTGTGCTGACCGTCTGACATTGATACGCTGATAGTGTAGCAATCCCGTAATATTGACCCACTGACACAGCAGAACGCCCTCAATATTGGCCTTCTCACAGTACTGCACTGATCCTTCGGCAGTGCAACGTTCCCTTGATATCAATCTTCTGACTTTATCGCACTCCCTCAGTACTAACTCTCTGAATGTGCAGCATTCTCTCAGCACTGATTCTGTGATATTTCAGCACTCCCACATCATTAACCCTCTGATAGTGCAAAACTCCCTTTATATCAACCCTCCAACAGTGCACTATTTCCTTAATATTGCACCTCTGATTGTGTGATACTCCCTCAGTGTGAAACGCTGACAATGCAGCACTCCCTCAGAAATAACTCTCTGATTAAGCACTTCTTCTGTACTAAATCTCTGAAAATGTAACATTCTCTCATTACTGACCCTTTACAGTGCTGCACTGCCTCAGTACTCACTCACCAAAAGTGCAGCCCTCCATTTCTAGTGACCTTCTGACAGCGTGACACTTCCCTAATATTCGTCCACTGACAGTGCGGCACTCCCTTAATACTGACCTGCTCGCTGTGCAGCACTGCCCTTATATCAAACCACCAGCTCTATCAGTGGGTCTGTCCTGAGCAAGTGCCCCATTGTCAGCATGTCAATTCTGAGGCAGTGACTCGATATCAGTGGGTCAACACTGAGGTAGTGCCTAAGAGGGTCAGAATTAAGGGAGTGCCTCACATTTAGAGGATCATTACTGAGGGACAGCCTCATGATCAGCGGGTCCGTACCTCGGGACTGCCTTGTAGCCAGTGTGTCAGTTCTGAGGCAGTGTCTCAATGTAATAGATTTAGAAATGAGGCAGGAGGCACATGATTGGAAGGTCAGTAGTAAGCTATTGCAGCTCTATCAGAGGGTCAGTACTCAGCGAGTGCCTCATTGACAGAGGGTCCATACTGAGGTATTGAAGCGCTATTAGAGGGTTAGCACTGAGGGAGTGTTTCCTCGTCAGAGATTCAGAACTGAGAAAGTGCATTATTGTCAGAGGCTCATTCCTGAGGGAGTGCCTCGTTGTCAGAGAGACATAATCATATGGCACTCACGCAGTTCTAAACCTTAATATTGATCCTCTGAGAATGTGGCACTGCCTCAGCACCGACCTTCTGACAATGAGGCACTGCCTCAGGACTGACCCTCTGATAAGGTGGTGATTCGTCAGTACTGAGCCATTGACAATGTGACACTCCATTAGTACTGACCTTCTGATAATAAGATTCTCCTCAAGTACTGACCCTCTGACGGTTCTGCACTGCCTCAGTACTGACCCTATAAATGTCTGCCACTGCCTCAATTCTGACCTCCTTACAATGAGGCATTACCTCAATACTGACCGGGAAGGTGGCACTGCCTCAGCATTGACTATCTGACAATAAAGTACTCACTCTGGACTGACCATTCAACAATGACATACTGCCTCAGAAGTGACCCACTTACAACAAGGCACACACTCAGTACTGACCCACTGATAATGATGCTCTCCCTCAGTACTCACCCTCTGAGAGTGCTGCACTACCACAGGACTGACTCAATTCTGAACACCTTACAATGAGATACCGCCTCATTATTGACCCTTTGATCATGAGGCGCTGACTCAGTTCTGACCCTATTACATTGACAGCGCAGCTCTTCTTCATTGTTGACCCTCTGGCAGTGCAGAATTCCCGCATGACTGACCCTCGCACAGTGCAGCATACCTTTAGTACTGAACATCTGATAGTGCAGCTCTCCTCAGTACTGTCTCTAACAGTGCAGCATTCTCTTAGTATTGACTCTCTGACAGTGCTTAGGGGAGTGCTGCACTGTTGGCGAGTCAGTACTGAGGAAGAGCTGCATTGTCAGAAGGCAAACATTAATGGAGTGCTAGGGTCAATTTTAAAGGGGTTTTGCACTGTCACAAATTAAAGATAGGGTGGCGCGGTGGCTCGGTAGTTAGCACTGCTGCCTCACAGCACCAGGGACCCAGGTTCGATTCCACTCTTTGGCGACAGTCTGTGTGGAGTTTGCACATTCCCCGTGTCTGTGCGGGTTTGTGTGCCCTCTGGGTGCTCCGGTTTCCTCCCACAGTCCAAAGATATGAAGGCTCTGTGGTTTGGCTCTGCTAAATTGCCCATAGTGCCCAAGGATGTTTAGGTTAGGTGGCTTAGACATGGTAAATATAGGGGAATGGGTCTGGGTGGGATACTCCTCTTCGGAGGGACGGTGTGGACGTGTTGGGCTGAATGGCCTGTTTCCACGCTGTAGGGATTCTTTGAATCAATATTTAGGGAGTGCTGCACTGTCAGAGGGTCAATAGTGAGACAGTGCTGCCCTGTGGGAGGCCAGTACTGAAAGGGAGCCGCCCTGTCAGAAGGTCATTATTAAGAGAGTGCTCCAGTATCAGAGGGTCAATAGTAAGTGAGCACATCTCTCTCAAATGTCCTTGTCAAAGGGTCAGTCGTCAGGTTAGTGCTGAGGAAATACCGGAATGTCAGAGGGTTAACATATTTCAGAAATGCACTATCAGAGGGTCAGTCATCAGTCCTCCCGAGTGTATTGTACTGTTGGAGGGTCAGTACTAAGGGAGTGTCTCATAGTCAGATGGTCAGCTCTCTGGCAGTGCTTCTTTGTCAGTGTGCCACTCCCTCAACGCTGACCCTGTGACAGTGCAGCATTCCCTTAATAATGGCCTTCCAACAGAGCGGCACTCCCTCAGTGAAGACACTCTGACAATGCAGCTTTCCCTCACTACTGACCCTCTGACAGCGCAGCATTCTGTCATCATTGACCCTCTGACACTGTAGCATATGCTTCATATTGACCCTCCGACATTGTGGTACTCCCTCAGTGATGATACTCTGACAATGCAGCACTCCCTCAGTACTAACTCTCTGATTAAGCACTCCCTCAGTGCGAAGCCTCTGACAATGGAGAAATCTCTCATTACTGACCCTTTGCTGTGCTGCTCTGCCTGAGCACTCACTCGCTGAAGTTGCAGTACTCCAGTAATAGCTGCCCTCCGACAGTGCATCACTTCCTTAATATTGACCCTCGATAGTGGAGCACTCCCTTAATTTGGATACTGTAGCATTCTTTTAATATTTGCCTGCTCACAGATCAGCACTCCCCGAATATCAAACTTCTGAGGATGAAATACTCCTTTAATATTGACAATCTGAGAGTGCAGCATTCCCTCGGTGCGAACTCTCTGCCAGTGCAGTACTCCCTTATTATCGGACCACAAGCAGTGTGGCACTCCCTGAATACTGGCCCACCAACAATGCAGCACTCCCTGAATATTGGCCATCGAGAATGCGGCATCCCCTTAATATTGACCTGTTCGCAGTGCAGTACTCTCCTAATATCAAACCTCTGGCAGATGGTCCGCACTGAAGGAGTGCCCAATTGTCATGAGGTCAATTGTGAGGCAGAGCCACTTTGTCAGAGGGTCAATACTGAGGTCGTGCCTCATTTTAAGAGGGTCAGAATTAAGAAGGGCCTCACAAAACAGAGTCAGTACTGAGGTAGTGTAGCACTGTCAGAGGATCAGTTGAGGGACTGCCTTATTGTCAGTGGGTCAGTTCTGAGGCAGTGCCTCCATGTAATGGATTTAGAATTGAGAGAGGATGACATGATTAGGAGGTCAGTAGTAAGGTATTGCAGTCAGAGTGTCACTACTAAGGGAGGACATCATTGTCATAGTGTCTGTACTGAGGTATTGAAGAACTGTCAGAGGCGAAGTGTTGAGGGAGTGCTTCCTTGACAATGACTCCCTTTGCAGGGCTATCACGTCATTTCTGGAGAATCAGTCTTGAAGCAGTCACCCATTGAGAGAGAATCAGTTCTGATGTTAAGGCCTCATTATCAGAGGGTCACTACTGAAGGAGTTGTAAGCGGGTCAATTCTGAAGCAGTGCCTCATTGTAAGGGGGTCAGAATTGTGGGTATGCCTCACGATTGAAGAGTCAGTACTGAGGTACTTCAGCTCCACCAGAGGGTCAGTTCTGAGGCACTACCTCACGACTGGAGGGTCAGCCCTGAAATACTGCCACATTGTCAGAGTGTCTGTTATGAGGCAGTGCCTCTTTGTCAGAGTGTCTGCAGCTGTTCTGCAATGCGGTCACTCAGACTACACTTCATTTCCCTCATGAGATGCTTCAGTGGGTCGATTGTGAGGCAGTGCTAAATTAAATGGGATCAGAATTTAGAGGATCACATTTAGAGGATCAATACTGAGGACGGCAGCATTATCAGAGGGTAAGTACTGAGGGAGGGCCTTATCATCAGCGGGTCAATGCAGAGGCAGTGCCTCTTTGGAAGGGGGTCGGTCAGTCTTTTCTGAGGATTGATACAGGGTCAACACTGAAGAAGTGCCTCATTGTCAGAGAGTCTGTTCTGAGGCAGTGCCTCAGTGTAATGGGGATGGATTGAACGAGGACCATATGATTAGTGGGTTACCTCTGAGGTATTGAAGCATTGTCAGACGGTCAGAACCGTGGAGTGCATTATAGTCAGAGGGTCAATACTGAATTAATGGTCAAAACTGGGGGTGTGCCACACGATCAGAGAGTCAATACTGAGGTATTATCGCGGTGTCAGAGGGTCAGAACTGTGGGAGTGCATTATTGTCAGAGTTACATGCTGAACCAGTGCCTCATTTAAGGAGGTCGGAATTGAGGAAGTTCATCATGTTTAAAGGGTCATTACTGAGGAAGGGGCCCGTAATTAGCAGATCAGCAGATCAGCATAGAGGAAGTGCCTTGTTATCACGAGGTCAGTTCTGAGGCAGTGTCTCATTGTTAGAGGGTGAGCATTAAGGGAGTGACTCGTTGTTAGAGATCCATTCCGAGGCAGTGCCTCAATGTGATGGAGTCAGAACAGAGGGAGGATCAAATGTCAGGGGCTCAATATTGAGGTATTGAAGAACTGTGAGAGTGTCAGTACTGAGGTAATGCAACACTGTCAGAAGGTCAGAATGATGGGAATGCCTTGTTGTCAACGGGTCAGTTCTGAGGCATTGCCGAATTGCAAAGGGATTACAATTGAGCGAGTTCATGTGGTCAATACTGAGGTAATGCAGCACTGTCAGAGGGTCAGGATTGAGGGAGGGACTCATGATCAAAGGGTCTGTACTGACGGAGTACCTTATTGTCAGCCGGTCAGTTCTGAGGCAGTGCCACTTTGTCAGAGGAACTGTTCAGAGGGATTGCCTCATTGTCAGAGGATCTGGAGTGAGGCACTGCCCCGATGTAATAGGGTCAGAATTGAGGGAATGCAACACGCTTATAGGGTCAGTACTGAAGTAGTGCAGCACTGCCAGAAGGGCCGTTCTGAGGCAGTCCCTTTTTGTCAGAGGGTCAATACTGAGTCAGTCCCTCATTCTAAGCGGGTCAGAATTGAGGGTATGCCACATGATTAGAGGATCAGTGCTGAAGTAGTGCAGTACTGTCAGAGGATCAGTACTGAGGGAGTGCCTCATTGTCAGACGGCCAGTACTGAGATAATTAAGCACTGTCAGTGGGACTCTCGGCTTCAGTACTAGAAGATCAAAGTAAAAAAGCATGAAAGTGATGCTAAACCTTTATAAAGTAGTGCTGTCAGCTCCAGTTGAGTACGCAGTGAATTATGACCACCATATTTTAGGAAGGACATTAAGACCCTGGAAAGGGAGGAAAGGAAATTGAGCAGAATGACAGCAGCATTACATCCAGGAGGTGGAAGCATACTTGGAAAATTGCGTCCCTGCCTTTAAACTCAATTGCAGTAAAAGATAAAATGTGAGAGTGTTTTAGATAGTTAGATGGGCTTCAGATTGATTTCGATGCATCATCGAGGGCCGAAGGGCCTGTACTGCGCTGTAATGTTCTATGTAAAGTTCTATGGTCTACGCTGTTAAAAGCGGGACACAGGAATGTGGGCTAAAAGGTCAATACAAAGTTACAGGGTGAGGGAGATTAAAGATCAAGTTCACCGTTGAACTCAAAGCAAAGGCAAAGGTAACGAAAACAGAAACTGTTGGAAAAGTTCATCAGGTCTGGCAGCCTCTGTGGAGGCAAAAAAACAGAGTTAAAGTTCGAGGTCCGGTGACACTTCCACAGAACAAAAAAGCAGTGGTAATGGTTGTTGAGAAGAGACAAAACATTGGTCTACATTCAGTACTGAGTTCAACAGCTTTAGACCCATTAACACAGTTCTCTGATTGGATGTACTTTCGCCTATTGATGCATCCTGCCTTCATGCTTTATTTCCTTTTCAATCAGATCTTCATTCTACCATTAACACCTGCTCTGGAGCAATGCTTTGTCTCTCCTCTACAACCTTTACCACTCTCTTTCCACTTTTATTCGTTGGCACACTTTGACCTGCAAACCCCCTCACTCTCTAATTTACGGTAATAATCGCTTATGTTCCAAATATTTCTCTATCCCCTTTCGACAAGATCATATCCATCAAATTGCTGCTTTATTACAAGAGCAGAACGTTTCACTGGACTCAAAACAGTAACTTCCTCTTTCCACATAGGGGGGCGGGGGGGTCGGTGACTGGGTAGGGGCCGCATTATCGACGGGGGGTGGTGCGGGGAACGTTCTCGGTGCTGACGGTGTCTGAAGAGAATTTGAAAACAAGAGACCTCGCGCTTGCGGGGGCACGCACCTATATTCACCTCCGCTGGCGCTCTTCCCTCGGTGTGGGCGTGGTCGTGGTCGTGGTCTAGCTTTAGAACATAAGCACAAGGAGCAGGAGTAGGCCGTCCGGCCCTTCGAGCCTGCTCCGCCATTCAATAAGATCATGGCTGATCTTTTCGTGGACTCAGATCCACTTACCCACGTTCTCACCATATCCCTTAATTTCTTTATTGTTCAAAAAAAAATCTGCCCTTTCTTTAAAAACGTTCACTGAAGTAGCATCAACTCCTTCACTGGGCAAGGAATTCCATAGATTAACAACCCTCTGGGTGAAGAAGTTCCATCTCAATTCACTCTCACCTCAGCCTCCGCTGATTGGAGCAACCGCATGTCATAGGCGTCGCCCCGGTCCTCACGGGCGAGACTCTGTCGTTCATAGGCGGGGCTCATGCAACGACCTTGTCATCTGATTTGTTAAACAGTCGCGCCCGACCCCTTTTGCTCACGTGGGGTTTGGACACGGACTCGTGGTCACATGTTTCCTAGTGACTAATTAGTTGCCGAACACCTGGTCTTTCTTCGTCCATAGTTCGATACTTTTAACATGGAGTATACCTGAGGTTGGAAGGCTGTTTCTGGGTATGCCATCTTTGTTGAGCCTTGCACAAAGTCTTCCGTGAGGCTTGTTCCTCAGTCTTGGCTCTGTATGTTACCCTGTCTGTTGGGGCCATGATATGATGGCTTTCAGGGCAGGTTGTGTTGAGTTGATGAGTGGGTAAGTACGCAGCAGATGAATCATCTCTCGGAAAGATGTGAAGTTATCTACTTTAGGGGCAAAAACTGAAAAGCCATTTATTATCTGAATGGTGATAGATTGGGAAAGGGCTGGGTGCACTGAGAACTTAGTGCCCTTGTGGCTGTCGCTGAAAGCAAGTATGACCCTGAACCTGACCATGACCCTGACCCTTACCCTGACCCTGATCCTATTTCAGGTGGTGAACAAGGCAGATGGTTTGTTGACTGCCTAATTGAGGTGATTCATGGATTGGTTATAGTGACAGTGAGTGAAAGATTTACCAGAGTGATTTCTGGGATGGTGGTATTGAGAGATGAAGGGAGACTGGATCAGTCAGGGCTATATTCGTGGGAGTTTAAATGAAGAACGGGCATCTGATGGAAGCCTGTAAATTTAAAGAGGACTGGACAAGGTAGATTCAGTAAGGATGTCCTCAATGACTTAGGAGTCAGAAATGGGGCTAAGAGTCAAGGAGAAAAAGGTGATCATTTAGGAAATAAGGAGAAATGTCTTCACCCAGACAGAGGTCAGCCTGTGGAATTCTCTCTGGGAACTGTTGAGGTCAAACCATTGACTATTTTCAAGGTGAAATTGGATATGGTGCTTCGGACTAAAGAGAACAAAGACAGTGGGTAGAAACAGTATGAGTTCAATGATCAGTCATGATCATGTTGAAACGTGGAACAGGCTCGAAGTGCTTACTCCTATTTTCCTATGTTTCTATGAACCAAAGGAGACAAGATTGACTGGAATGACCCCATGGGTGACGACTTCAGGGTTTTTAAAATTCATTTGTGAGATCTAAAGATCGCTGGCTGGTCCAGCTTTATTGGCTGCCATTAGTTACCCCATGAGAAGGTGGTGTTGAGCTGCCTTCTTGAACCACTCCAGTCCTTGTGCTGACAGTTGATCCACAATCATTAGAATCCCTACAATGTGGAAACAGGCCATTTGGCCCAACAAGTCCATAATGACTCCAAAAAGCATTCCACCAGACTGATCCCCGCACCTTATTCCTTGTCACCCTGCACTTCCCATGGATAATTCACATAACTACTCATCCCTGGACACAATGGGCAATTTAGCGTGGCCAATTCACCTAATCCATACATCTTTAGTCTGTAAGAGGAACCTGGAGCACCTGGAGGAAACCCACAAAGACATGAGAAGAATGTGCAAACCCCAACACACAGTCACCTGAGACTGAATTGAACCCAGATCTCTGGTGTTGTGAGGCAGCAGTGCTAACCATTGGCCATTGTGCTGCTTGTAAGGACAATATTGTTAGGAAGGGAGGTCCAGGGTTTTGACCCAGCGACAGTGAAGGAATGGTGACGTATTCAAAGTTTGGAGGGGACCTTGTAGGCAGTGGTATTCCCATGTATCTGCTGCCCTTGTCCTTCTCGAAGGAAGTAGTCACGTGTTTGGAAAGTGCTGTCTGAGGATTTTTGGTGGAATTTCGACAGTGTACCTTGTAGATGGCACACACTGCTGCTACTAAGTGTTCGTGGTGGATGGAGTGAATGTTTGTGGATGCGGTGCCAATCAAGTGGGCTGCTTTATCCTGAACAGCGTTGACCTTCTTGTGTTGTTGGAGCTGCACCTGTCCAGGCAAGTGGGGAATATTCCATCACACGCCTGAGTTGTGTCTTAATGTGGAGAGATTCAGAACCTTAAGTTGTCCTTAGCCTTCTGAATGATGAAAAGTCTGCCGAGTGACTACCCCTCCTGGAATTTGCCAGTCTGTTCAGTTGTTGAGGCATTTGCACCAAGTCCATGGAGGTGGAAGAGTTGTTGCTCTTTAAATTTGACGTATCACTTCAATATGCATTCATTGTGTTGCTTCCTTTCCGTGTCCTGCTCTGATAGGTGAAATAGTATCCCACAACATGAGCAGACAGTTGCTGCATCTTTCCTCGTCCTCTGTCCCACCCAACAGCATTCTGAGAGTATTAGCTTAATACATAACTCCCCCAATTTGGATGGTTTTCCCAACGCACATTTATCACTTGAACTCTTCCAAAGCCCCGGCCCCGCGATTCCCATGGGGAGTTGGTCACTTGACGAACTGATGCATTCTTTTTGACATTCAGCCAGTGAAGGAAACTGAAGATCATCATTAACCGAGCGCCCCGGACCACACACACACACACTCCCATGTTGATACTAAGTGGTGGTGAAGGAGCCATCTTTCAGAAAGAACCTTCTTCAACAACACCATGCCTGCCATCACGAGAACAGATAAATCTTGTATATTATTTGCAGAAGAGGGTATTTTTCTTCTGTATGTCCTGGGGCTGACATGTTTCTGGTAACTTATATTTTAGTGACATTGATTATTTCACGGTTGCCCCTGTCTGTTCGAGAGTTATGAATTAAGATATTTGAAGATTGCAATTTTAGTTTGGCGACAACATTTGTAATTTCTCTCAGATTTTCTCTCTCTTTCTCCCTCTTGGTGGATGACTGTCTTCCTTCACAGTTGCATTCAATGTATTTCCAAGTCAGGATGGTGAATGGCTTGGCGGGGAACTTGAAGGTGACATTTCTAATATGCTACTTTGTTCTTCCAGACAGAAGTGGTCGTGGGTATGTCTGAGGATCTTCAGAGAATTTCTGCAGTGCATCCTGTAGATAGCATACACTGCTGCTACTGACTGTTGGTGGTAGAGGGAGTGGATATTTGTGGATGTCGTGCCAGTCAAGCGTGCTGCTTTGTCCTAGATGGTTTAAAGCTTCTTGTGTTGTTGGGGCCGTCTCATCCAGGCAAGTGGGGACTATTCCATTACACTTTTGACTTGTGCCTTGTAGATGGTGGACAGGCTTTGCGAAGTCAGCAGGAGAATTACTCCCTGTGGTATTCCTAGCTTCTGACCTGCTCTTGCGCTGCGTTTATGTGGTGAGTGCAGCTGAGTTTCTCGGCGATGATGACCCTCAGGATGTTGACAGTGGGGATTCAGTGATGGTAAGACTGTAGAATGCCCAGGGGCAGTGGTTATATTGTCTCTTATTGGAGATGGTTGCATTGTGTGACACAGATGTTATTTGCACTTGTTGGCCCAAGCCAGGTCTTGTTGCATTGGAACAAGGACTGCTTCAGTACCTGAGGATTTGCGAATGGTTCTGAACATTGTGCAATCATCAGTGAACATCCCCTCATTGTAAAAGGTTCAGAATTGAGGGTATGCCACATAATTAGACATTTAGTACTGAGAGGGTTCCTCATTGTCAGAGGGTCAACATTGAGGCAGTGCCACATCCGAAAGAGGTTAGAATTGAAGGAGTGCCACTTGATAATAGGAGCCGTGCTGAGGTTTTGCAGCACTTACAGAAGGTCGAACTGACAGAATGCTTTATTGACAGAGGGTCAGTCTTGAGGTATTGAAGCACAGTCAGAGGTTCAGTACTGAGGGGACCCCTCATTGCCAGAGTGTTAATGCTGATTCAGTTCCTCAATGTAATGGGGTCACAATTGAGGGAGTGCGAAATGATTAAAGGGTCAGGACTAACAATACAGGACTGTCAGTGAGTCAGATCTGTAGGAGTCAGAGGGTCAATACGGAGGCAGTGCCTCGTTGTGCAGGTGTTCGAATTGAACGAGTGCCAACTGATTAGAGAGTTAGTCCAGAGGCATTGTGTCACGGTCAATGGGTTAGAACT
>NC_063375.1:7544439-7546829 GCF_021869965.1 Rhincodon typus
GTGCTTAACTGAGTGAAATAAGCATGTTAGTCAAAACAGCATCAAAAGTTGAGTATTTTGGTGAATTTGAGATTTGGGTCTTCTGATATGCTTATGTCGCTGAAATACGTGCGTAAGTCAAAACTAAATCCAATGTTGAGTAAGTTGGAGAAGTTGAGGTTTTGATCTTCTGAAGTGTTTAACTCGCTGAAATAAGCATATTAGTCAAACGAACATTAAAAAATTGTGTTATTTGGTGAAGTTCAGATTAATGGCTTCTGAGGTTCTTTACTCGCTGAAATAAGGATTTTAATTTAATCAGCATCAAAAGTTAGGTCATCTGGTGAACGTGTGATTTTAGTCTTCAGATATGCTTATTTCGCTGAAAATAAAGTCATTTGGTGAAGTTCAGATTTTGGACTTCTGAAGTGCTTACCTCACTCTAATAAGCATGTTAGTCTAACCAACATCAAAACTTCAGTCATTCGGTGAAGTTCAGATTTTGGACTTCTGAAGTGCTTTTCTCACTCAAATATTTATGTTACTCAAAACAACATTAAAAATTGAGTCATTTGGTGAAGTTGAGACACTTCACTTCTGAAGTGCTTATCTCGTTGAAATAAGAATTTCAATCCAATCAGCATCAAAAGTTAGGTCATTTGGTGAATTTGAGATTTTATACTTCTGACATGCTTATCTCGCTGAAATAAGCACGTTCGTCCAAACAGCATCAAAAATTAAGTCATTTGTTGACGTTGAGATATTTGACTTCTGAAGTGCTTAAATCGCAGAAACAAGCATGTTACTCAAAACAACATTAAAACTTGAGTACTTTGGTGACGTTCAGATTTTGGATTTCTGAAGTGCTTATCTTACTCAAATAAGCATGTTGTCAAAACAGCATAAAAAGTTGAGAGTGTTTTTGAAGCTGAGACTTTGGTCTTCTGCTATGCTCATATCGCTGAAATAAGCACGTTAGTCAAAACAACGTAAAAAGTTGTGTCATTTGGTGAAGTTGAGATATTGATCTTCCGAAGTGCTTATCTCGCTGAAATAAGCATTTTAATCCAAACAGCATTAAAAAATAAATGATTTAATGAAGTTGAGATGTTTGCCTTCTGAACTGCTTAACTCGCTCAAATAAGCATGTTATTCAAATCAACATCGAAAGTTGAGTCATTTGGTGAAGTAGAGATTTTGATTTCTGAAGTGCTTATCTCACTCAAATAATCATGTTAGTCAAACCAACATCAAAACTTGAGTAATTTGGTGAAGTTGAGATTTTGGTAATTTGAAGAGCTTAACTCGCTGAAATAATCATTTTATTTCAACCAGCATGAAAAGTTGAGACATTTGGTGAAGTTGAGATTTTTGACTTCTGAAGTGCTTATCTCACTCTAATAAGCATGTTAGTCCAACCAACATCAAAACTTGACTCATTTGTTGAAGTTCAGATTTTGGTCTTCTGAACTGATTATCTGAGTGAAACAAGCATGTTAGTCAAAACAGCATAAAAAATTAAGTCATTTGGTGAAGTTGAGACTTTAGCCTTCTGAAGTGCCTAACTCGCTGAAATTATCAGGTTAGTCAAAACAACATCACAAATTGAGTCATCTAGTGAAGTTGAGATTTTGATCTTCTGAAGTGCTTGCCTCATGAAATAAGCATGTCATTCAAAACAACATCAAAAACTAACTCATTTGGTGAAGTGACGTAATGGTCGTCTGATTTGCTTTTCAAAGTTAAATAAGCAAGTTAGTCAAAACAGCATCAAAAATTAAGTCAGATGGTGAAGTTGAGATTTTTGATTTCTGTAGTACTTATCTCACTCAAATAATCATGTTCGTCAAACCAACATCAAAACTTGAGTCATTTGGTGAAGTTCAGATTTTGGTTTTCTGAAGTGCTTAACTCACGGAAATAAGCATGTTATTCAAAACAGCATGAAAAATTAAGTCATTTGGTGAAGTTGAAATTTTTGACTTCTGAAGTGCTTATCTCACTCAATTAATCATGTTAGTCTAACCAACATCAAAACTTCAGCCATTTGGTGAAGTTCAGATTGTGGTTTTCTGAAGTGCTTATCTCACTGAAATAAGCTTGTTCGTCAAAACAGCATCAACATTTAAGTCATTTCGTGAAGTTGGGTTTTTTGACTTCTGAAGTGCTTATCTCACTGAAATATTCATTTTAGACCAAACAGCATCAAAAGTTAGGTCATTTGGTGAATTTCAGATTTTAGTCTTCTGATATGCTTCTCTCGCTGAACTAAGCACCTTAGTCAAAACAACATTAAAAGTTGAGTCATTTGGGGAAGTTGAGGTTTTGATCTTCTGAAGTGCTTAACTCGCTGAAATAAGCACTAAAAGTTGAGTCATTTGGTGAAGGTGAGATTTTGCAATCTGAAGTGA
>NC_063375.1:7546839-7555472 GCF_021869965.1 Rhincodon typus
GTGAATTAAGCATGTTATTCAAAACAGCATCAAAAATTAAGTCAGATGTTGAAGTTGAGATTTTTGATTTCTGAAGTGCTTATCTCACTGAAATAAACATTTTCGTCCAACCAGCGTGCAAAGTTAGGTCCTTTGGCGAAGTTGAAACTTTTGACTTCTGAAGTGCTTATCTCACTCATATAATCATGTTAGTCAAACCATCATCAAAACTTGAGACATGTTGTGAAGTTCAGATTTTGGTTTTCTGCAGTGCTTATCTCACTGAAATAAACATGTTAGTCAAAACAGCATGAAAAATTATGTCATTTTGTGAAGTTGGGATTCTTGACTTCTGAAGTGCTTATCTCACTAAAGTAAGCATTTTAGTAAAATCAGCATCAAAAGTTATTTCCTTCGCTGAAGTTGAGATTTTAATCTTCTGATATGCTTATCTCGCTGAATTAAGCACCTTAGTCAAAACAACATCAAACGTTGAGTCATTTGGTGAAGCTGAGATTTTGATCTTCTGAAATGCTTCTCTCAATCAAATAAGCATGTTCGTCAAACCACCATGAAAACTGCAGTCATTTGGTGAAGTTCAGGTTTTAGTGTTCTGAAGTGGTTATCTGAGTGAAATAAGAATGTTAGTCAAAACAGCATCAACATTTAAGTTATTTGGTGAAGCTGGGATTTTTGATTTCTGAAGTGCTTATCTCACTGAAATAAGCATGTTGGTCAAATCAACATCAACAGTTAGGTCCTTTAGTGAAGTTGAGAGTTCAGTATTGTGTCTGCTGATCTCGCTGAAATAAGCATTTTAGACAAACCAGCATCAAAAGTTGAGTGTCTTGGTTAAATTGAGACTTTGGTCTTCTGATATGCTTATCTCCCTAAAATAAGGACGTCAGTCAAAACAACATCAAAAGTTGAGTTTTTAGGTGAAGTTGAGATTTTGATCTTCTGAAGTGCTAAACTCGCTGAAATAAGCATGTTAGTCAAACGTACATCAAAAAATTGCGTCATTTGGTGAAGTTCAGATTTTTGTCTTGAGTTGCTTAACTCTCTGAAAGAAGCATTTTAATTTAACCAGCATCAAAAGTGAGGTCATCTGGTGAAGGTGAGATTTTAGTCTTATGATATGCGTATCTCGCTGAAATAAGAACGTTGAGTCAAAACAATATCAAAAGTTGAGTCATTTGGTGAAGTTCAGATTTAGGTTTTCTGAAGTGGTTAACTGAGTGAAATAAGCATGCCAGTCAAAACAGGGTTAAAAAATAAGTCATTTGGTGAAGTTGAGATTTTGGACTTCTGAAGTGCTTATCTCACTCAAATATGCATGTTACTCAAAACGACATCAAAACTTAAATCATTTGGTGGAGTTGAGATTCTTCACTTCTGAAGTGCTTATCTCGCTGAAATAAGAATTTCAATCCAACCAGCATCAAAAGTTAGGTCATTTGGTGAATTTGAGATTTTATACTTCTGACATGCTTCTCTCACTGAAATAAGCACGGTTTTCAAAACAACATCAAAAGTTGAGACATTTGGTGAAGTTGAGATTTTTGACTACTGAAGTGCTTATCTGAGTGAAATAAGCATGTCAGTCAAAACAGCATCAACATTGAAGTCAATTGGTGAAGTTGAGAGTTTTGACTTCTGAAGTGCTTATCTCACTGAAATAAGCATTTTAGTCAAATCAGCATCAAAAGTTAGGTCCTTTGGTGAAGTTGAGAGTTTAGTTTTCTGATATGCTTATCTTGCTGAAAGAAGCATTTCAGTCAAACCAGCAAATGAAAGGTTGTGTGTCTTGGTGAAATTGAGATGTTGGTCTTCTGATATGCTTATCTCGCTGAAATAAGCACATTAGTCAAAAGAACATAAAAAGTTGTGACATTTGGTGAAGTTCAGATTTTTGGCTTCTGAAGTGCTTATCTCACTCAAATAATCATGACAGACAAACCAACATCAAAACTTAAGTCATTTGGTGAAGTTCAGATTTTGGTCTACTGAAGAGCTTCAGTCGCTGAAATAAGCATTTTATTTCAACCAGCATGAAAAGTTGAGACATTTGGTGAAGTTGAGATTTTTGACTTCTGAAGTGCTTATCTCACTCAAATATGCATGTTACTCAAAACAACATCAAAACTTGAGTCATTTGGTGAAGTTGAGACTCTTCACTTCTGAAGTGCTTATCTCACTGAAATAAGAAGTTCAATCGAACCAGCATCAAAAGTTAGGTCATTTGGCGATTTTGAGATTTTATACTTCTGATATGCTTATCTCCGCTGAAATAAGCACGTTAGTCAAAACAGCATCAATGATTAAAACATTTGGTGAAGTTGAGATTTTTGACTTCTGAAGTGCTTATTTCACTCAAATATGCAGGTTAACCAAACAAACATCATAGCTTGAGTCATTTCATGATGTTGATATTTTGATCATCTGAAGGGCTTATCTTAAAAAAAAACATGTCATTCAAACCAACAACAAAAACTAACTCATTTAGTGAAGTTCAGATCTTCGACTTCTGATGTGCTTAACTGAGTGAAATAATCATGTTAGTCAAAACAGCATCAAAAATTAAGTCATTTGTTGACGTTGAGATATTTGACTTCTGAAGTGCTTAAATCGCAGAAACAAGCATGTTCCTCAAAACAACATCAAAACTTGAGTACTTTGGTGACCTTCAGATTTCGGATTTCTGAAGTGCTTATCTTACGGAAATAAGCATGTGGTCAAAACAGCATAAAAAGTTGAGAATCTTTTTGAAGTTGAGACTGTGGTCTTCTGCTATGCTTACCTCGCTGAAATAAGCACTTTCATCAAAACAACGTAAAAAGTTGTGTCATTTGGTGAAGTTGAGATATTGATCTTCTGAAGTGCTTAACTCGCTGAAATAAGCATTTTAATCCAAACAGCATTAAAAAATAAATAATTTGGTGAAGTTGAGATGTTTGCCTTCTGAACTGCTTAACTCGCTCAAATAAGCATGTTATTCAAAACAACATCGAAAGTTGAGTCATTTGGTGACGTTGAGATTTTGGTTTCTGAAGTGCTTATCTCACTCAAATATTATGTTAGTCTAACCAACATCAAAACTTGAGTCAATTGGTGAATTTCAAATCTTGGTCTGCTGAAGAGCTTAACTCGCCAAAATAAGCATTTTAATTCAACCAGCATGAAAAGTTGAGACATTTCGTGAAGTTGAGATTTTTGACTTCTGAAGTGCTTATCTCACTCAAATGAGCATGTTAGTCTAACCAACATCAAAACTTGAGTCATTTGTTGAAGTTAGAATTTGGTCTTCTGAAGTGATTATCTGAGTGAAACAAGCTTGTTAGTCAAAACACCATAAAAATTAAGTCATTTGGTGAAGTTGAGACTTTAGCCTTCTGAAGTGCTCAACTCGCTGATATAAACATGTTAGTCAGAACAACATCACAAATTGAGTCATCTGGTGAAGTTTGAGATTTTGATCTTCTGAAGCACTTGCCTCATGAAATAAGCATGTCTTTCAAACCAACATCAAAAACTAGCTCAGTTGGTGAAGTGACATAATGGTCGTCTGAAGTGCTTCTCTGAGTGAAATAAGCATGTTAGTCAAAGCAGCATCAAAAATCAAGTCATTTGATGAATTTGAGATTTTTGACTGCTGAAGTGCTTATCTCACTCAAATAATCATGTTCGTCAAACCAGCATGAAAAGTTATGTCCTTTGGTGACGTTGAGATTTTAGTCTTCTGATATGCTTGTCTCTCTGAAACATGCATGTTACTCAAAACAACATGAAAAGTTGCATCATAGGATGAAGTCGACATTCTTCACTTCCAAAGTGCTTATTTCACGAGAGGAAGCCTGTTCGTCAATCCAACATCAAAATTCATTGGAGTTCAGATTTTGGTCTTCTGAACTGCTTTTCCCACTGAAATAAGCATGTTAGTCAAAATAGCATCAAAAGTTGAGTGTCTTGTTGCAGTTGAGAATTTGGTCTTCTCCTGTGCTGATCTCGCCGAAATAAGAAACGTTAGTCAAAACAACATCGAAAGTTAATTCATTTGATGAAGTTGAGTTTTTAGTCTTCTGATATGTAAATCTCGCTGAATTAAGCATTTTAATTTAAATAGCATCAAAAGTTAGGTCATCTGGTTAAGTTGAGATTTTTAACTACTAAAGTGCTTATCTGAGTGAATTAACCATATTAGTCAGAACGGCATCAAAAATTAAGTCAGATGGTGAAGTTGAGATTTTTGATTTCGGAAGTGCTTATCTCACTGAAATAAGCATTTTAGTCCAACCAGCGTGCAAAGTTATGTCCTTTGGTGAAGTTGAGATTTTTGACTTCTGAAGTTCTTATCTCACTCAAATAATCATGTTAGTCAAATCAACATCAAAACTTGAGTCATATTGTGAAGTTCAGATTTTGGTTTTCTGAAGTGCTTGTCTCACTGAAATAAGCATGTTAGTCAAAACTTCATGAAAAGTTAAGTCATTCGGTGAAGTTGAGATTTTTGACTTCTGAAGTGCTCATCTGACTCAAATAAGCATGTGAGTAAAACCAAAATCAAAACTTGAGTCATTTGGTTAAGTTCAGGTTTTGGTCTTCTGAAGTGTTTATCTGAGTGAAATAAAGATGTCAGACAAAACAGCATCAACATTTAAGACGTTTGGTGAATTGAGATTTTTGACTTCTGAAATGCTTATCTCACTGAAATAAGCATTTTAGTCAAATCAGCATCAAATCTTAGGCTCTCTGGTGAAGTTGATAGTTTAGTCTTCTGATATGCTGATCTCGCTGAATTAAGCACATTAGTCAAAACAACATCAAAAGTTGAGTCATTTGGAGAAGTTGAGATTTTGATCATCTGAAGTGCTTAACTCGCTGAAATAAGCGTTTTAATTTAAACTGCATCATAAGTTAGGTCACCTGATGAAGGTGAGATTTTAGTCTTCTGATATGCTTATCTCGCTGAATTAAGCACTTCAGTCAAAACAACACCAAAAGTCGAGCCATTTGGGGAAGTTGAGATTTTGATCTTCTGAAGTGCTTAACTCGTTGAAATATGCGTTTTAATTTAAACTGCATCATAAGTTAGGTCATCTGGTGAAAATGAGATTTTCGTCTTCTGATATGTTTATCTTGCTGAAATAAGCACGTTCGTCGCAACAACATCGAATTTTGAGTCAATTGGTGAAATTGAGATGTTTGATTTCTGAAGTGCTTATCTCCCTGAAATAAGCATGTTGGTCAAACCATAATCAAAACTACAGTCATTTGGTGAAGTTCAGGTTTTGGTTTTCTGAAGTGCTTACCACATGAAATACGCATGTCATTCAATCCAACATCAAAAACCAACTCATTTGTTGAAGTGAGATATTGGTCTTCTGAAGTGCTTACCTGAGTGAATTAAGCATGTTATTCAAAACAGCATCAAAAATTAAGTCAGATGGTGAAGTTGAGATTTTTGACTTCTGAAGTGCTTATCTCACTGAAATAATTATTTTAGTCAAACCAACATCAAAACTTGAGACATTTTGTGAAGTTCAGATTTTGGTTTTCTGAAGTGCTTATCTCACTGAAATGAGCATGTTGGTCAAAACATAATGAAAAATTAAGTCATTTGGTGAAGTTTGGTTTTTTGACTTCTGAAGTGCTTATCTCACTAAAGTAAGCATTTTAGTCAAATCAGCATCAAAAGTTAGCTCCGTTGGTGAGGTTGAGATTTTAGTCTTCTGATATGCTTATCTCGCTGAATTAGGCACCTTAGTCAAAACAACATCAAAAGTTGAGTCATTTGGGGAAGTTGAGATTTTGATCTTCTGTCGTCCTTCCCTCGCTGAAATAAGGACGTTCGTGAAAACCACATCAAAGGTTGAGTCATTTGTGGAAATTGAGATTTTGATCTTCTGACGTGCTTAACTGGCTGAAATAAGCATTGTAATTTAAACAGCATCATAAGTTAGGTCATCTGGTGAAGTTGAGATTTTTGACTACTGAAGTGCTTATCTCACCCTGTTAATCATGTTAGTCAAACCAACATCAAAACATGAGTCATTTTGTGAAGTTAAGATTTTGGTTTTCTGAAATGCTTATCTCACTGAAATCAGGACGTTCGTCAAAACTTCATGAAAGATTAGGTCATTCGGTGAAGTCGAGATTTTTGACTTCTGAAGTGCTTAACGGTCTGAAATAAGCATGTTAGTCTAAACAACATCAAAACTTGAGTCATTTGGTGAATTTCAGATTTTGGTCTTCTGAAGTGCTTATCTGAGTGAAATAAGCATGTTCGTCAAAACAGCATCAACATTTAAGGCATTTGGTGAAGCTGGGATTTTTGATTTCCGAAATGTTTATCTCACTGAAATAAGCATTTTAGTCAAATCAGCATCAAAAGTTAGGTCCGTTGGTGAAGTTGAAATTTTAGTCTTCTGATAGGCTTATCTCGCTGAATTAAGCTTGTTAGTCAAAACAACATCAAAAGTTGAGTCATTTGGGAAAGTTCAGATTTTGGTTTTCTGAAATGCTTATCTCACTGAAGTCACAATGTTAGTCAAAACTTCATGAAAAAATAAGTCAACTGTTGAAGATAAGGTTTTTGACTTCTGAAATGCTTACCTCAGTGAAATAAGCATGTTCGACAAAACAGCATCAACATTTAAGTCGTTTGGTGAACTGAGATTTTTGACTTCTGAAGTGCTGATCTCACTGAAATAAGCATTTCAGTCAAATCAGCATCAAAAGTTAGGTCCTTTGGTGAAGTTGATATTTTAGTCTTCTGATATGCTTATCTCGCTGAATTATGCATGTTAGTCAAAACAACATTAGAAGTTGAGTCATTTGGGGAAGTTGAGATTTTGATCTTCTGAAGTGCTTAACTCGCTGAAATAAGCATGTTCGTCAAAACAACATCAAAATTGGAGTCTTTTGGTGAAGGTGCGATTTTGATCTTCTGAAGTGCTGACCTCATGAAATAAGCATGTCATTCAAAACAACATCAGAAACTAACTCATTTCTTGAAGTGAGATATTGGTCTTCTGAAGTGCTTATCTCACTGAAATAAGCATGTTAGACAAAACAGCATGAAAAATTAAGTCATTTGGTGAAGTTGAGATTTCTGACTTCTGAAGTGCTTATCTCACTGAAATAAGCATTTTAGTCGAATCAGCATCAAAAATTAGGTCCTTTGGTGAAGTTGATATTTTAGTCTTTGGATATGCTTATCTTTCTGAATTAAGCACGTCAGTCGAAACAACATCAAAAGTTGAGTAACTTGGTTAGTTGAGATTTTGATCTTCTGAAGTGCTTACCTCGCTGAAATAAGCGTTTTAATTTAAACTGCATCATATGTTAGGTCATCTGGTGAAGGTGAGATTTTAGCCTTCTGATATGCTTTTCTCGCTGAAATAAGCACGTTAGTCAAAACAACATCGAAAGTTGAGTCATTTGGTGAAGTTCAGATTTTTTATTTCTGAAGTGCTTATCTCACTGTAATAAGTATGTTATTCAAACCATCATCAAAACTTGAGTCATTTGGTGAACTTCAGATTTTGGTCAACTGAAGAGCTTAACTCGCTGAAATAAGCATTTTTTTCAAAGCAGTATCAAAAGTTGTGTCATTTGGTGAACTTCAGATTTTGGTCGACTGAAGTGCTCAACTCGCTGAAATAAGCATGTTAGTCAAAACAACATCAAAATTTGTGTCATTTGGTGAAGGTGAGATTTTGATCTGCTGAAGTGCTTAGCTCATGAAATAAGCATGTCATTCAAACCAACATCAAAAACTAACTCATTTTTTGAAGTGACATATTGGTCTTCTGAAGAGCTTATCTGAGTGCATTAAGCATGTTAGTCAAAACGGCATCAAATATTAAGTCAGATGGTGAAGCTGAGATTTTTGATTTCTGAAGTGCTTATCTCACTGAAATAAGCATTTTAGTCAAATCACCATCAAAAGTTAGGTCCTTTGGTGAAGTTGAGATTTTAGTCTTCTGATATGCTTATCTCACTGAAATAAGAATTTTAGTCAAATCAGCATCAAAAGTTGAGTCCTTTGGTGAAGTTCAGATTTTGGTTTTCTGAAGTGCTTATCTGAGTGAAATAAGCATGTTAGTCAAAACAGCATCAACATTGAAGTCATTCCGTGAAGTTGAGATTTTTGACTTCTGAAGTGCTTATCTCACTGAAATAAGCAGTTTAGTCAAATCAGCATCATAAGTTAGGTCCTTTGGTGATGTTGAGATTTTAGTCTTCTGATATGCTTATCTCTCTGAAATAAGCATTTTAGTCAAACCAGCATCAAAAGTTGACTCATTTGGTGAAGTTGAGATTTTGATCTTCTGAAGTGCTTAACTCGCTTAAATAAGCATTTTAGTCAAACGAACAGAAAAAAATGTGTCATTTGGTGAAGTTCAGATTTTTGGCTTCTGAGGTGCTTAACTCGCTGAAATACGCATTTTAATTTAACCAGCATCAAAACTTAGTCATCTGGTTAAGGTGAGCTTTGCGTCTTCTGATATGCTTATCTCTCTGAAATAAGCATGTTGGTCAAAACAACTTCATCAGCCCCTGATAAATGAACCCTAAAACATAGGAGTCCCAGGGGAGAAACGCTGAAATACAGAGCCTCCTGTATATAATCACTAAAACACATTAAAAAC
>NC_063375.1:7555972-7567355 GCF_021869965.1 Rhincodon typus
ACAAGATTGATTGGAATGACCCCATGGGTGAGGACTTCAGGGTTTTTAAAAATCATTTGTGAGATCTAAAGATCGCTGGTTGGTCCAGCTTTATTGGCTGCCATCAGTTGCCCCATGGGAAGGTGGTGTTGAGCTGCCTTCTTGAACCACTCCAGTCCTTGTGCTGACATTTGACCCACAATCATCAGAATCCCGACAGTGTGGGAACAGGCCATTTGCCTCAACAAGTCCTTAATGACTCCAAAAAGCATTCCTCCAGACTGACCCCGCCCTCACCCTACTCATCCCTGGACTCAATGGGCAATTTCGCGTGGCCAATTTACCTAATCCACACATCTTTGGTGTGTAGGAGGAACCCGGAGCACCTGGAGGAAACCCACAAAGACATGGGATGAATGTGCAAACCCCCACACTCAGTCACGTGAGACTGAATTGAAACCAGATCTCTGGTGCTGTGAGTCAGCAGTGCTAACCACTGGCCACTGAGCTGCTCGTAAGGACAATATTGTTTGGAAGGGAGGTCCAGGAGTTTGACCCAGCGACAGTGAAGGAATGTTGACATATTTAAAGTTTGGAGGGGATCTTGTAGTGAGTGGTATTCCCATGTATCTGCTTCCGTTGTCCTTCTGGATGGAAGTAGTCACGTGTTTGGAAAGTGCTGTCTGATGATTTTTGGTGGAATTCATGCAGTGTACCTTGCAGATGGTACACACTGCTGCTACGAAAGTGTTGGTTGTTAAGGGAGTGAATGGTTGTGGATGTGGTGTCAATCAAGTGGGCTCCTTTGTCCTGAACAGTGTTGAGCTTCTTGTGTTGTTGGAGCTGCACCTGTCCAGGCAAGTGGGAAATATTCCATCACAAGCCTGTCTTGTGTTAATGTGGAGAGATTCAGAACCTCAGGTTGTCCTTAGCCTTCTAAATGATGAAAAGTCTGTCGAGTGACTACGTCTCCTGGAATTTGCCGGTCTGTTCAGTTGTTGAGGCATATGCACCAAGTCCTTGGAGGTGGAACAGTTGTTGCCCTGTAAATTTGATGTTTCAGTTCCATATGCATTCATTATGTTGCTTCCTCTCCACGTCCTGCTCTGACAGGTGCAACAGTATCCCACAACATGAGCAGACGGTTGCTGCATCTTTCCTCGTCCTCTACCCCGCCCAACAGAAACCTGACAGTATTAGCCTCATACGTAACTCCCCCAATTTGGATGGTTTTCTCAACGCACAATGATCCCTTATCCTCTTCCACTCCTCCTCCCCGCCATTCCTATGGGGAGTTGGTCACTTGACGAACTGATGCATTCTTTTTAACATTCAGCCAGTGAAGGAAAGAGACGATCATCACTAACCTCGCCACCCCCACCACATGCACACCCCCATGCTGGTACTGAGTGGTGGTGAAGGAGCCATCTTTCAGAAAGAATCTTCATCAAAAAGACCATGCCTGCCATCACGAGAACAGATAAATCTTGTGTATTATTTACAGAAGAGGGTATTTCTCTTCTGTATGTCCTGGGGCTGACATGTTTCTGTTAACTTGTGATTTAGTGACATTGAGTATCAAATGGTTGCCCCTCTCTGCTCCAGTGCTATTATTCAGGATATTTGAAAATTACAATTTTAGTTTGGCGACAGCATTTGTAATTTTTCTCAGATTTTCTCTCTCTCTTTCTCCCTCATGGTGGACAACTGTCTTCCTTCACAGTTGCATTCAATGTATTTCCAAGTCAGGATGGTGATTGGCTTGGAGGGGAACATGAAGGTGGTATTTCTGACATGCTGTCCTTGTCCTTCCAGTCGGAAGTGGTCGTGGGTTTGTCTGAGGATCTTTAGTGAATTTCTGCAGTGCATCTTGTAGATAGCGTACACTGCTGCTACTGACTGTCCGTGGGAGACGGAGTGGATATTTATGAATGTAGTGCCAGTCAAGCGTGCTGCTTTGTCCTAGATGGTTTAAAGCTTCTTGTGTTGTTGGGGCTGCACTCATCCAGGCAAGAGGGGACTATTCCATCACACTCCTGACTTGTGCCTTGCAGATGGTGGACAGGCTTTGAGGAGTCAGCCGGAGAATTACTCCCCGTGGTATTCTTAGCTTCTGACCTGCTCTTGCACTGTGTTTATGTGGTGAGTGCAGCAGAGTTTCTGGTCAATGATGACCCTCAGGATGTTGATAGTGGGGATTCAGTGATGGTAACACTGTAGAATGCCAAGGGGCAGTGGTAAGATTGTCTCTTATTGTTGATGGTTGTATTGTGTGACACAAATGTTATTTGCACTTGTTGGCCCAAGCCAGGTCTTGTTGCATTTGAACAAGGACTGCTTCAGTATCTGAGGAGCTGCGAATGGTTCTGAACATTATGCAATCATCATCGTAAAGGGTTCAGAATTGAGAGTATGCCACATAATTAGACATTCAGTAGTGAGGGGGTGCCTCATTGTCAGAGGGTCAACATTGAGGCAGTGCCACATCCTAAAGGGGTTAGAATTGAAGGAGTGCCACTTGGTTACAGGACCCGTGCTGAGGTATTGCAGTACTTAGAGAAGGACGAACTGAGGGAATGCTTTATTGACAGAGGGTCAATCTTGAGGTATTGAAGCACAGTCAAAGGTTCAGTACTGAGGGGGCCCCTCATTGCCAGAGGGTTAATACTGAGTCATTTCCTCAATGTAATGGGGTCAGAATTGAGGAAGTGCGAAATGATTAAAGGGTCAGGACTAACAATACAGGACTGACAGTGAGTCAGATTTGTAGGAGTCAGAGGGTCAATACGGAGGCAGTGCCTCATTGTGTAGGTGTTGGAATTGAGGGAGTGCCAAAAGATTAGAGAGTGAGTCCAGGGGCATTGTGTCACAGTCAATAGGTTAGAACTGAGTAAGTGCCACATATTAAGAGGGTTGGTACTGCGGTATTTGCAGCAGTGTGGGAGTGCCTCGTTCTCAGAGGATATTACTGAGAAAGTGTTTTATTGTCAGTGGAATATGGAGTCATAGAATCGCAGATGTACAGTATGAAAACAGACGCTTTGTTCCAACTCGTCCGTACTGACCCGATAGGTAATTAATTATCTTGATAGTGGTGTGCAGGGGACAATTTCCAAGTTTGCAGATGCCATTAAACTTGAGAATTGTAAATTGTGAGAAGAATAGTGTGGAACTCCAAAAGTGCATTAAAAAGTTGATGGAGTGGGCAGATAGGTGGAATATGACGTACAATGCAGAGAAGTGTAAGGTGATGCACTTTGTCTTTCAAGTGATTTTCCGACCAATGTAAAATACGAGTATGGACGTGCACAGTTGAAATGATGGTAGCAGTACAGCTGGAGGGAGCAATAAATAAAGCATACAGCCTTTATTAATCGGGGTATAGAGTATACGAGTAAGACGTTGATGATTTTGAACTTCTGCAAGGTAAGTAAAGTCTCAGCTGGAGTATTGTGCACAGTTGTGGCCTTCACATTATGGGAAAAAGGCAAATGCATTGATGTGCTGTTTATTACTAGAATGGTTCCAGGGAGGAAAAGCTTCAGATACAAGAATAGATTGAAGAGTTTGGGACTGTTCTCTCTCAATAGCAGGCTGAGAGGAGATGGAATTGAGGATTTTTGAAATCATGAGAGAGCTGAACAGAGTAGATCGGGAGAAGATGTCCCTGCTCGTAAAGTAGCTTAATCACAGAGTGCGTAGTTACGTTATGTCGTGCACTGCTGTAAATGTGATGAATGAGATTCAATGGAGATGTACAGAGGGCATTGGATGAAAATGGTGTGCAAGTGATAGGCAGAAAAAGGTTTTGCATGACATGATAGAGACAACTCAGGATGATGGGCCAAATGGCATCCTTCCCCTTCTGTAATTTTGCGATTTGGTGTATCCAAAAATTACCTGAAATTTATTACAAACACCAATAAAACAGCACTGTTACTACTTAACCATCATTCAAAGGATTACTTTGACTTCAAAATGGTTTTGTGCACTCTCCGAAGACAGATAACATCGGGTTAAAAATGACACAGACGCAGAGGGTCAATACTGAAGCAGTACCTCATTGTAACAGGGTTCGAATTGAGGATGTGCCCCTTGATTTGACAGCCATTACTGAGATTTTGCAGGTCTATCACAGTGTAAATATTGAATGAATGCCTCATTGTCAGAGCGTCAGAACTGTGGAAGTGCATTATTGTCAGAGGATCAGCACTGAGGCAGTGCCTCAATGTGCAGATGTCAGAATTGAAGCAGTGTCACATGATGGGAGGGTCAGTCCTGAGGTATTACAGCCCTGTCAGTGGTTTGGAACTGTGGGAATGCTTCCTTATCATATGGTCAGTACTGAGCAGGTGCCATAATATCATATTTTCAGTCCCGATAGAATGCCTCATCATCGGGAGTCATAACTGAGTCAGTGCCTGTTTGTCAAAGGTCCACTACAGAGGGTGTGCATCATTGTCAGAGGTTCAATACAGAGGCAGTATCTGACCGGAATGGCATCAGATCGGAGTGTGCCACATGCTTAGTTGGTCAGTTCTGTGGTAGTGCAGCACTCCAAGTGGGTCAGTTCTGAGGCATTGCCTCATAGTCAGAGGCTCATTCCCGAGGCACTGTCTAATTGTAAGAGGGTAAGAATTGAAGGGGTCGCACACGTTTAGATGATCACTACGGAGGTATTGCAGATCTATCAGAAGGTTAGTCCTTGGGGACTGCCTCGTTGTCAGCAGGTCAATTTGGAGGAAGTGCTTCACTGTCAGAGCATTGGTACTGAGCGGGTACCTCATTGTCAGAGTCGGGATCAAGGGAGTGCTCACATTTTAGACAGTCAATACATGTCGTCAGCACTGTCAGTGGGTGAGTACGAAGGGACCATTCTGAAGCAGTGCCTCAATGTAATGGGATCAGAATGGATGGAGGGCCACATGATTAGCGGTTTAGCCCTAAGGAATGGAAGCACTGTCAGATCCCATTGCCGTGATATGGAGGTGTCGATGTTGGACTGAAGGAGGAGTGAGGCTGCAAAAGCTTATGTTTTCAAATAAACATTTTGGACTATAACCTTGTGTCGTATGACTTCAGACGTCGTTGCCAAAGCGTCAGAACTGTGGGAGTGCATT
The DNA here is from genome assembly GCF_021869965.1 of Rhincodon typus. Lineage (NCBI taxonomy): Eukaryota > Metazoa > Chordata > Chondrichthyes > Orectolobiformes > Rhincodontidae > Rhincodon > Rhincodon typus. The sequence goes on from NC_063375.1 coordinate 7,561,072, forward strand.
ATAATCACTGGGTCAGTACTGCGGGAGTGCCTCATTGTCAGAATTTCAATGTTGTGCCAGTGCCTCATTGAAACGGGTGTCAGGATTGAGGTTGTGCCTCACGATTACAGAATCAGTACTGAGGAACTGCAGCTCTGTCAGAGGATCAGTTCTGAGGTAGGACTGGAATGTCAGACCAGAGGCTCACTCTTCTATACATCCCTGGCTCTGCCTCAGCCTCAGTATTTACCGTCTGACAATTATGCACTCCCCCTGATCTGACCCTCCAACAGTGCTGAAATGCCACAGTACTGATCCTCTCATCAGAATCATAGAATCCCGACAGTGTAAAACAGGCCATTAAGACCAAGTCCACACTGGCCCTCCGAAGCGCATCTGACCCATCCCCTTAACCTATCCCTGTAACCCTGCATTTCCCGTCTGAGAATAAGGATCTCCCTCAGTATTCTCACATGATGCCCTTCCTCCGAATGGACTCTTTGACAATAAAGCACACCGTTACGAATGAATCTCTGATAAGACACTCTCTCAGTGTTGACCTCTGATCATGAGGCTCTCGCTCAGTCCTGGCTCCCTGACAATTCTGATCCCATTACAAAGAGGCACTGCCTCACCAATGGCCCTCTGACAAAGGAGCGGTGTGTCAGAACTGAGCATCTGACAAGGAGGCACTCCTTCAGTCTGACCCTCTCTCACTGCTGCAGAAGTGATCTTTTGCTAATGAGGTACTGCCTGGGTTCTAACCCTGACAGAGCTGAAATACTTCACTACTTACTGTCAGTCTGTGGCAAAGCCTCCATTCTGACACCATTACACTGAAGCACAGCCTCAGTGCTGACCCACTGACAAAGAGACTCTGTCTCAGAACTGACCAGCTGACAATATGCCAGTGCCCTCGGTACTGACACAATAATAATGAAGCCCTCCCTCAGGACTGACCCCCTAAATGTGAGGTCGCCCTCAATTCTGATGCCCTTACAATGACGCACTGCCCCAGTTCTGACACCTGCACAATTCGGAACTGGCTCTGTCTGACAGTAATGCACTCCTGCAGCAGTTACCCTCTGACAATGAAGCACTCCCGCTGTACTGAAGCTCTGTCAGTGCTTCAATCCCTCAGTAATGCCCCTCTGACAATGAAACAGTCCATCAGTTCTGACACTGTCACTGTGCTGCAATGTCTTAGTGACTCTGTGATCGTTTCGCACTACCTCACTATTGATGCCTTTATCGTGAGGCAATGCCTCGGCACTGATCCTCTGATACAGCTGCAATACCTTAGCACTGACCCTCTCTGTGCTGCAAACCCTCAATTCCCACACCATTACACTGAGGAACTGCTTCAGAACACAAACTCTGACAATGAGTCATTCCCATAAGACGAACCCTTTCTGACAAATGAACAATGCCTCAGAACTGACACAGTAACAATAAGGCAGTCCCTTAGTACTGACCCGCTGATCATAATATCACAGTCATGACCCTCTAATTGTGTGGCGTCCTTTCAATTCGGACACCTTTCGAAAGAAGCACTGCCTCCGTATTAATGCTGTGACAGTCCTTCAATAGCTCAGTGCTGACCTGCTAATCGTGGAGACATCCCACAGTTCTGATCCCATTCCATAGAGGCCCTCGCTGAATCCTGACCCTCTGACTGTATTAGACTATCTCAGTTCTGGTCCTGCAAACGTGTTGCACTGCCTTATTTCTCACCCCATTATATTGAGACTGTGCACCCCACTGGACCCTCGAACAGTGAGACAGTCCCTCAGCAGTGACACTACTGTGAAGCACTGTCACTGACCCTCTGACAATGAGGCTGTCTATTCTGACCCCTTTACATGGAGGCACTGCGTGTGTATTGACCATTGAGGCACTTCCTCAGTAGTTACCTTCAGACAGGTTAGGGTTAAGGCCAGATGGGGCTCAGGGTGGGGCTAGGGTTAGGGTTAGGCTGAGGCTAGGGTTAGAGTTGAGGTCAGTATTGAGGCTGCAGTTGGGGGCTGGGATCAGGACCGGGACAAGCTTAGTCGGGGGAGGAGGAAGGTGGTGGTGGAATGGCCGAGGGCCGGGGCACAGGACAGTCGGGGCCAGGAGAGGGACAAACTGGAATTAGGGCAAAGGATGCAGGCTGGGTCAGGCTGGGGCTGGGATTCGAGTTATGTCGGGGCTCGGGTCTGGGACAGACAGGGCTTACGGTCGGGGCAGCGGGCTGGCTGCTGGGACCTTAACCGGTTCTGAGTCGGGGTCGTGGTCGAGGTCGGGGTCAGGCTCAGGGCCGTGGTTGGGCTTACGGTCAGGGTCCGGGCTGCGATAGGCTGCAGGAGAGTGTTGGTCTGGTGGGCGCTGATGGCTGCGTCTGCGTCTGGGTCTAGGTCGCTGGCATCTGGGCAGGGTGGTGTAGGATCAGGGCTGGTTGCCTGGGCCGAGGCCACGACAGGCTTCTGGCCGATGGCTGGGGGTTAGGGTCAGTGTCTGGTGTCCACGGCCGGGACAGTCTGGGGTTAGGTTTGGGGTTGGGGACTGGGTGCCGCGGCCGGGTTAGGCTGGTTTTAGGGTTGGTGTCGGGGATTTGGATCTGCGGCCGGGACAGTCTGGGGTTAGGTTTGGGGTCGGCGACAAGCTGCGGCAGTGTCGGGGCTGCGATAGGCTGGTGGCTGGGGTCTGGGGCCGGGTTTAGGGTTACGGCAGGGACAGGGGCTGAAATGTGGGATCTGGGGCTGGTACGTCGGGCCGAGGCTAAGGCTCAGTTTACGGTGATGGTCTGGTCTGTGTCCCTGGGTTGGGTTGAGACGGGCCGGGCCGGGCTGGCAGTCTGGGGCCGGGTTTAGAGTCAGGGTCCAGGTTGGGGCGAAAGTTTTGGTTAGGTTTGGGGCCGGGGTCGGAGGGCTGAGGCCAAGGCTCGGTTTACGGTGATGGTCTGGGCTGGGGCCCCGGATTGGGTCGGGCCAGGCCAGGCCGGGGCTGAGACAGGTTGTCGGCCGGGATTCGACTGGGGTCTGAAGGCTCGGGTCTGGGGTGAGGGGCCAGGTTTCAGGTTAGGATTGGGGCTACGTTTTTGGTGATTTTTGGGGCCGCGACAGGCTCGGGTTGGTGTGGGGGTTGGAGGCTTGGTTTACAGGCCAGGACAGACTGGGATTCGTGTCGGGGCTTGGGGGCCACGGCCGGGTCCCGAACAGTCTGGGGTTAGGGACTGGAGCCGGGACAGGCTGCGGGCCGGGGTGAGGGTCAGTTCCACGGCATGGGGGCGGGGCTTGGAAAGGCTGGGGACGGAGGCTGGGGCCGGGACAACACTCAGTAAAGAAACCATAAAAGTCAGAGCCCGCTGTAAATAAAGTGTGAAGTATAGAGCTCCCTGTAAACAAACCCTGTAAATCCTCCCTAAAATCCCACTAAACCCTCAAACAGACGACAGCAAGAAAAAACCGAAAACACAGAGCCTCCAGTTAGTGAAAGCTAAAACACAAGGCCCACTGTAAATCAACACTAAATAACAGAGCCCCCAGTAAAGCACTGCGAGATAGTAAGATTCAATTAGTACCTCATAGTCAGCAAGTCAGATGTGAGGCAGTGCTTGTTTGTCAGACAGTCAGGAATGCGGAAGCGCAGTGTTGTCGAATGGTCATGACTGAGGTAGCGCCACACGATTACAGGATCAGTCCTGAGGGAATGCCACGCGAATAGAGGATCAAATCTGGGTTATTGCAGCACTGAGAGGGTTGGAGTGAGATAGCACCTCAGTGTCGGCAGTGTACTGAAGTTCTGAGGAAGGGTCCGCAGACCTGAAACGTTAACTCTGTTTTCTCCTTCACAGATGTTGCCAGACCTGCTGAGCTTTTCCAGCAAACCTGACTGCCCTGGTCGACGCATTGTCTCCACCTGCTCCTGCCCCACCGAACTTATTTCCACCTATCTCGACTCCATTTTCTCCCCCTTGGTCCAGGAACTCCCTACCTACGTCCGTGACACCACCCACGCCCTCCACCTCCTCCAGAACTTCCAATTCCCTTGTCCCCAACACCTCATCTTTACCATGGACGTCCAGTCCCTACACACTTGCATTCCCAATACAGATGGCCTTGAAGGCCCTCTGCTTCTTCCTGTCCCGCAGGCCCGACCTGTCCCCCTACACTGACACCCTCATCCGCTTCGCCGAACTCGTCCTCACCCTCAACAACTTCTCTTTCAATTCCTCCCACTTTCGACAGACAAAGTGGGTGGCCATGAGTAGCCGCATGGGCCCAAACTATGCCTGCCTCTTTGTAGGTTACATGGAGCAATCCCTCTTCCGTAGCTACACTGCCCTAAACCCCACCTCTTTCTCCGTTGCATTGATGACTGTATCAGCGCCACCTCGTGCTATCACAAGGAGCTCGAACAGTTCATCCACTTCACGACCACCTTCCACCCCAAACTTAAGTTCACCTGGGCCATCTCTCATACCTCTCTCTCCTTACTGGACCTCTCTGCTTCCATGTCTGGCAACCACCTGGAAACTGATATCCATTTCAAGCCCACCGACTCCCACAGCTACCCAGAATACAACGCCTCCCAGCCACCTTCCTGCAAAAATGCCATCCCCTGTTCCCAATTCCTTCACTTCCACCGCATCTTTCCCAGGATGAGGAATTCCACTCCTGTACATCTCAGATGTCCTCGTTTTTCAAGGACCGCAACTTCCTCCCCTCAGTGGTCGAGAACACCCTCGAAAATTTCTCCCACATTTCCCGCAACTCATCCCTCACACCCCCTCCTCGCAAAAACAATCAAAACAGAATTCCCCATCCTCACGTACCAGCCCACCAACCTCCTGATCCAACGCATCATCCTCCAACACTTCCGCCATCTGCAATCCGACCCCACCACTGAAGACATTTTTCCCTTCCCACCCTTATCTGCTTTCTGGAGGGACAGCTCTGTCCATGACTCCCTTGTCCGCTCCACATTCCCCTCCAGCCCCACCACACCCGTCACTTTTCCCTGCAACCGCAGGAAGTGCTACACCTGCCCCTACACCTCCCCCCTCACACCCACACCAGGCCCCAAGAAGACTTTCCTCATCAAGCAGATGTTCACCTGCACATCTGCTAATGTGGTATACTGCATCCGCTGTTCCCGTTGTGGCCGCCTCTACATTGGGGAAACCAAGCGGAGGCTTGGGGACCACTTTGCAAAACACCTACCCTCGGTTTGCACGAAACGACTAAATCTCCCAGTCGTGAACCATTTCATTCCCCCTCACATTCCTCAGACGACATGCCCATCCTGGGCCTCCTGCAGTGCCACAACGATGCCACCCGAAGGTTGCTTGAACAGCAACTCATATTCCGCTGGGGAACCCTGCAGCCTAATGGTGTCAATGTGGACTTCACAAGCTTCAAAATCTCCCCTCCCCCTACCGCATCCCAAAAACAGACCAGCTCGTCTCCGCCTCCCTAACCTGTTCTTCCTCCCACCTATCCCCTCCTCCCACCTCAAATGCCACCCCCATTTCCGACCGACTGACCTCATCCCGCCCCCTTGACCTGTCTGTCCTCCGTGCACTGTCCTATCTCCTCCCTCACTCCCCAGCTACAATCACCTTTACTGGCTCCATTCCCGCCTCTTTGACCTGGCTGTCTCCTCTCCACCGATCTTCTCCTCTATCCATTTTCTATCCGCCTCCCCCTCATTCCCTATTTATTTCAGAACCTCCTTCCCCTCCCCCAATTCTGAAGAAGGGTCTAGGCCCGAAATGTCAACCTTCCTGCTCCTCTGCTGCTTGGCCTGCTGTGTTCATCCAGCTCCACACCTTGTTATCTCAGATTCTCCAGCATCTGCAGTTCCTACCATCTCTGCTAACGCAGAAAACTTGTTTGATGTCCTGCAAGCTATTCAAGTGCTGGGAGAATTTTGCTGAGGGCTGATTAATATTATGCTCTTTCACAGCTTCGGTTAACACGATGGTAGTGTTCTGAATATGTTAGAAAATTAACACATACTCAGGGACAGACTCTGATGTAGACACAGGTTTGGCGACTGTTAGCAAAATAAGGCCGTGAAGATTAAAACTGTGAAAAGACATTAAATGGAGTGGAAGGAACATTTTAATTTAGTCTCCCTTTAACAGTGAAAAGTATGACAAGATCGCAGTTTTATGAATGAATGAAATGCGGTAATAGTAAACATAGTCCGCTAGTCAGTAGTCAGTAAAGTTATGAATGAATGAGAGCGCGAAAGTGGTAATATAGAGCGCTTGTGGCTGCATTGCTGAAGAGGACCTTTAGTACAACAGTAAAGAGGCT
>NC_063375.1:7567855-7577855 GCF_021869965.1 Rhincodon typus
CTATCTCCTCCCTAACTCCCCACCTACACTCACCTTTAGTGGATCCATCCCCGCCTCTTTGACCTGTCTGTCTCCTCTCCACCTATCTTCTCCTCTACCCATCTTCTATCCGCTTCTCCCACTCTCCCTATTTATTTCAGAACGCCTTTCCCCTCCCACATTTCTGAAGAAGGGTCTAGGCCCGAAATGTCAGCCTTTCTGCTCCTCTGATGCTGCTTGGCCTGCTGTGTTCATCCAGCTCTACAACCTGTTATCTCAGATTCTCCAGCATCAGCAGTTCCGACTATCAATGAGGAAAATGAGGCCTTGTTAGCTGTTCCAGGCCAATTCTGAAGCACTGTGAGAGGGATAGATCTGCTGGAGAGTCAGAGAGTCAATAATGAGGTAGCGCCTCATTGTAAGCGGGTGAGAACTGAGGAAGTGCCTCACATGTATAGGGTCTATATTGAGGTCATGCAGCACCCTCAGAACTGTTGAGTGCATTATTGTGAGAGGGTCAATATTGAGGCAGTGTCTCATTCTAAAGGGGTCAGTCTTGTTGGAGTGCCACAAGATTGCAGCACTGTGAGAATGTCGGACTGAGGGAGTGCCTCATTGTCAGATAGTCAGTATTGTCAGAGCTTCAGCACTGAAGCAGTGCCTAATTGTCAAAGGGTCCACACTGGAGGTATTGCAGCAGTTGTGTGCCACAGGGGTCGGTGCTGGGACCTTTGTTATTTGTTATTTATGTGAATGTTCTGGATGTGAATGTACAAGGCATGATGAGTAAGTTTGTGGATAATGCAAAAGTGGGAGATGTCATTGATAGCAAAGAAGGTTATCAAAATTTACAGAGGCTTCTGATCAGATGGGGAAGCGGGCTGAGGATTGGTAAATACAATTGTATACAGATACAGGAGTGCACTTTCGAAAGTCAAACCAAGTTAGGATTTATACAGTAAATGGTAAAGTCCTGAATTTCATCCTCTGAATACGTTGCACTCCTTCAGTACTGACCAATAATAAAGTGGGACAGCCTGAGGCCGACCCTCTGACAATGAGGCATTCCCTCAGGGCAATAATCTTTAATTGTAAACTAATCTGTAATATTATTTGACCTGTTAAGTTTCCAATACTTCCGTGTCTCCTGTAGAATACACAGTTGTTCTCCCTCGAGCTCTGTCTCTCGGTATGCGAAGCTGCTTTCTTCCATACTACCCTCAGAAATAACGCGAGCCGTAACCCTAACCCTCGATTCAGCCCGAACGCGAACCCTCATGTAAACCCTAAGTTCATCCTCAGCCCAAAACCATAACCCTCAGACCCAACGCTGACCCTAACCTTACCTCTAACTCCAGCCTCAGCCCTAACACCTACCCTCAGCCCTATAACGCAAGCCTCATCCCGACACTAACCATAGCCTTCGTCCTAAACCAAAGCTCGCTTCAGCCCTGCTCCTAATCGAAGACATAGAGCCTCCGGTACAGAATCCCGAAGACAGAGACCCCTTTCAATTAACTGTAAAACACGGAGATCACTATAAATAATTCCTAAAACACAGACATCCCTGTAAATGAACCGTGAAACACAAAGTCTTCTGTAAGTAATCTCCGACGGAGAATCTCGTTTAAACAAACGCGAAAAAGAGCCCCCTGTAAATACACTCAGGCACAGAGACCGCTTTAAATATAACCGAGGAAAGGCCTCCCGAGAAGTAAAATGTAAAAGACAGAGAACCCAGTAAGTAACTATAAAAGACAGAGACCGCTGTAAAGAAAACCTAAAATAGAGCCCACTGTAAATAATCCAAAACTCAGAGCACCCTGTACTCAAACCCTAAATATTAACTGTTTTTGCCTTCAAAAATGCTGCCAGACCTGCTGAGCTTTTACAGCAATTTTGTTTTTGTTCCTGATTTGCAGCATCTGCAGTTCTTTCGGTTTTCATTTAACCAGGCAGTCAGTTAGATCAAATGGTTGTGTATCACATATTTACCAGTCGGATTCAAACACGCGGCACCCGTTCGCTCATGTGGTCACTTGCTTATCTTATAACCTTTGTCCCTGGATATCCTGTGTTCTGCCCTGTTTACTCATATCGGTTAGCACTTAACAAGGCTTCCGGAGTCTGGCTGGCGTGTCTTTATAAATAATCCCAGAAACATACAGCATCGTGTATGTACACCCAAAAACACAGACATCCCTGTAAATGAACCCCGAAACACAATGCCTCCTGGAAATAATCTCCGACGCAGAGACTCATTTAAACAAACGGTAAAAAAAGAAGGCCCCTGTAAATACACTGTCAAGCACAGCGGCCCTCTAAACAAACAAATAAACCCGAAGAAAGGTCCCTCACGAAGTAAAATGTAAACCACAGAGCCCCCGGGACATAACCCCCTGTAAATAAACCCTAAAACACAGAGCTTCATTTGGTATTACAGGGTCAATCGCCTTAAAATATCCTTTTCTGTGGTTTTTGTGTAACACCATATCATAAGCCTCTTTCCTGTTGTACGAAAGGTCCTCTTTACCAATGCACCCACAGCGCTCCATATGACCACTCTTGCGCTCTCATTCATTCATAACTTTACTGACCACTCATCAGCGTACTGTGTTTACTGTTACCGCATTTCATTCATTCATTCATAAAACTGCCATCTTGCCGTACTTTTCACTAATAAATGGAGACGAAATTAAAATGTTCTTTCCACCCCATTACTGCCTTTTCACAGTTTGAACCCTTGTTGCTAACAGTGTCCAAACTTGTGTCTACATCAGAGTCAATCCCTGAGTATATGTTAATTTTCTTACATATTCAGAACAAAACAACCCCATCCATCGTGTCTCCCGAAACTATGAAAAATTATGATATTAATCAGCCCTCAACAAATGTCTCCCAGGACATCAAACAATTTTTCTGCGTTACCACGTCTCTGTTAGATGCATATTGAATAGGGTTCGCGTTCCCTTTCAGAAAGCTACTCTCAAAATAGCGCTTCCGTGAAATTGAATTAAAGAATGAGTAAACCGGAAATAGTGAAATCTCAAGAGCCAGCTGCGGTAATCAGGCGACTAAACTTTCTGCTGTCATTAAGTAATTCCCAACCTAGTCAAATCATGCAGGGTTGATAATCTTTCTGGCATTCTCTAACTTTAAAAGAAAAAAAGGACCCACACCCTTCATTGCCCGACTTCAAATACCTCAGTCCTGACCCGCTGACAATGAGACGCTCCCTCAGTCCTGACCCGAGTACAATGAGGCACTCCCTCAATCCTGACCCTAGTACAATGAGGCGCTACCTCAACAATGACCGTCAGACAACACGACACCTCGCCATGACTGACTCTTTGTCAAAGAATCATTGCCTCAGACTATGATGTACTGTCTCAATCCGAACAATTCGCCGTGCTGTACTGGGGGCTGTGTTATTTCGTGTTGATTTACAGTGGGCTTGTGTTTTGGGCTTTACTAATTGGAGGCTCTGTATTTTAGAGTCGCCTCTGAGAGTTTATTTACAGGAGGCTGAGATTTAGGGAGGATTTGCAGCGGGCACTGTTTCAGGGTTTATTTACTGTGAGCTCTATATTTTACACTTTATTTACAGGGGACTCGGTCTTTTATGGTTTCTTACTTTGGGCTGTGTCTTTTACACTTTATTTCCTGAGGGACCTTTCTTCGGTTATATATAAAGGGGTCGTTGTGCTTAAGGTTGTATTTACAGCGGGGTCTGTTTTTAGCATTTTTTCAAACGAGACTCTGCGTCGGAGAATATATGCAGGAGGCTATCTGTTTCAGAGTTCATTTGCAGGGATGTCTGTGTTTTAGGGTATCTGTACACGATGCTCTGTGTTTGAGGGATTCTTCATGGTGGTCTGTGTTTTACAGGTGACTGAAAGGCGTCTCTGTCTTCGTGTTTAGTTACCGGGGACGGTTCTTTATCCGTACGTCTATCTTTTCAAAGTTTATTCGTAAGGGGCCCTCTCTTACGGATAATTTACAGTTGGCGGAGTGTGGGGTGTAATTACAGGTGTTCAGTGTTTTCGGATTTATTTAGAGGGAGCCCTACGTTTTACCTTCGACTTCCTGGGTGATGTGTGTTAGAGTTCATTTAAATGGGACCGTGTATTTGAGGGTATAGTTACAGGGGAGCTTTGTTTTTAAGATTGGTTTAAATGGGGCTCAGTGTTTTAGGGGTTATTTACTGTGACCTCCGCGTTTTACGGGTTATTGAAAGGGGTTTCTGAGGGTATATTTGCAGGAGGCTCTGCGTTTTCGGTTTCTTCTTGCTGTCGTCTGTTTGAGGGTTTAGGGGGATTTTAGGGAGGATTTACAGGGTTTGTTTACAGGGAGCTCTATACTTCACACTTTATTTACAGCGGGCTCTGACTTTTATGGTTTCTTTACTGAGTGTTGTCCCGGCCCCAGCCTCCGTCCCCAGCCTGTCCAAGCCCCGCCCCCATACCGTGGAACTGACCCTCACCCCGGCCCGCAGCCTGTCCCGGCTCCAGTCCCTAACCCCAGACTGTTTGGGACCCGGCCGTGGCCCCCAAGCCCCGACACGAATCCCAGTCTGTCCTGGCCTGTAAACCAAGCCCCCAACCCCCACATCAACCCGAGCCTGTCGCGGCCCCAAAAATCACCAAAAACGTAGCCCCAATCCTAACCTTAAACCTGCCCCCTCACCCAGACCCGAGCCTTCAGACCCCAGTCGAATCCCGGCCGACAACCTGTCTCAGCCCCGGCCTGGCCCGGCCCGACCCAATCCGGGGCCCCAGCCCAGACCATCACCGTAAACCGAGCCTCGGCGTTAGCCCTCCGACCCCGGCCCCAAACCTAACCAAAACTTTCGCCCCAACCTGGACCCTGACTCTAAACCCGGCCCCAGACTGCCAGCCCGGCCCGACCCGGCCCGGCTCAACCCAACCCAGGGACACAGACCAGACCATCACAGTAAACTGAACCTTAGCCTCGGCCCTACGCACCGGCCCCAGATCCCAGATTTCAGCCCCTGTCCCTGCCGTAACCCTAAACCCGGCCCCAGACCCCAGCCACCAGCCTGTCGCAGCCCCGACACTGCCGCAGCTTGTCGCCGACCCCAAACCTAACCCCAGACTGTCCCGCCCGCAGATCCAAATCCCCGACACCAACCCTAAAGCCAGACTAACCCGGCCGCGGCCCCCAGTCCCCAACCCCAAACCTAACCCCAGACTGTCACGGCCGTGGACACCGGACACTGACCCTAACCCCCAGCCCTCAGCCAGAAGCCTGTCGCGGCCTCGGCCCAGGCAATCAGCCCTGATCCTACCCCACCCTGCCCAGATGCCAGCGACCCAGACCCAGACCCAGACGCAGCCATCAGCGCCCACCAGACCAACACTCTCCCGCAGCCTATCGCAGCCCGGACCCTGACCCTAAGCCCAACCTCGGCCCTGAGCCTGACCCCGTCCTCGACCCCGACCCCGACTCAGAACCGGTTAAGGTCCCGGCAGCCAGCCCGCAGCCCCGACCCTAACCCCTGCCTGTCCCAGACCCGAGCCCCTACATAACTCGAATCCCAGCCCCAGCCTGACCCAGCCTGCATCCTTCGCCCCAGTTCCAGTTTGTCCCTCTCCTGGCCCCGACTGTCCTGTGCCCCGGCCCTCGGCCATTCCACCACCACCTCCCCACTCCCGCGACTGAGCTTGTCCCGGTCCTGATCCCAGCCCCCAACTGCAGCCTCAACACTGACCTCAACTCTAACCCTAGTCTCAGCCTAACCCTAACCCTAGGCCCACCCTGAGCCCCATCTGGCCTTAACCCTAACCTGACTGAAGGTAACTACTGAGGAAGTGCCTCAATGGTCAATACTCACGCAGTGCCTCAATGTAAAGGGGTCAGAATAGACAGCCTCATTGTCAGAAGGTCAGTGACCGTGCTTCACAGTAGTGTCACTGCTGAGGGACTGTCTCACTGTTAGAGGGTCCAGTGGGATGCACAGTCTCAATATAATGGGGTGAGAAATAAGGCAGTGCAACACGTTTGCAGGACCAGAACTGAGATAGTCTAATACAGTCAGAGGATCAGGATTCAGCGAGGGCCTCTACGGAACGGGATCAGAACTGTGGGATGTCTCCAAGATTAGCAGGTCAGCACTGAGCTATTGAAGGACTGTCACAGCATTAATACGGAGGCAGTGCTTCTTTCGAAAGATGTCCGAATTGAAAAGACGCCACACAATTAGAGGGTCATGACTGTGATATTATAATCAGCGGGTCAGTACTAAGGGACTGCCTTATTGTTACTGTGTCAGTTCTGAGGCATTGTTCATTTGTCAGAAAGGGTTCGTCTTATGGGAATGACTCATTGTCAGAGTTTACGTTCTGAAGCAGTTCCTCAGTGTAATGGTGTGGGAATTGAGGGTTTGCAACACAGAGAGGGTCAGTGCTAAGGTATTGCAGCTGTATCAGAGGATCAGTGCTGAGGCATTGCCTCACGATAAAGGCATCAATAGTGAGGTAGTGCGAAACGATTACAGAGTCACTAAGACATTGCAGCACTGTGACAGTGTCAGAACTGATGGACTGTTTCATTGTCAGAGGGGCATTACTGAGGGATTGAAGGACTGACCGAGCTTCAGTACAGAGGGAGTGCTTCATTGTCAGAGGGTAACTACTGCAGGTAGTGCATTACTGTCAGACAGAGCCAGTTCCTAATTATGCAGGTGTCAGAACTGGGGCAGTGCCTCATTGTAAGGGCATCAGAATTGAGGGCGACCTCACATTTAGAGGGTCAGTCCTGAAGGAGGGCTTCATTATTATTGTGTCAGTACGGAGGGCACTGGCATATTGTCAGCTGGTCAGTTCTGAGACAGAGTCTCTTTGTCAGTGGGTCAGCACTGAGGCTGTGCTTCAGTGTAATGGTGTCAGAATGGAGGCTTTGCCACAGACTGACAGTAAGTAGTGAAGTATTTCAGCTCTGTCAGGGTTAGAACTCAGGCAGTACCTCATGAGCAAAAGATCACTTCTGCAGCAGTGAGAGAGGGTCAGACTGAAGGAGTGCCTCCTTGTCAGATGCTCAGTTCTGACACACCGCTCCTTTGTCAGAGGGTCATTTGTGAGGCAGTGCCTCTGAGTAATGGGATCAGAATTGTCAGGGTGCCAGGACTGAGCGAGACCCTCATGATCAGAGGTCAACACTAAGTGAGTGTCTTATCAGAGATTCATTCCTAAGGGTGAGCTTCATTGTCAAAGAGTCCATTCTGAGAGAGGGCATCATGTGAGAATATTGAGGGAGATCCTTATTCTCAGACGGGAAATGCAGGGTTACAGGGATAGGTTAAGGGGATGGGTCAGATGCGCTTCGGAGGGCCAGTGTGGACTTGGGCTTAATGGCCTGTTTTACACTGTTGGGATTCTATGATTCTGATGAGAGGATCAGTACTGTGGTATTTCAGCACTGTTGGAGGGTAAGATCAGGGGGAGTGCATAATTGTCAGACGGTCAACACTGAGTCTGAGGCAGAGCCAGGGATGTATAGAAGAGTGAGCCTCTGGTCTGACATTCCAGTCCTACCTCAGAACTGATCTTTTGACAGAGCTGCAGTTCCTCAGTACTGATTCTGTAATCGTGAGGCACAACCTCAATCCTGACACCCGTTTCAATGAGGCACTGGCACAACATTGAAATTCTGACAATGAGGCACTCCCTCAGTACTGACCCAGTGATTATAATGCACTCCCACAGTTCTGACGCTTTGACAACGAGGTCTGAAGTCATACGACACAAGGTTATAGTCCAAAATGTTTATTTGAAAACACAAGCCTTTGGAGCCTCACTCCTCCTTCAGTCCAACATCGACACCTCCATATCACGGCAATGAGATCTGACAGTGCTTCCATTCCTTAGGGCTAAACCGCTAATCATGTGGCCCTCCATCCATTCTGATCCCATTACATTGAGGCACTGCTTCAGAATGGTCCCTTCGTACTCACCCACTGACAGTGCTGTCTACATGTATTGACTGTCTAAAATGTGAGCACTCCCTTGATCCCGACTCTGACAATGAGGTACTCGCTCAGTACCAATGCTCTGACAGTGAAGCACTTCCTCCAAATTGACCTGCTGACAACGAGGCAGTCCCGAAGGGCTAACCTTCTGATAGATCTGCAATACCTCCGTACTGATCATCTAAACGTGTGCCACCCCTTCAATTCTTACCCTCTTACAATGAGACAGTGCCTCGGGAATGAGCCTCTGACAATGACGCAATGCCTCAGAACTGACCCACTTAGAGTGCTGCACTACCGCAGAACTGACCATCTAAGCATGTGGCACACTCCGATCTGACCCCCTTCCAGTCAGGTACTGCCTCTGTATTGAACCTCTGACAATGATGCACACCCTCTGTACTGTACCTTTGAAAAACAGGCACTGACTCAGTAATGACTCCCGATGATGAGGTATTCTATCGGGACTGAACATATGATATTATGGCACCTGCTCAGTACTGACCATATGATAAGGAAGCATTCCCACAGTTGCAAACCACTGACAGGGCTGTAATACCTCAGGACTGACCCTCCCATCATGTGACACTGCTTCAATTCTGACATCTGCACATTGAGGCACTGCCTCAGTGCTGACCCTCTGACAATAATGCACTCCCACAGTTCTGACGCTCTGACAATGAGGCATTCATTCAATATTTACACTGTGATAGACCTGCAAAATCTCAGTAATGGCTGTCCAATCAAGGGGCACATCCTCAATTCTAACCCTGTTACAATGAGGTCCTGCTTCAGTGTTGACCCTCTGCGTCTGTGTCATTTTAAACCCGATGTTATCTGTCTTCGGAGAGTGCACAAAACCATTTTGAAGTCAAAGTAATCATTTGAATGATGGTTAAGTAGTAACAGTGCTGTTTTGTAGGTGTTTGTAATAAATTTCAGGTAATTTTTGGATACACCAAATCGCAAAATTACAGAAGGGGAAGGAGGCCATTTGGCCCATCATACTGAGTTGTCTCTATTATCTCATGCAAAACCTTTTTCCGCCTATCACCTGCACAACATTTTCATCCAATGCCCTCTGTACGTCTCCATTGAACCTCATTCATCACATTTACAGCAGTGCACGACATAACCTGACTACACACTCTGTGATTAAGCTACTCTACGAGCAGGGACATCTTCTCCCGATCTACTCTGTTTAGCCTTCTCATGATTTCAAAAATCCTCAATTCCATCTCCTCTCAGCCTGCTATTGAGAGAGAACAGTCCCAAACTCTTCAATCTATTCTTGTATCTGAAGCTTTTCCTCCCTGGAACCATTCTAGTAATAAACAGCACATCAATGCATTTGCCTTTTTCCTATAATGTGAAGGCCACAACTGTGCACAATACTCCAGCTGAGACTTAACTTACCTTGCAGAAGTTCAAAATCATCAACTTCTTACTCGTATACTCTATACCACGATTAATAAAGGCTGTATGCTTTATTTATTGCTCCCTCCAGCTGTACTGCTACCATCATTTCAACTGTGCACGTCCATACTCGTATTTTACATTGGTCGGAAAAACACTTGAAAGACAAAATGCATCAACTTACACTTCTTTGCATTGTACCTCATATTCCACCTATCTGCCCACTCCATCAACTTTTTAATGCACTTTTGGAGTTCCACACTATTCTTCTCAAAATTTACAATTCTCAAGTTTAATGGCATCTGCAAACTTGGAAATTGTCCCCTGCACACCACGATCAAGATAATTAATTATCTATCGGGTCAGTATGGACGAGTTGGAACAAAGCGTCTGTTTTCATACTGTACATTTGCGATTCTATGACTCCATGTTCCACTGACAATAAAACACTTTCTCAGTAATATCCTCTGAGAACGAGGCACTCCCACACTGCTGCAAATACCGCAGTACCAACCCTCTTAATATGTGGCACTCCCTCAGTTCTAACCTATTGACCGTGACACAATGCCTCTGGACTCACTCTCTAATCAGTTGGCACTCCCTCAATTCCAACACCTA
>NC_063375.1:7578355-7591195 GCF_021869965.1 Rhincodon typus
ACAAAGACAGTGGGTAGAAACAGTGTGAGTTCAATGATCAGCCATGATCATGTTGAAAGGTGGAACAGGCTCGAAGTGCTTACTCCTATTCTTCTATGTTTCTATGAACCAAAGGAGACAAGATTGATTGGAATGACCCCATGGGTGAGGACTTCAGGGTTTTTTTAAAATCATTTGTGAGATCTAAAGATCGCTGTCTGGTCCAGCTTTATTGGCTGCCATTATTTACCCAATGAGAAGGTGGTGTTCAGCTGCCTTCTTGAACCACTCCAGTCCTTGTGCTCACAGTTGACCCACAATCATTAAAATCCCTACAGTGTGGAAACAGACCATTTGGCCCATCAAGTCCATAATGACTCCAAAAAGCATTCCACCAGACGGACCCACCCCCCCCTCCAACCCTATTCCTGTAACCCTGCACTTCCCATGAAAAATTCACATTACTCGTCATCCCTGGACACAATGGGCAATTTAGCGTGGCCAATTCACCTAATCCACACATCTTTAGTCTGTAGGAGGAACCCGGAGCACCTGGAGGAAACCCACAAAGACATGGGAAGAATTTGCAAACCCCAACACACAGTCACGTGAGACTGAATTGAACCCAGATCTCTGGTGCTGTGAGGCAGCAGTGCTGACCACTGGCCACTGTACTGCTCGTAACGACAATATATTTCGGAAGGGAGGTCCAGGGTTTTGACCCAGCGACAGTGACGGAATGGTGACATATTTAAAGTTTGGAGGAGATCTTGGAGGGCGTGGTGTTCCCATGTATCTGCTCCCCTTGTCCTTCCAGATGGAAGTAGTCACGTGTTTGGAAAGTGCTGTCTGAGGATTTTTGGTGGAATTTCTGCAATGTACCTTGTCGATGGTACACACTGCTGCTAATAAGTGTTGGTGGTTAAGGGAGTAAATGTTTGTGGATGTGGTGCCAATCAAGTGGGCTGCTTTGTGCTGAACAGTGTTGAGCTTCTTGTGTTGTTGGCGCTGCACCTGTCCAGGCAAGTTGGGAATATTCCATCACGCCTGACTTGTGTCTTAATGCAGAGAGATTCAGAAGCTCAGGTTGTCCTTAACCTTCTGAATGATGAAAAATCTGCCGAGTGATTACCTCTACTGGAATTTGCCGGTCTGATCAGTTGTTGAGGCATTTGCACCAAGTCCTTGGAGGTGGAACAGTAAATTTGACGTTTCAGTTCCATATGCATTAATTATGTTTCTTCCTCTCCATCTTCTGCTCTGACAGGTGCAACAGTATCCCACAACAAGAGCAGACGGTTGCTGAAACTTTCCTCGTCCTCTGCAACACCCAACAGCATTCTGACAGTATTAGCTTCATACATAACTCCCCCAATTTGGATGGTTTTCTCAACGCACATTTATCCCTTAACCTCTTCCACTCCTCCTCCCCGCCATTCCCATGGGGAGTTGGTCACTTGATTAACTGATGGATTCGTTTTAACATTCAGCCAGTGAAAGAAACAGAAGATTATCATTAACCGAGCCACCACCAGCACACACGCACTCCCATGCTGGTACTGAGTGGTGGTGAAGGAGCCATCTTTCAGAAAGAACCTTCTTCAACAAGACCATGCCTGCCATCACGAGAACAGATAAATCTTGTATATTATTTACAGAAGAGGGTATATTTCTTCTGTATGTTCTGGGGCTGACATTTTTCTGTCAACTTGTGTTTTAGTGACATTGATTATCTAATGGTTGCCCCTTTCTGCTCCAGTGCTATTAATTAGGATATTTGAAGATTACAATTTTAGTTTGTCTACAGCATTGGTAATTTCTCTCAGATTTTCTGTCTCTCTTTCTCCCTCTTGGTGGATAACTGTCTTCCTTCACAGTTGCATTCAATGTATTTCCAAGTCAGGATGGTGATTGGCTTTGAGGGGAACTTGAAGGTCGCATTTCTAATATGCTGTCCTTGTTCTTCTTGTCGGAAGTCGTCGTGGGTTTGTCTGAGGATCTTTAGTGAATTTCTGCAATGCATCTTGTAGATAGCATACTCTGCTGCTACTGACTGTCGGTGGTAGAGGGAGTGGATATTTGTGGATGTAGTGCCAATCAAGGGTGTTGCCTTTTCCTGGATGGTTTAAAGCTTCTTGTGTTGCTGGGGCTGCACTCATCCAGGCAAGTGGGGACTATTCCATCGCTCTCCTGACTTGTGCCTTGTAGATGGTGGACAGGCTTTGCGGAGTCACAGAAGAATTACTCCCTGTGGTATTCCTAGCTTCTGACCTGCTCTTGAACTGTGTTTATGTGGTGAGTGCAGTTGAGTTTCTGGTCAATGATGACCCTCAGGATGTTGATAGTGGGGATTCAGTGATGGTTACACTGTAGAATGCCAAGGGGCAGTGGATAGATTGTCTCTTATTGTTGATGTTTGTATTGTGTGGCACCAATGTTATTTGCACCTGTTGGCCCAAGCCATGTCTTGTTGCATTTGAACAAGGGCTGCTTCACTATCTGAGGAGCTGCGAATGGTTCTGAACATTGTACAATCATCAGTGAACATCCCCTCATTATAAAGGGTTCAGAATTGAGGGTATGCCACATAATTAGACATTCAGTACTGTGCGGGTGCCTCATTGTCAGAGGGTCAACATTGAGGCAGTGCCACATCCTAAAGCGGTTAGAATTGAAGGAGTGTCACTTGATTGCAGGACCCATGCTGAGGTATTGCAGCACTGAGAGAAGGTCGAACTGAGGGAATGCTTTATTGACAGAGAGTCAGTCTTGAGGTATTGAAACACAGTCAGAGGTTCAGTACTGAGGGGGCCCCTCATGGCCAGACGTTTAATACTGAGTCAGTTCCTCAATGTCATGGGGTCAGAATTGAGGGAGTGCGAAACGATTAAAGGGTCAGGACTAACAGTACAGGACTGTCAGTTAGTCAGATCTGTAGGAGTCAGAGGGTCAATACGGAGGCAGTGCCTCATTGTGTAGGTGTTGGAATTGAGGGAGTGCCATCTGATTAGAGAGTGAGTCCAGAGGCATTGTGTCACGGTCAGTGGGTTAGAACTGAGGGAGTGCCACATAATAAGAGGGTTGGTACTGCGGTATTTGCAGCAGTGTGGGAGAGCCTCGTTCTCGGAAGATATTACTGAGAAAGTGCCTTATTGTCAGTGGAACATTGAGTCATAGAATCACAGATGTACAGCATGAAAACAGACACATTGGTCCAACTCGTCCATACTGACCAGATAACTAAAATTAATCTATTTCGTTTGGCCGTATCCCTCAACCCTCCCTATTCTTATACCCATTCACTTGCCTCTGAAATGTTGTTATTGTGCCATCCTTCACGAATTCCACTGGCAGCTTATTCATACATGTGCCACCCTCTGCATGAAAATGTTTCCCCTTTGTTCCTTTTAAAACTTCCCATCTCAAAATAAACATATGACCTCTAGTTTTGGACTCCCCTACCTTGGGGAAAAGACCCTGGCTTTTCACCCAATCCATGCTCTCATGATTTTATAAACCTCAATGAAGTCCTCCTCGCCCTCAAACACTCCAGGAAGAATGGCCCTTGCCTTTTCAGCCTCTCCTTATCGCTCAAACCCTCCAACCCGATGGTCACAGGCCTTCAATCTGAAAAGTAACCCTCGACCACCACCCTCTCTCTTCCCTTCTCGTCAATTTTTGTGTCCAGATGGCTCGTTCTCCCGGTATTCCATGTGATCTAGCCTTGTTAACCAGTCTACTATGCGAACTTTGTCAAACCACTTAATCAAGAGTGGTACCATAGAATCAAGGCTCTCAAACCTACTTTGACTGCATTCCTTTGAAAACTTCCCTTCTCTTTCCCGGTAGCCCTGCAAAAACATTCCTTTTGTGAAAAACATTCCAGCCCTGGAGGCAGCTGCTCTGTCGGCTGAAGGATTTGATAAACGACTATGCACGTAAAGCACTTCCACTTGGCATTTCTGAGGCCCAGACGGTTGCGTTCATCCCTCAGATGCTTGGCAATTGTGGGCTTATGTGTCATTCTGGTTATTACAGACTATGATCTCGTGTGACATTATCAAGGAATTGCTGCGTTGCTGGATATATCATGCAATGAGATTCAGCAATGGATATGAAAAAGCCTGTGGCATTATTCAAAGAAAGAATGCCTTCCTGTTTGTCCAGACCAAAATTTCAATAATGGTGAATGGATATTTTTCAGGCTGGGAAGCAGGTTTGTTGTGGAATTCTCCAGGGGCTACTACTGGGACGTTTGTCGTTACTGATAGATCATTAATTATCTTGATCGTGGTGTGCAGGGGACAATTTCCAAGTTTGCAGATGCCAACAAACTTGAGAATTGTAATTTCTGAGAAGAATAGTGTGGAACTCCAAAAGTGCATTGAAAAGTTGATGGAGTGGGCAGATAGGTGGAATATGAGGTACAATGCAGAGAAATGTAAGGTGATGCACTTTGTCTTTCAAGCGTTTTTCCTACGAATGTAAAATAGTCGTATGGACTTGCACAGTTGAAATGATGGTAGCAGTACAGCTGGAGAGAGCAATAAATAAAGCATACAGCCTTTGTTAATAGGGGTATAGAGTATACGAGTCAGAAGTTGATGATATTACATTCTGCAAGGTAAGTTAAATCTCAGCTGGAGTATTGTGCACAGTATTGGCCTGCACGTTATAGGAAAAAGGCAAAAGCATTGATGTGCTGATCATTACTGGAATGGTTCCAGGTAGGAAAAGCTTCAGATACAAGAATAGATTGAAGAGTTTGGGACTGTTCTCTCTCAACAGCAGGCTGAGAGGAGATGGAATTGAGGTTTTTTGAAATCGTTGAGTGGGTTAAACAGAGGAGAGAGGGAGAAGATGTCCCTGCTCGTAGAAGAGCTTTATCAAACAGTGTGTAGTTAGGTTATGGAGTACACTGCAGTAAATATGATGAATGAATTTCAATGGAGACTTACAGAGGGCATTGGATGAAAATGGTGTGCAGGTGATATGCGGGAAAAGGATTTGCATGAGATGATAGAGATAAGTCAGTATGATGGACCAAATGGCCTCCTTCCCTTTCTGTAATTTTGCGATTTGGTGTATCCAAAAATTACCTGAAATTTATTACAAACACCAATAAAACAGCACTGTTACTATTTAGATGAACACAGCAGGCCAAGCAGCATCATAGGAGCAGAAAGGCTGACGTTTCGGGCCTAGACCCTTCATCAGAAAAGGGGGAGGGAGAGGGGATTCTGAAATAAATAGGGAGAGAGTGGGAGGCGGATAGAAGATGGATAGAGGAGAGGATAGGTGGAGAGGAAACAAACAGGTCGAAGAGGCGGGGATGGGGCCATTAAAGGTGAGTGTAGGTGGGGAGTTAGGGAGGGGGTAAGTCAGTCCAGGGAGGACAGACAGGTCAAGGGGGCGGGATGAGGTTAGTCGGTAGGAGATGGGGGTGCGGCTTGAGGTGGGAGGAGTGAATAGGTGGGAGGAAGAACAGGTTAGGGAGGCAAGGATGAGCTGGACTGGTTTTGGGATGCGGGAGGGGGAGTGGAGATTTTGAAGCTAGAAACCCAAGCTACGCCTGCCTCTTTGTCGGTTACGTGGAACAATCCCTCTTCCGTACCTACACCGGCCCTAAACCCCACCTCTTCCGTTACATTGATGACTGTATCGGCGCCGCCTCGTGCTCCCACGAGGAGCTCGAACAGTTCATCCACTTCACTAACACCTTCCACCCCAACCTGAAGTTTACCTTGACCATCTCTAACACCTCTCTCCCCTTCCTGGCCTCTCTGTCTCCATATCGGGCAACCACCTATAAACCGATATTCATTTCAAGCCCACTGACTCCCACAGCTACTTAGAATACTCCGCCTCCCACCCCGCTTCCTGCAAAAATGCTATCCCCTATTTCCAATTACTTCGCCTCCGCCGCATCTGCTCCCAGGATGACGCATTCCACTCCCGCACATCTCAGTTGTCCTCGTTTTTCGAGGAACGTAACTTCCCCCCCTCAGTGGTCAAGAACACCCTCAACCGTGTCTCCCACATCGCCCGCAACTCATCCATCACACCCAGTCCACGCAATAAAAACCAAAAAAGAATCCCCCCTCGTCCTCACGTACCACCCTGCCAACCTCCAGATCCAACGCATCATCCTCCGACACTTCCACCATCTGCAATCCGACCCCACCACAAAAGACATCTTTCCCTCCCCACCCTTATCTGCTTTCCGGAGGGACCACTGTCTCCGTGACTCCATTGTCCACTCCACACTCCCCTCCAGCTCCACCACACACGGCACTTTTACCTGCAACCGCAGGAAGTGCTACACCTGCCCCCATACCTCCTCCCGCACCTCCATCCCAGGCCCCAAGAAGACTTTCCACATCAAGCAGATGTTCACCTGTACATCTGCCAATGTGGTATACTGCATCCGCTGTACCCGGTGTCGCTTCCTCTACATCGGGGAAACCAAGCGGAGGCTCGGGGACCCCTTTGCAGAACACCTGCGCTCGGTTCGCAATAAACAACTGCACATCTCAGTAGCGAACCATTTCAACTCCCCCTCCCATTCCTCAGACGACATGTCCATCCTGGGCCTCCTGCAGTGCCACAACGATGCCACCCGAAGGTTGCAGGAACAGCAACTCATATTACGCTTGGGAACCCTGCAGCCCAATGGTATCAACGTGGATTTCACAAGCTTCAAAATCTCCCCTCCCCCGACCGCATCCCAAAACCAGTCCAGCTCGTTCCCGCCTCCCTAACCTATTCTTCCTCCCACCTATCCCCTCCTCCCACCTCAAGCGCCACCCCCATTTCCCACCTGTTAACCTCATGCCGCCCCCTTGATCTGTCCGTTCTCCCTGGACTGACCTATCCCCTCCCTAACTCCCCATCTACGCTCACCTTTACTGGTTCCATCCCCGCCTCTTTGACCTGTCTGTCTCCTCTCCACCTAACTTCTCCTCTATCCATTTTCTTACTGCCTCCCCGACTCTCGCTATTTATTTCAGAACCTCCTTTCCTTCCCCCATTTCTGGGCAGGGTCTAGGCCCGAAATGTCAGCCTTCCTGCTCCTCTGCTGCTTGGCCTGCTGTGTTCATGCAGCTCCACATCTTGTGATCTCAGATTCTCCAGAATCTGCATTTCCTACTATCTCTGCTTACGCTGAAAACTTGTTTGATGTCCTGCAAGCAATTCAAATCCTGGGAGACGGTTGCTGAGGGCTGATTAACATTCTGATCTTTCATAGCTTCAGTTGACACGATGGTATTGTTCTGAATAGATTAGAAAATTAAAACATACTCAGGGATAGACTCTGATGTCGACACAGGTTTGGCAACTGTTAGGCAAATAAGGCTGTGAGGATTAAAACTGTGAAAAGGCAGCAAATGGGGTGGAAGGAACATTTTAATTCAGTCTCCCTTTAATAGTGAAAAGTATGACATGATCGCAGTTTTGTGAATGAATGAAATGCGGCAATAGTAAACTAATAAGTACGCTAATAAGTGGTCAGTAAAGATATGAATGAATGAGAGCGCGAGAGTGGTGATATGGAGCGCTTGTGGGTGCATTGCTAAAGAGGACATTTAATACAAAAGCAAAGAAACTTGCCCCAGTAATTATTTCGCAAAATTCACTGGACTCTGGGGTGGTTCCCGCAGATTGGAAAACAGCCAATGTGACGCCACTGTTTAAAAACGGAAGTAGACAAAAACTACAGGCGAGTTAGCTTAACTTCAGTTGTGGGGAAAATGATTGAATCCATCATAAGGAAGATAATAGCAAGACAACCAGATATAAATTGGCCCAATGGGAACACCCAGCATTGGTTCATGAAGGGTAGGTCATGTTGCACTAACTTGGTGGAATTCTTTGAGGATATTAATTGCATGGTGGACAAAGGGGAACCGGTGGATGTCGTGTATCTGGATTTCCAGAAGGCATTGGACAATGTGCCACACCAAAGGCTGCTACATAAGATAAAGTTGCACGATATTACAGGTAATGTATTGGCATGGATAGAGGATGATTGACGAGTAGAAAATAAAGAGTCGGGGTAAATGGGTGTTTTTCTTTTTGGCGGTCAGTGGCGAGTGGTGTGCCGCAGGGATCAGTGTTGAGACTGCAATTGTTTACAATTTACATAGATGATTTGGAGTTGGGGACGAAGTGTGGTGTGTCAAAATTTGCAGATGACACTGAGCTGAGCGGTAGAGCAAAGTGTGCAAAAGACAATGAAAGTCTGCAAAGGGATATATAGTCTAAGAGAGTGGGCAAAGCTCTGGCAGATGGAGTAAAAAGTCGATAAATGTAAGGTCATCCATTTTCGTAGGAACAACAACGAAATGGATTCCGGTTTAAATGGTAAAAAATGCAGCATGCTGCTGTGCAGAGGGAATTGGGTGTCCTTGTGCATGAATCGCCAGAAGTGTTGCAGGTGCAGCAGGTAATTAAAAAGGCAAATAGAATTTTGTATGTCATTGTTGGAGGGATTGAGTTTAAAAACAGGGAGGCAATGCTGCAGCTGTATAGGGTCCTGGTGAGGCCGCACCTTGAATACTGTGTGAAGTTTTGGTCTCCTTACTAGAGAAGGGATATACT
This sequence comes from Rhincodon typus, assembly GCF_021869965.1. NCBI lineage: Eukaryota > Metazoa > Chordata > Chondrichthyes > Orectolobiformes > Rhincodontidae > Rhincodon > Rhincodon typus. The sequence continues at coordinate 7,586,936 of NC_063375.1, forward strand.
AGCACTGGACGGGGTGCAGAGGAGATTCACTCGGTTAATTCTAGATTTGAGAGGGTTGGAATATGAGGAGAGACTGCGGAGGCTGGGATTATACTCATTGCAATTCAGAAGAATGAGGGGAGATCTTATAGAAACATACAAGATTATAAAGCGAATAGATCAGGTGGAGGCAGGGATTTGTTTCCACGAGCAGGTGAAACTAGGACTCGGGGGCATAGCCTCAAAATAAAAGGAAGCAGATGTAGGACTGAGGACAGGAGGAACTTCCTCACCCAAGAGGTTGGGAATCTGTGGAATTCCCTGCCCAGTGAAGCGGTTGAAGCTACCTCGCTGAATGTTTTTAAGGCAAGGCTAGATAAATTTATGAACAGTAAAGGAATTAAGGTTTATGGTGAGCGGGCGGGAAAGTGGAGCTGAGTCTCAAAAAGATCAGCCATAATCTTATTGAATAGCGGGGCAGGTTCGAGGGGCCAGATGTCCTACTCCTGCTCTTAGTTCTTATGTTCTCATGCTATAATGTTATAGTGCCTCACAAAAACCACTGAAAACGATTTTTTAAGGCGATTGACTCTGCATTACTAAAGACGCGCCAGCCAGAGTTTCTGAGGAAAGATCACCTAACCCGAAACGTTAACTCTGTTTTTTCTTTCACAGACGCTGCCAGACTTGCTGAGCTTTTCCAGCAACTTTGTATTTTTTCCTGATTTGCAGCATCCGCAGTTCTTCTGGTTTTTACGATGTGTTTTGGTATTTATTTAGAGGGTGCTCTTTATTTATAGCCAGCTCTGCCTTTTAGGGTATGTTTGCGAGGGGACCTGTTTTACGGATAATTTACAGGTAGGCTCGATGTTGGGGTGTATTGACAGGTGCTCTGTGTTTTCGATTTCATTTCGAGGGAGCCCTTTGTTTTACATTTTACTTCCTTGGGCATCTGTTTCAGAGGTCATTTAAAGGGGTCTGTGTATTTGAGGGTATAATTACAGGGGGTTCTGTTTTAGGGATTATTTGAAATAAGCTCCTTGTTTTACTGGTTATTGAAACGGGTCTCTGTCTGAGGGCTTGTTTACAGGCGTCGCTGAGCGTTTATTTACTGGAGGCACACAGTTTTAGGGAGGATTTGCAGGGTGTACTGTGTTTCAGGGTTTATTTACAAGGAGCTCTATATTTGACATGTAATTTACATGGGGCTCTGTCTTTTATTGTTTCTTACTGGGGGCTCTGTTTTACATTTTACTTCCTGAGGAACCTTTCTTAGGTTATATGTAAAGGCGTCTCTGTGCTTGACAGTGTAGTTACAGGTAGCTCTGTTTTTATCATTTGTTTAAATGAGGCTCTGGGTCGGAGATTATTTACAGAAAGCTTTGTGTTTCAGGCTTCATTGTATATAAACCCTAAAACACAGACATCCCTGTCAATGAACTCTGAAACACACAGCCTCCTGTATATATTCTCCGACGCAGAGTCTCATTTGAAAAAAATGCTAAGAACAGAGCCCCCCGTAAATACACCCTTAAGCACAGAGACCCCTTTATATATAACCGAAGAAAGGTCGCTCAGGAAATAAAATGTAAAAGACACAGTCTCCTGTCTGAAACTATGAAACACCGAGTCCCCTGTAAATTAAGTGTAAAATATAGAGCTCCCAGTAAATAAACCCTGAAACAGTGCCCACTGCAAATCCTCCGTAAAACTAAGTCTCCTGGAAATAAACTCTCAGAGGCGACTCTAAAACACGGAACCTCCAATTAATAAAGCCTAAAACACAAGCCCACTGTAAATCAACACTAAATAACACAGTCCCCAGTACAGCACGGCGAATTATTCAGATTGAGGTACTACTTCATAGTCTGAGGCAATGCCTCTTTGACAAAGATTCAGTAATGGGGAGGTGAAATGTTAACTGATGGTCATTCTTGAGGTAGTGCTTCATTGCAATAGGGTCAGAATTGAGAGAGCGCCTCATTGTACAAGGGTCAGGACTGAGGGAGCGCCTCATTGTCAGCGGGTCAGGACTGAGGGAGCGCCTTATTGTCAGAGGGTCAGGACTGAGGGAGCGCCTCATTGTCAGCGGGTCAGGACTGAGGGAATGCCTCATTGTCAGCGGGTCAGGACAGGGGGAGCGCCTCATTGTCAGCGGTTCAGGACTGAGGTATTTGAAGTCGGGCAATGAAGGGTCCTTTTATTCTTTTAAAGTTAGAGAATGCCAGAAAGATTATTAACCCTATATGATTTGACTGGGAGGGAATTACTTAATGACAGCAGAAAGTTTAGTCGCCTAATTACCGCAGCTGGCTCTTGAGATTTCACTGTTGCCGGTTTACACATTCTTTCATTCAATTTCATGGAAGCGCTATTTTGAGAGTAACTTTCTTAAAGGGAATGCGGACCCTTTTCAATATGTATCTTATAGAGACGTGGTAACGCAGAAAACTTCTTTGATGTCCCAAAAGACATTCAAGTCCTGAGAGACGTTTGTTGAGGGCTGATTAATATTATAATTTTTCATAGTTTCGTGTGACACGATGGATGGGATCGTATTGTTCTGAATAGATTAGAAAATTAACACATACTCAGGGATTGACTCTGATGCAGACACAAGTTTGGACACTGTTCGCAACAAGGGTTCAAACTGTGAAAAGGCAGTAATGAGGTGGAAGGAACGTTTCAATTTCTTCTCCCTTTGTTAGTGAAAAGTACGGCAAGCTGGCAGTTTTTTGACACAGTACGCTAATGAGTTGTCATTAAAGTTATGAATGAATGAGAGCGCAAGAATGATCATATGGAGCGCTTGTGGGTGCATTGGTAAATAGGACCAACAGTAAAGAGGCTTATGATATGGTGCCACACAAAAATCACACAAAAGGATATTTTAAGGCGATTGACACTGCATTACTGAAGACACGCCAGCCAGACTCCGGAAACCTTGTTATGTGCTAACCGATATGAGTAAACAGGGCAGACCACAGGATATTCAGGGGCAAAGGTTATAAGATAAGCAAGTGACCACATGAGCGAACGGGTACCGCGTGTTTGAATCCGACTGGTAAATATGTGATACACAACAATTTGATCTAACTGACTGCCTCGTTAATTGAAAACCGAAGGAACTGCAGATGCTGTAAACCAGGAACAAAAACAAAACTGCTGGAAAAGCTCAGCAGGTCGAGCAGCTTTTGTGAAGGCAAAAACAGTTCACGTTTAAGGTTTGTGCACAGGGTGCTCTGTGTTTTGGATTATTTACAGTGGGCTCTGTTTTCGGGTTTCTTTACAGAGGTCTCTGTGTTTTATGGACTCTTACTGGGTTCTCTGTCTTTTACATTTACTTCCCGAGGGACCTTTCTTAGGTTATATTTAAAGTGGTCTCTGTGCTTGAGTGTGTTTACAGGGGTTCTTTTTCGCGTTTGTTTAAATGAGATTCTGCGTCGAAGATTACTTACAGAAGGCTTTGTGTTTCACGGTTCATTTACAGGGATGTCTATGTTTTAGGGATTATTTATAGTGAGCTCCGTGTTTTACAGTTAAATGTAAGGGGTCTCTGTCTTCGGGTTTCTGAACGGGGGACTCTGTGTCTTCGGGTTTCTGTACCGGAGGCTCTATGTCTTCGGTTAGGAGTAGGGCTGAAGCTCGGTTCGGTTTAGGCCTAAGGTTATGGTTCGTGGAGGGAAAAGGCTTGCGTTATATGGCTGAGGGTAGGTGTGAGGGCTGAGGCTAGAATTAGAGGTCAGGTTAGGGTCAGCGTTGGGACTGAGGGTTATGGTTTTGGGCTCAGGTTGGACTTCGGGTTTACATGAGGGTTAGCGTTCGGGCTGAATCTACGGTTAGGGTTATGGCTAATGTTATTTCTGAGGGTAGTATGGAAGAAAGCAGCTTCGCATACCCAGAGGCAGAGCTGGAGGGAGAGCAACTGCGTTTTCTACAGGAGGCACGGGAAGTATTGTAAACTTCAGAGGTCAAAAAATATTACAGATTAGTTTACAATTAAAGATTATTGTCCTGAGGGAATGCCTCATTGTCAGAGTTTCAACCTGAGCTGTCCCACTTTGTTGTAGGTCAGTACTGAGGGAGTGCAACATTGTCAGAGGATGAAATTCAGGACTTTACCATTTACTGTATAAATCCTACCTCGGTTTGACTTTCGAAAGTGCACACCTGTATCTGTATACAATTGTATTGACCAATCCTCAGCCCACTTCCCCATCTGATTGAGAAACCACTGTAAATTATGGTAACGTTCTTTGCTATCAATGACATCTCCCACTT
>NC_063375.1:7591695-7603317 GCF_021869965.1 Rhincodon typus
ATACTCCTCCTCCCACCCCACTTCCTGCAAAAATGCTATCCCCTATTTCCAATTACTTCGCCTCCGCTGCATCTGCTCCCAGGATGACGCATTCCACTCCCGCACATCTCAGTTGTCCTCGTTTCTCGAGGAACGTAACTTCCCCCCCTCAGTGGTCGAGAACACCCTCAACCGTGTCTCCCACATCGCCCGCAACTCATCCGTCACACCCAGTCCACGCAATAAAAACCAAAAAAGAATCCCCCTCGTCCTCACGTACCACCCTGCCAACCTCCAGATCCAACGCATCATCCTCCGACACTTCCGCCATCTGCAATCCGACCCCACCACAAAAGACATCTTTCCCTCCCCACCCTTATCTGCTTTCCGGAGGGACCACTGTCTCCGTGACTCTATTGTCCACTCCACACTCCCCTCCAGCTCCACCACACACGGCACTTTTACCTGCAACCGCAGGAAGTGCTACACCTGCCCCCATACCTCCTCCCTCACCTCCATCCCAGGCCCCAAAAGACTTTCCACATCAAGCAGATGTTCACCTGTCCATCTGCCAATGTGGTATACTGCATCCGCTGTACCCGGTGTCGCTTCCTCTACATCGGGGAAACCAAGCGGAGGCTCGGGGACCCCTTTGCAGAACACCTGCGCTCGGTTCGCAATAAACAACTGCACCTCCCAGTCGCGAACGATTTCAACTCCCCCTCCCATTCCTCAGACGACATGTCCATCCTGGGCCTCCTGCAGTGCCACAACGATGCCACCTGAAGGTTGCAGGAACAGCAACTCATATTCCGCTTGGGAACCCTGCAGCCCAATGGTATCAATGTGGATTTCACAAGCTTCAAAATCTCCCCTCCCCCTACCGCATCCCAAAACCAGTCCAGCTCGTCCCCGCCACCCTAACCTGTTCTTCCTCCCACCTATCCCCTCCTCCCACCTCAAGCGCCACCCCCATTTCCCACCTATTAACCTCATCCCGCCCCCTTGATCTGTCCGTTCTCCCTGGACTGACCTATCCCCTCCCTAACTCCCCACCTACACTAACCTTTATTGGTTCCATCCCCGCCTCTTTGACCTGTCTGTCTCCTCTCCACCGAACTTCTCCTCTATCCATTTTCTAACCGCCTCCCCCACTCTCGCTATTTATTTCAGAACCTCCTTTCCCTCCCCCATTTCTGGGCAGGGTCGAGGCCCGAAATGTCAGCCTTCCTGCTCCTCTGCTGCTTGGCCTGCTGTGTTCATCCAGCTCTGCAGCTTGTGATCTCAGATTCTCCAGAATCTGCATTTCCTACTATCTCTGCTTACGCTGAAAACTTGTTTGATGTCCTGCAATCAATTCAATTCAAAGGAGACGGTTGCTGAGGGCTGATTAACATTCTGATCTTTCATAGCTTCGGTTGACACGATGGTATTGTTCTGAATAGATTAGAAAATTAAAACATACTCAGGGATAGACTCTGATGTGGACACAGGTTTGGCAACTGTTAGGCAAATAAGGCTGTGAGGATTAAAACTGTGAAAAGGCAGTAAATGGGGTGGAAGGAACATTTTAATTCAGTCTCCCTTTAATCGTGAAAAGTCTGACATGATCGCAGTTTTATGAATGAATGAAATGCGGCAACTGTAAACTAACAAGTACGCTAATAAGTGGTCAGTAAAGATATGAATGAATGAGAGCGCGAGAGTGGTGATATGGAGCGCTTGTGGGTGCATTGCTAAAGAGGACCTTTAATACAAAAGCAAAGAAACTTGCCCTAGTAATTATTGAGCAAAATGCAAAAGACTATGGGGTGGTTCCCGCAGATTGGAAAACAGCCAATGTGACGCCACTGTTTAAAAACGGAAGGAGACAAAAAGCAGGGAACGACAGGCTGGTTAGCTCAACTTCAGTTGTGGGGAAAATGCTTGAATCCATCATTAAGGAAGATAATAGCAAGACAACTAGATATAAATTGGCCCATTGGGAACATCCAGCATTGGTTCATGAAGGGTAGGTCATGTTGAACTAACTTGGTGGAATTCTTTGAGGATATTAATTGCATGGTGGACAAAGGGGAACCGGTGGATGTCGTGTATCTGGATTTCCAGAAGGCATTTGACAATGTGCCACACCAAAGGCTGCTACATAAGATAAAGTTGCACGATATTACAGGTAATGTATTCACATGGATAGAGGATGATTGACTAGTAGAAAATTAAGAGTAGGGGTAATTTGGTGTTTTTCTTTTTAGCGGTCAGTGGCGAGTGGTGTGCCGCAGGGATCAGTGTTGGGACTGCACTTGTTTACAATTTACATGGATGATTTGGACTTGGGGACTAAGTGTCGTGTGTCAAAATTTGCAGATTACACTGAGCTGAACGGTAGAGCAAAGTGTGCAAAAGACAATGAAAGTCTGCAGAGGGATATATAGTCTAAGAGCGTGGGCAAAGCTCTGGCAGATGGAGTAAAAAGTCGATAAATGTGAGGTCATCCATTTTCGTAGGAACAACAACGAAATGGATTCCGGTTTAAATGGTAAAAAATGCAGCATGCTGCTGTGCAGAGCGAATTGGGTGTCCTTGTGCATGAATCGCCAGAAGTGGTGTTGCAGGTGCAGCAGGTAATTAAAAAGGCAAATAGAATTTTGTATGTCATTGTTGGAGGGATTGAGTTTAAAAACAGGGAGGCAATGCTGCAGCTATATAGGGTCCTGGTGAGGTCGCACCTTGAATACTGTGTGCAGTTTTGGTCTCCTTACTGGAGAAGGGATATACTAGCACTGGACGGGGTGCAGAGGAGATTCACTCGGTTAATTCTAGATTTGAGAGGGTTGGAATATGAGGAGAGACTGAGGAGGCTGGGATTATACTCATTGCAATTCAGAAGAATGAGGGGAGATCTTATAGAAACATACAAGATTATGAAGGGAATAGATCAGGTGGAGGCAGGGATTTGTTTCCACGAGCAGGTGAAACTAGGACTCAGGGGCATAGCCTCAAAATAAAAGGAAGCAGATGTAGGACTAAGAACAGGAGGAACTTCTTCATCCAAGGGGTTGTGAATCTGTGGAATTCCCTGCCCAGTGAAGCGGTTGAGGCTACCTCGCTGAATGTTTTTAAGGCAAGGCAAGATAAATTTATGAACAGAAAAGGAATTAAGGTTTATGGTGAGCGGGCGGGAAAGTGGAGCTGAGTCTCAAAAAGATCAGCCATAATCTTATTGAATAGCGGGGCAGGTTCGAGGGGCCAGATGTCCTACTCCTGCTCTTAGTTCTTATGTTCTTATGTTATAATGTTATAGTGCCTCACAAAAACCACTGAAAACGATTTTTTAAGGCGCTGACTCTGCATTACTAAAGATGCGCCAGCCAGAGTTTCTGAGGAAAGATCACCTAACCCGAAACGTTAACTCTGTTTTTTCCTTCACAGACGCTGCCAGACTTGCTGAGCTTTTCCAGCAACTTTGTATTTTTTCCTGATTTGCAGCATCCGCAGTTCTTCCGGTTTTTACGATGTGTTTTGGTATTTATTTACAGGGGGCTCTTTATTTATGGCCAGCTCTGCCTTTTAGGGTATGTTTGCGAGGGGACCTGTTTTACGTATAATTCACAGGTCGGCTCGATGTTGGGGTGTATTGACAGGTGCTCTGTGTTTTCGATTTCATTTCGAGGTAGCCCTTGGTTTTACATTGTACTTCCTTGGGCATCTGTTTTACAGGTCATTTAAAGGGGTCTGTGTATTTGAGGGTATAATTACAGGGGGTTCTGTTTTAGGGATTATTTGAAATAAGCTCCTTGTTTTACTGGTTATTGAAACGGGTCTCTGTCTGAGGGCTTGTTTACCGGCGTCTCTGAGCGTTTATTTACTGGAGGCACACAGTTTTAGGGAGGATTTGCAGGGTGCACTGCTTTTCAGGGTTTATTTATAAGGAGCTCTATATTTGACATGTAATTTACATGGGGCTCTGTCTTTTATTGTTTCTTACTGGGGGCTCTGTTTTACATTTTACTTCCTGAGGAACCTTTCTTAGGTTATATGTAAAGGCGTCTCTGTGCTTGACAGTGCAGTTACAGGTAGCTCTGTTTTTATCATTTGTTTAAATGAGGCTCGGCGTCGGAGATTATTTACAGAAAGCTTTGTGTTTCAGGCTTCATTGTATATAAACCCTAAAACACAGACTTCCCTGTCAATGAACTCTGAAACACACAGCCTCCTGTATATATTCTCTGACGCAGAGTCTCATTTGAAAAAAATGCTAAAAACAGAGCCCCCTGTAAATACACCCTTAAGCACAGAGACCCCTTTATATGCAACCGAAGAAAGGTCGCTCAGGAAATAAAATGTAAAAGACACAGCCCCCTGTATGAAACTATGAAACACCGAGTCCCCTGTAAATAAAGTGTAAAATATAGAGCTCCCAGTAAATAAACCCTGAAACAGTGCCCACTGCAAATCCTCCGTAAAACTAAGCCTCCTGTAAATAAACTCTCAGAGGCGACTCTAAAACACGGAACCTCCAATTAATAAAGCCTAAAACACAAGCCCACTGTAAATCAACACTAAATAACACAGTCCCCAGTACAACACGGCGAATTATTCAGATGGAGATATTACTTCATAGGCTGAGGCAATGCCTCTTTGACAAAGATTCAGTAATGGGGAGGTGAAATGTTATCTGATGGTCATTCTTGAGGTAGTGCTTCATTGCAATGGGGTCAGAATTGAGAGTGCGCCTCATTGCAGGAGGGTCAGGACTGAGGGAGCGCCTCATTGTTAGCGGGTCAGGACAGAGGGAGCGCCTCATTGTCAGAGGGTCAGGACTGAGGGAGCGCCTCATTGTCAGCGGTTCAGGACTGAGGGGGCTCCTCATTGTCAGCTGGTCAGGACTGAGGTATTTGAAGTCGGGCAATGAAGGGTCCTTTTATTCTTCTAAAGTTAGAGAATGCCAGAAAGATTATCAACCCTATATGATTTGACTGGGTGGGAATGACTTCATGACAGCAGAAAGTTTAGTCGCCTGATTACCGCAGCTGGCTCTTGAGATTTCACTGTTGCCGGTTTACACATTCTTTCATTCAATTTCATGGAAGCGCTATTTTGAGAGTAACTTTCGTAAAGGGAATGCGGACCCTTTTCAATATGTATCTTATAGAGATGTGGTAACGCAGAAAACTTGTTTGATGTCCCGCAAGACATTCAAGTCCTGAGAGACGTTTGTTGCGGGCTGATTAATATTATAATTTTTCATAGTTTCGTGTGACACGATGGATGGGATCGTATTGTTCTGAATAGATTAGAAAATTAACACATACTCAGGGATTGACTCCGATGCAGACACAAGTTTGGACACTGTTCGCAACAAGGGTTCAAACTGTGAAAAGGCAGTAATGAGGTGGATGGAACGTTTTAATTTCTTCTCCCTTTGTCAGTGAAAAGTACGGCAAGCTGGCAGTTTTTTGACACAGTACGCTAATGAGTTGTCATTAAAGTTATGAATGAATGAGAGCGCGAGAATGATCATATGGAGCGCTTGTGGGTGCATTGGTAAATCGGACCTTTCGTGCAACAGTAAAGAGGCTTATGATATGGTGCCACACAAAAATCACACAAAAGGATATTTTCAGGCGATTGACATTGCATTTCTAAAGACACGCCAGCCAGACTCCGGAAGCCTTGTTACGTGCCAACCGATATGAGTAAACAGGGCAGACAACAGGATATTCAGGGGCAAAGGTTATAAGATAAACAAGTGACCACATGAGCGAACGGGTACCGCGTGTTTGAATCCGACTGGTAAATATGTGATACACAACAATTTGATCTAACTGACTGCCCAGTTAATTGAAAACCGAAGGAACTGCAGATGCTGTGAACCAGGAACAAAAACAAAATTGCTGGAAAAGCTCAGCAGGTCGAGCAGCTTTTGTGAAGGCAAAAACAGTTCACGTTTAAGGTTTGTGTACAGGGTGCTCTGTGTTTTGGATTATTTACAGTGGGGTCTGTTTTCGGGTTGCTTTACAGAGGTCTCTGTGTTTTATGGACTCTTACTGGGTTCTCTGTCTTTTACATTTACTTCCCGAGGGACCTTTCTTAGGTTATATTTAAAGTGGTCTCTGTGTTTGAGTGTGTTTGCAGGGGTTCTTTTTCGCGTTTGTTTAAATGAGATTCTGCGTCGGAGATTACTCACAGAAGGCTTTGTGTTTCACAGTTCATTAACAGGGATGTCTATGTTTTAGGGATTATTTATAGTGAGCTCCGTGTTTTACAGTTAAATGTAAGGGGTCTCTGTCTTCGGGTTTCTGTACGGGGGACTCTGTGTCTTCGGGTTTCTGTACCGGAGGCTCTATGTCTTCGGTTAGGAGAAGGGCTGAAGCTCGGTTCGGTTTAGGCCTAAGGCGATGGTTAGTGTAGGGAAAAGGCTTGCGTTATGTGGCTGAGGGTAGGTGTGAGGGCTGAGGCTCGAGTTAGAGGTAAGGTTAGGGTCAGCGTTGGGACTGAGGGTTATGGTTTTGGACTGAGGTTGGACTTCGGGTTTACATGAGGGTTAGCGTTCGGGCTGAATCTACGGTTAGGGTTATGGCTAATGTTATTTCTGAGGGTAGTATGGAAGAAAGCAGCTTCTCATACCCAGAGGCAGAGCTGGAGGGAGAGCAACTGCGTTTTCTACAGGAGGCACGGGAAGTATTGTAAACTTCAGAGGTCAAAAAATATTACAGATTAGTTTACAATTAAAGATTATTGTCCTGAGGGAATGCCTCATTGTCAAAGGGTCAACCTGAGCTGTCCCACTTTGTTGTAGGTCAGTACTGAGGGAGTGCAACATTGTCAGAGGATGAAATTCAGGACTTTACCATTCACTGTATAAATCCTACCTCGGTTTGACTTTCGAAAGTGCACACCTGTATCTGTATACAATTGTATTTACCAATCCTCAGCCCCCTTCCCCATCTGATCGAGAAGCCGCTATAAATTATGGTAACGTTCTTTGCTATCAATGACATCTCCCACTTTTGCATTATCCACAAACTTACTCATCATGCCTTGTACATTCACATCCAGAATATTCACATAAGTAACAAATAACAAAGGTTCCAGCACCGACCCCTGTGGCACACAACTGCTGCAATACCTCCAGTGTGGACCCTTTGACAATGAGGCACTGCTTCAATACTGAAGATCTGACAGTACTGACTATCTGACAATGAGGCACTCCCTCAGTCTGACATTCTCACAGTGTTGCAATCTTGTGGCACTCCAAAAAGTCTGACCCCTTGAGAATGAGACACTACCTCAAGATTGACCCTCTCACAATAATGCACCACAACAGTTTTGACCCTCTGGTGGTGCTGCGTTACCTCAATACAGACCCTATACATGTGAGGCACTTCCTCAGTTCTCACCCGCTGACAATGAGGGGCTACCTCATTATTGATTCCCTGACTCTCCAGCAGTTCTATCCCTCTGGCAGTGTTTCAGTACTGGCCTGGAACAGCTAACAGGGTCTCATTTTCCTCATTGATAGTAGGAACTGCAGATGCTGGAGAATCTGAGATAACAAGTTGTAGAGCTGGATGAACACAGCAGGCCAAGCAGCATCAGAGGAGCAGGAAGGCTGACATTTCGGGCCTAGACCCTTCTTCAGAAACGGGGGAGGGGAAGGGGTTCTGAAATAAATAGGGAGTGTGGGAGAGGTGGATAGAAGATGGATAGAGGAGAAGATAGGTGGAGAGGAGACAGAAAGGTCAAAGAGGCGGGGATGGAGCCAGTAAAGGTGAGTTTAGGTGGGGAGTTAGGCAGGAGATAGGTCAGTCCAGGGAGGACGGACAGATCAAGGGGGCGGGATGAGGTTAGTAGATAGAAGATGGTGGTAGGGCTTGAGGTGGGAGGAGGGAATAGGTGGGAGGAAGGACAGGTTAGGGAGGCGGGGACGAGCTGAGCTGGTTTTGGGATGCGGTAGAGGGATGGGAGATTTTGAAGCTTGTGAAGTCCACATTGATACCATTGGGCTGCAGGGTTCCCAAGCGGAATATGAGTTGCTGTTCCAGCAACTTTCGGGAGGCACCGTTGTGGCACTGCAGGAGGCCCAGCATGGACATGTCGTCTGAGGAATGGGAGGGGGAGTTCAAATGGTTCGCGACTGGGAGGCGCAGTTTTTTGGTGCGACCCAAGCGTACGTGCTCTGCAAAGTGGTCCCCAAGCCTCCGTTTGGTTTCCCCGATGTAGAGGAGGCCAGAGCGGGAACAGCAGATGCAGTATACCACATTAGCAGATGTGCAGGTGAACATCTGCTTGATGTGGAAAGTCTTCGTGAGGCCTGGGTTGGGGTTGAGGGCGGAGGTGTGGGGGCAGGAGTCGCAATTCCTGCGTTTGAACGGAGAAGTGACGGCTGTGGTGGGGATGGAGGGGAGTTTGTAGCAGACAAGGGAGTCACGGAGAGAGTGGTCCCTCCGGAACACAGATAAGGGTGGGGAGGGAAAACTGCCTTTGGTGGTGGGGTCGGATTGCAGATGGCGGAAGTGTCGGAGATGCTGCCAGATCTGCTGAGCTTTTCCAGCAATTATGTTTTTGTTCCTGATTCTGCTGCATCCGCAGTTCCTTTAGTTTTTACAGTGTTTTAGTGATTATATGCAGGTGGCTCTGTATTTCAGGGTTTGTACCCTATGGCTCCTCTGTTTTAGGGTTTATTTCCCATAGGCTGATGAAGTTGGTTTGACGAACGTGCTTATTTCAGCCAGATAAGCATATCAGAAGAGTAAAATCTCAACTTCACCAAATGACACAACTTTTGATGCTGGTTGGTTTAAAATGCTTATTTCAGTTAATTAAGCACTTGAGAAGACTAAAATCTGAACTCCACCAAATGACTCAAGTTTTGATGTTGTTTTGAGTAACATGCATATTTGAGTGAGATAAGCACTTCAGAAGTCAAAAATGTCAACTTCACCAAATGACGTAATTTTGTAATGATATTTCGAGTAACATGCTGATTTCACTCAGATAAGCATATCAGAAGACCTCAACCTGAACTTCACCAAATGACTCAGTTTTTGATGTTGGTTTGAATGGCATGCTGATTTCATTGAGTTCAGCACGTCAGAAGGTCGAAATCTGAACTTCACCAATTGACTCAACAGTTGATGTTGTTTTGACTAACATGCTTATTTCAGCTGGTTGAGCACTTCAGAAGGCCAAAATCTCAACTTCACCAAATGACTCAACTTTTGATGCTGGTTTGATTAAAATGCTTATTTCAGCGAGTTAAGCACTTCAGAAGTCCAAAATCTGACTTCACAAAATGACTCAAGTTTTAATTTTGTTTTGACTGACATGCTTATTTCAGTGAGATAAGCATTCAGAAATCAAAAATCTTAACTTCCGCATCTGACTTAGTTTTTGATGCATTTTTGATGAACATGCCTGTTTAACTCAAGTAAGCACTTCAGAAGACCAACATCACACTTCACCAAAAATGTTAGTTTTTGATGTTGATTTGAATGACATGCTTATTTCATGAGGTGAGCACTTCAGAAGATCAAAAATTTCAACTTCAGCGAATGACTCAACGTTTGATGTTGTTTTGACTAACGTGCTTGTTTCAGCGAGATCAGCATATCAGAAGACTAAAATCTCACCTCCACCAGATGACCTAACTTTTGATGCTGGTTAAATTAAAAAGCTTCTTTCAGCGAGTTAACCCGTCAGAAACCAAAAATCTGAACTTCTCCAAATGACAAAATTTTTGATGTTCGTTTGACGAACATGCTTCTTTCAGCGAGTTAAGCACTTCATAAGACCAAAATCTCAACTTCACCAAGACACTCAAGTTTTGATGCTGGTTTGACTAAAATGCTTATTTCAGCGAGATAAGCATATCAGAAGACTAAAACCCCAACTTCTCCAACGGATCAAAATTTTGATGCTGATTTGACTAAAATGCTTATTTCAGTGAGATCAGCACTTCAGAAGTCAAAAATCTCAACTTCAACAAATGACTTCAATGTTGATGCTGTGTTGACTAACATGCTTATTTCAGTGAGATAAGCAATTCAGAAAACCAAAATCTGAACTTCACCAAATTACTCAAGTTTTGATGTTGGTTTGACTAACATGCTTATTTCCGCGATTTAACCATTTCAGAGGCAAAAATCTCAACTTCAGCAAATGACTCAACTTTTAATGTTGGTTGGAATAAAATGTCTATTTCAGCGAGTTAAGCTCTTCAGTAGACGAAAATCTGAACTTCACCAAATGACTCAAGTTTTGATGCTGGTTTGACTGACATGCTTATTTAAGTGAGATAAGCACTTCAGAAATCAAAAATTTCACCTTCACCAAATGGCATTGAGATTTTTGCCTTCTGAAGTTCATATCTCACTCAAATAAGTGTATTAGTCAAAACAGCATCAAAAGTTCGGTCATCTGGTGAAGGTGAGATTTTAGTCTTCTGATATGCTTATCTCGCTGAACTGAGCACGTTTTTGAAAACAACATCGAGAGTTAGGTCCCTTGCTGAAATTGAGATTTTTTATTTCTGAAGTGCTTTTCTCACTGAAATAAGCAAGTTAGTCAAACCAACATCAAAACTTGAGTCATATTGTGAAGTTCAGATTTTGGTCTACTGTACAGCTTAACTCGCTGAAAGAAGCATGTTAGTCAAACGAACATCAAAAATGTTGTCATTTGGAGAAGTTGAGATTTTCGCCTCTGAAACGGTTAAATCGCTGAAATAAGCATTTTAGTCAAACCAACATCAAAACTTGAGTCATTTGGTGAAGTTCAGATTTTGGTCTTCTGAAGTGCTTATCTGAGTGAAATAAGCATGTCAGTCAAAACAGCATCAACATTGAAGTCATTTGGTGAAGTTGAGATTTTTGACTTCTGAAGTGCTTATCTCACTGAAATAAGCATTTTAGTCAAATCAGCATCAAAAGTTGAGTCATTTGGTGAAGTTGAGATTTTAATCTTCTGAAGTGTTTAACTCGCAGAAATCAGCATTTTCATCTAACCAGAATCAAAAATCAAGTCATTTGGTGAAGTTCAGATTTTTGGCTTCTGAGGTGCTTCACTCGCTGAAAGAAACATTTTAATTTAACCAGCATTCAAAGTTAGGTCATTTGGTGAAGGTGAGGTTTTAGTCTTCTGATATGCTTACCTCGCTGAAATTACCACGTCAGTCAAAACAACGTCAAAAGTTGAGTCATTTGGTGAAGTTGAAATTTTTGATTTCGTAAGCGCTTATCTCACTGAAATAAGCATTTTAGTCAAACCAACATCAAAACTTGGGTCATTTGGTGAAGTTCAGATTTTGGTCTACTGAAGAGCTTAACTGGCTGAAATAAGCATTTTATTCCAAAGAGCATCAAATGTTGAGTCATTTGGTGAAGTTGAGATCTTAGCCTTCTGAATTGCTTAAATCGCTGAAATAAGCTTGTTCGTCAAACCAACATCAAAACTTGAGTCATTTGGTGAAGTCGAGATTCTTCACTTCTGAGTGCTTATTTCACTGGATGAAGCCTGTTAGTCAATCCAACATCAAAATTTGCGTCATCTAGTGAAGTTCAGACTTTGGTCTTCTGAAGTGCTTTTCCCAGTGAAATAAGCATGTTCGTCAAAACAGCATCAAAAGTTGAATGTCTTGTTGAA
>NC_063375.1:7603817-7621124 GCF_021869965.1 Rhincodon typus
GGGGGAGTTTGCTGTCCTTGAAAAACGAGGACATCTGAGATGTACGGGAGTGGAATGCTTCATCCTGGGAGCAGATACGGCGGAGGTGAAGGAATTGGGAATAGCGGGTGGCATTTTTGCAGGAAGGTGGGTGGGAGGAGGTGTATTCTCGGTAGCTGTGGGAGTCCGTGGGCTTGAAATGGATATCAGTTTCTAAGTGGTTGCCAGAGATGGAAACAGAGAGGTCCAGGAAGGAGAGAGAGGTATTAAAGATGGTCCAGATGAACTTAAGTTTGGTGTTGATGGTGTTGGTGAAGTGGATGAACTGTTCGAGCTCCTCGTGGGAGCACGAGGCGGCGCCGATACAGTCATCAATGCAAAGGAGGAAGAGGTGGGGTTTAGGACCAGTGTAGCTACGGAAGAGGGATTTTTCCGTGTACCCTACAAAGAGTCAGGCATAGCTTGGGCCCATGCGGGTACCCATGGCCACCCCCTTTGTCTGTAGGAAGTTGGAGGAATTGAAAGAGAAGTTGTTGAGGTTGAGGACGAGATTGGTTGAGCGAATGAGGGTGTCAGTGTTGGGGGACTGGTCGGGCCTGCGGGACAGGAAGAAGCGGAGGGCCTTTAGGTCATCTGTATGGGGAATGCAGGTGTATAGTGACTGGACGTCCATGGTAAAGATCAGGTGTTGGGGACCGGGGAGTTGGAAGTTCTGGAGGAGGTGGAGGGCATGGGTGGTGTCACGGACGTAGGTAGGGAGTCCCTGGGCCAAGAGGGAGAAAATGGAGTCGAGATAGGTGGAGATAAGTTCGCTGGGGCAGGAGCAGGCGGAGACAATGGGTCGACCAGGGCAGTCAGGTTTGCTGGAAAAGCTCAGCAGGTCTGGCAACATCTGTGAAGGAGAAAACAGAGTTCACGTTTCAGGTCCGGGGACCCTTTCTCAGAACTTCCTCAGTACATTGCCGACACTGAGGTGCTGTCTCACTCCAACCCTCTCAGTGCTGCAATAACCCAGATTTGATCCTCTATTCGCATGGCACACCCTTAGGACTGATTCTGTAATTGTGTGGCACTGCCTCATAAATGACCGTTAGACAACACTGCGCTTCCGCATTACTGATTGTGTGACAAACAGGCACTGCCTCAGATCTGACTTGCTGACTGTGAGGTACCATCTGAATCTGACTATCTCGCAGTGCTTTACTGGGGGCTCTGTTATTTAGTGTTGATTTACAGTGGGTCTTGTGTTTTAGCTTTCATTAACTGGAGGCTCTGTGATTTAGGGTTTTTTTTTTGCAGTCGTTGGTTTGAGGGTTTAGGGGGATTTTAGGGAGGATTTACAGGGTCTATTTACAGGGTTACACTTTATTTACAGCGGGCTCTGACTCTTATGGTTTATTTACTGGGGGTTGTCCCGGCCCCAGCCTCCATCTCCAACCTGTCCCAGCCTCGTTCCCACCCAGCGGAACTGACCCTAACCCCAGCCTGCAGCCTGTCCCGGCTCCCGGCCCTAATCCCAGACTGTTCCAGACCCGGCCACGGCCCCCAGCCCCCGACACGAATCCCAGCCTGTCCTGGCCCGGAACCCCAGCCCCCAACTCCCACCCCAACCCTAGACTGTCCCGGCCCCAAACCTAACCAAAAACCTAGCCCCAATCCTAACCCTAAACCTCGCCCCTGACCCCAGACCCGAGCCTTCAGCCCCCAGCCAAATCCTGACCGACAGCCTGTCGCAGCCCCAGCCCGGCCCGGTCCGACCCAATCCGGGGCCCCAGCCCAGACCATCACCGTAAATCTAGCCTTAGCCTCAGCCCTCCGACCCAGCCCCCAAACCTAACCGAAACCTTCGCACCAACCTGGACCCCGACTCTAAACCTGGCCCCAGTCCCACAGCACGGCCCGGCCCGGCCCGACCTAATCCAAGGCCCCAGACCAGACCATCACCGGAAACCTAGCCTTAGCCTCGGCACTACGCACCAGCCCCAGACCCCAGTACTCAGCCCCTGTCCCAGCCCAAACCGTAAACCGGCCCCAGACCCCAGCCACCAGCCTGTCGCAGCCCCAACACTGCCGCAGCTTGTCCCCAACCCCAACTCTAACCCCAGACTGTCCCGGCCGCGGCCACCGGACACCGTCCCTAACCCCCAGCCCTCGGTCCGAAACCTGTCACGGCCCCGGCGCAGGCAACCAGCAGCGACCCTCCCACACCCTGCCAAGATGCCAGCGACCGAGATCCAGACCCAGAGCCAGCCATCAACGCCCCCCAGCCCAACACTCCCCCGCAGCCTGTCGCAGCCATGCCCCTGACCCTAACCCCAACCACGGCCCTGAGCCTGACCCCGACCACGAACCCGACAGCGACCCCGACCCCGACCCAGTTAAGGTCCCAGCACCCAGCTCGCAGCCCCGACCCTAACCCCTGCCTGTCCCAGACCCGAGCCCCTACGTAACTCTAACCCCAGCCCCAGGCTGACCCAGCCCTCTTCCTTCACCCTAATCCCAGCGTCTCCCTCTGCTGGCCCCGAATGTCCTGTGCCCCTGCCCTCGGCCATCCCACCACCACGCCCCTCCTCCCTCCTCCCTCGACTGAGCTTGTCCCGGTCCTGGTCCCAGCCCCCAACTGCAGCCCCAACACTGACCTCAACTCTAACCTTAGCCTCAGCCCTAAACCTAACACTCGCCCCACCCTGACCCTCATCTGACCTTAACCCTAAACTGTCTGAAGGTAACTACTGAGGAAGTGCCTCAATGGTCAATACTCACGCAGTGCCTCAATGTAAAGGGGTCAGAATTGACAGCCTCATTGACAGAGGGTCAGTGACAGTGCTTCACAGTAGTGTCACTGCTGAGGGACTCTCTCACTGTTAGAGGGTCCAGTGGGGTGCAACGTCTCAATATAATGAGGTGAGAAATAAGGGAGTGCAACACGTTTGCAGGACCAGTACTGAGATAGTCTAGTTCAGTCAGAGGGTCAGGATTGAGCGAGGGCCTCTATGTAACGGGATCAGATCTGTGGGATGGCTCCATGATTAGCAGGTCAGCACTGAGCTATTGAAGCACTGTCACAGCATCAATACGGAGGCAGTGCTTCTTTCGAAAGGTGTCCGAATTGGAGGGACGCCACACAATTAGAGGGTCATGACTGTGATATTATGATCAGCGGGTCAGTACTAAGGGACTGTCTTATTGTCAGTGTGTCAGTTCTGATGCACTGTTCATTTGTCAGAGGGTTTGTCGTATGGGAATGACTCATTGTCAGAGTTTGTGTTCTGAGGCAGTTCCTCAGTGCAACTGTGTGGGAATTGAGGGTTTGCTACACAGAGAGGGTCAGTGCTAAGGTCTTGCAGCTGTATCAGAGGATCAGTGCTGAGGCATTGCCTCACGATAAAGGCATCAAAAGTGAGGTAGTGCGAAACGATTACAGGGCCACTAAGATATTGCAGCACTGTGACAGTGTCAGAACTGATGGACTGTTTCATTGTCAGAGAGGAATCACTGAGGGATTGAAGCACTGTTGGAGCATCAGGACCGAGGGAGTGCTTCATTGTCAGAGGGTCATTACTGCAGGAGTGCATTACTGTCAGATCGAGGCAGTTCCTATTTATGCAGAGGTCAGAACTGGGGCAGTGCCTCATTGCAAGGGCATCAGAGTTGAGGGCGACCTCACATTTAGAGAGTCAGTCCGGAGGGTGGGCTTCATTATTATTGTGTCAGTACCTAGGGCACTGGCATATTTTCAGCTGGTCAGTTCTGAGACAGAGACTCTTTGTTAGTGGGTCAGCACTGAGGCTTTGCTTCAGTGTAATGGTGTCAGAATGGAGGGTTTGCCACAGACTGACGGGAAGTACTGAGGTATTTCAGCTCTATCAGGTTCAGAACCCAGACAGTACCTCATTAGCAAAAGATCACTTCTGTAGCAGTGAGGGAGGGCCAGACTGAAGGAGTGCCTCCTTGTCAGATGGTCAGTTCTGACACACTGCTCCTTTGCCAGAGGGTCATTAGTAAGGCAGTGCCTCTTTGTAATGTGATCAGAATTTTCAGGAGGCCAGTACTGAGCGAGAGCCTCATGATCAGAGGTCAATACTGAGAGAGTGTCTTATCAGAGATTCATTCCTAAGGGTGTGCTTCATTGTCAAAGATTCCATTCTGAGGGAGGGCACCGTGTGAGAATACTGAGGGAGATCCTTATTCTTAGACGGGAAATGCAGGGTTACAGGAATAGGTTAAGGGGATGGGTCAGATGCGCTCAGTAGAGTCAGTGTGGACTTGGGCTTAATGGCCTGTTTTACACTGTGGGGATTCTATGATTCTGATGAGAGGATCAGGACTGTGGCATTTCAGCACTGTTGGAGGGTAAGATCAGTGGGAGTGCATAATTGTCAGAGACTGAGGCTGAGGCAGAGCCAGGGAACTATAGACCAGTGAGCCTCTGGTCTGACATTCCAGTCCTAGATCAGAACTGATCTTCTGACAGAGCTGCAGTTCCTCAGTACTGACTCTGTAATCGTGAGGCACACCTTCAACCCTGACCCCATTTCAATGAGGCACTCCCTCAGTACTGACACATGACTATAATGCACTCCCACAGTTCTGACGCTATGGCAACGAGGTCTGAAGTCATACGACACCGGGTTATCGTCCAACAGGTTTATTTGAAAACACAAGCTTTTGGAGCCTCTCTCCTCCTTCAGTCCAACATCGAAACCTCCATGTCACGGCAATGAGATCTGACAGTGCTTCCATTCCCTAGGGCGAAACCGCTAATCATGTGACCCTCCATCCATTCTGATCCCATTACATTGAGGCACTGCTTCAGAATGGATCCTTCGTACTCACGCACTGACAGTGCTGACGACATGTACTGACTGTCTAAAATGTGAGCACTCCCTTGATTCTGACCCTCACGATAGGTACTCGCTCAGTACCAATGCTCTGACAGTGAAGCACTTCCTCCAAACTGACCTGCTGACAACGAGGAAGTCCCTCAGGACTAACCTTCTGATAGATCTGCAATACCTGCGTACTGATCATTTAAACGTGTGCGACCCCTTCAATTCTTACCCTCTTACAATGGGACAGTGCCTCAGTAGTGACCCTCTGACAATGAGGCAATGCCTCAGAACTGACCCACTTAGAGTGCTGCACGACCACAGAACTGACCATCTAAGCATGTGGCACACTCCGATATGACCACCTTACAATCAGGTACTGCCTCTGTATTTACCCTAAGAAAATGATGCACACCCTCTGTACTGTACCTTTGACAAACAGGCACTGACTCAATAATGACCCCCGATGATGAGGCATTCTATCAAGACTGAACATGTGATATTAAGGCACCTGCTCAGTACTGACCAGATGATAAGGAAGCATTCCCACAGTACAAAACCACTGACAGTGCTGTAATACCTCAGGACTGACCCTCCCATCATGTGACACTGCTTCAATTCTGACATCTGCATAATGAGGCACTGCCTCAGTCCTGACCCTCTGACAATAATGCACTCCCATAGTTTTGACGCTCTGACAATGAGGCTTTCATTCAATATTTACATTGCGATAGACCTGCAAAATCTCAGTCCTGGCTGTCCAATCAAGACGCTCATCCTCAACTCTAACCCTGTTACAATGAGGTACTGTTTCAGTATTGACCCTCTGCGTCTGTATCATTTTAAACCCGATGTTACCTGTCTTCGAAGAGTCCACAAAACCATTTTGAAATCAAAGTAATCCTTTGAAAGATAGTTAAGTAGTAACAGTGCTGTTTTCTTGGTGTTTGTAATAAATTTCACGTAAATTTTGGACACACGAAATCGCAAAATTACAGAAGGGGAAGGAGGCCATTTGGCCCATCATACTGAGTTGTCTCCATCATCACATGCAAGTCCTTTTTCCGCCTATCACCTGCACACCATTTTCATCCAATGCCCTCTGTACGTCTCCATTGAACCTCATTCATCACATTTACGGCAGTGCACTCCATGACCTAACTGCACACTGTGTGATAAAGCTCTTCTACGAGCAGGGACATCTTCTCCATATCTACTCTGTTTAGTCCACTCACGATTTCAAAAAACCTCAATTCCATCTCCTCTCAGCCTGCTGTTGAGAGAGAACAGTCCCAAACTCTTCAATCTATTCTTACAGCTCAAGCTTTTCCTACCTGGAACCATTCTAGTAATAATCAACACATCAATGCATTTGCCTTTTTCCTATAATGTGCAGGCCACAACTGCGCACAATATTCCAGCTGAGATTTAACTTACCTTGCAAAATTTCAATATCATCAACTTCTTTCTCGTATACACTATACCCGTATTAACAAAGGCTGTATGCTTTATTTATTGCTCTCTCCAGTTGTACTGCTACCATCATTTCAACTGTGCACGTCCATACTCCTATTTTACATTGGTAGGAAAATTACTTGAAAGACAAAGCGCATCACCTTACACTTATCTGCATTGTACCTCATTTTCCACCTATCTGTCCACTCCACCAACTTTTCAATGCACTTTTGGAGTTCCACACGATTCTTCTCACAATTTACAATTCTCAAGTTTAATGGCATCTGCAAACTTGGAAATTGTCCCCTGCACACCACGATCAAGATAATTAATTATCTATCAAGAATGACAAACGTCCCAATAGCAGTCCTTGTAGAATTCCACTGCAAGCCTGCTTCCCAGCCTGAAAAATATCCGTTCACCATTATTAAAATATTGGGCTGGACAAAGAGGAAGGCATTCTTTCTTTGAATAATGCCACAGGCTTTCTAATATCCATATCTGAATCTCACTGCATCATATAACCAGCAACGCAGCAACTCCTTGATAATGTCAGACGAGATCATACTCTGTAGTAACCAGAATGACACATAAGCCCTCAAGTGACAAGCATCTTAGTCATGAACGCAACCTTCTGGGCCTCAGAAATGTCAACTGGAAGTGCTTTGTGCGTACAGTCTTCTGTCAAATCCTTCAGCCAACAGAGCAGCTGCCCCCAGGGCTGGAATGTCTTCACGAAAGGAATGTTTTTGCAGGGCTACCGGGAAGAGAAGGGACGTCTTCAAAGGACTGCAGTCAAAGTAGGTTTGAGAGCCTTGATTCTATGGTGCCACTCTTGATTAAGTGGTTTGACAAAGTTAACAAGGTTAGATCACATGGAATACAGGGAGAACGAGCCATCTGGATACAAAAATTGACTAGAATGTAAGAGAGAGGATGGTGGCAGAGGGTTACTTTTCAGATTGAAGGCCTGTGACCACCGGGTTGGAGGGTTTGAGTTATAAGGACAGGCTGACTAGGCTAGGGTCATTCTTCCTGGAGTGTCAGAGGGAGAGGAGGACCTTCTAGGCGTTTATAAAATCATGAGAGCATGACTAGGGTGAACAACCAGGGTCTTCTCTCCGAGGTAGAGGAATCCAAAACTAGATGTCATGTGTTTATTTTGAGAGGGGCAGTTTTAAAAGGGACCAAAGGGGCAACATTTTCATGCAGAGGATGGCACATGTATGCAATAACCTGCCAGTAGAGTGGGTGAAGGATGGCACAATAACAAAAGTTCAGAGGCAAGTGAATGGGTCTACGAATAGGAAGGGTTGAGGGATACGGCCAACCTGAATCGATTAATTTGGGTTATCTGGTCAGTATGGACGAGTTGGACTAAAGTGTCTGTTTTCATACTGTACATCTGCGATTCTATGATTCCATGTTTCACTGACAATAAGGCACTTTCTCAGTAATATCCTCTGAGAAAGAGGCACTCCCACACTGCTGCAAATACCTCACTACCAACCCTCTTAATATGTGGCACTCCCTCAGTTCTAACCCATTGACCGTGACACAATGCCTCTGGACTAACTCTCTCATCAGTTGGCACTCCCACAATTCCAACACCTACACAATGAGACACTGCCTCTGTATTGACCCTCTGACTCCTACAGATCTGACTCACTGACAGTCCTGTATTGTTAGTCCTGACCTTTTAATCATTTCGCACTCCCTCAATTCTGACCCCATTACATTGAGAAACTGACTCAGTATTAACCCTCTGGCAATGAGGGGCCCCCTCAGTACTGGACATCTGACTGTGCTTCAATACCTCAAGACTGACACTCTGTCAATGAGGCATTCTCTCAGTTCGACCTTCTCTAAGTGCTGCAATACCTCAGCACGGCTCCTGTAATCAAGTGGCACTCCTTCAATTCTAACCCCTTTAGGATGTGGCACTGCCTCAATATTGACCTTCTGACAATGAGGCACCCCATCACTATTGAATGTCTAATTATGTGGCATACTCTCAATCCTGAACCCTTTACAATGAGGGAACGTTCACTGATGATTGCACAATGTTCAGAACCATTCGCACCTCCTCAGATACTGAAGCAGCCCTTGTTCAAATGCAACAAGACCTGGCTTGGGCCAACAAGTGCCAATAACATTTGTGTCACACAATACAATCATCAACAATAAGAGACAATCTAACGACTGCCCCTTGGCATTCTACAGTGTTACCATCACTGAATCCCCACTATCAACATCCTGAGGGTCATCATTGACCAGAAACTCAACTGCACTCACCACATAAACACAGTGCAAGACCAGGTCAGAAGCTAGGAATACCACAGGGAGTAACTCTCCTCCTGACTCCTCAAACCCTGTCCACCATCTGCAAGGCACAAGTCAGGAGTGTGATGGAATAGTCCCCACTTGCCTGGATGAGTGCAGCCGCAACAACACAAGAAGCTTTCAACCATCTCGGACAAAGCAGAACGCTTGACTGACACTACATCCACAAATATCCACTCCCTCTACCACCGGCAGTCAGTAGCAGCAGAGTATGCTGTCCACAAGATGCACTGCAGAAATTCACTAAAGATCCTCAGACAAACCCACGACCACTTCTGTCTGGAAGAACAAGGGTAGCATATTAGAAATGCCACCTTCAAGTTCCCCTCAAAGCCAATCACCATCCTGACTTGGAAATACATTGAATGCAACTGTGAAGGAAGACAGTCATCCACCAAGAGGGAGAAAGAGAGAGAGAAAATCTGAGAGAAATTACAAATGCTGTAGATAAACTAAAATTGTAATCTTCAAATATCCTAATTAATAGCACGAGAGCAGAGAGGGGCAACCATTAGATAATCAATGTCACTAAATCAGAAGTTAACAGAAACATGTCAGCCCCAGGACATACAGAAGAAAAATACCCACTTCTGTAAATAATACACAAGAATTATTTGTTCTCGTGATGGCAGGCATGGAAATGTTGAAGAAGGTTCTTTCTGAAAGATGGCTCCTTCACCACCGCTCAGTACCAGCATGGGAGTGTGTGTGTGGTGGTGGGGGGTGGCTAGGTTGATGATGTTCTTCTGTTTCCTTCACTGGCTGAATGCTAAAAAGAATGCATCAGTTCGTCATGTGATCAACTCCCCATGGGAATGGTGGGGAGTGGGGGGTGGAAGAGGTTAAGGGATAAATGTGCGTTGGGAAAACCATCCAAATTGGGGGAGTTATGTATGAGGCTCATACTGTCAGAACGTTGTTGGGTGGGGCAGAGGACGAGAAAATATGCAACAACCGTCTGCTTATGTTGTGGGATACTGTTGCACCTGTCAGAGCAGGACATGGAGAGGAAGTAACATAATGAATGCATATGGAACTGAAACATCAAATTTACAGGGTAACAACTGTTCCATCTCCAAGGACTTGGTGCAAATGCGTTAACAACTGAACAGACCGGCAAATTCCAGGAAAGGTTGTCACTCGGCAGACTTTTCATCATTTCATCAGAAGGCTGAGGACAACCTGAGCTTCTGAATCTTTCCACATTAAGACACAAGTCAGCCCTGGACAGGTGCAGCTCCAACAACACAAGAAGCTCAACACTGTTCAGGACAAAACAGCCCACTTGATTGGCACCACATCCACAAACATTCACTCCTTCCACCACCAACACTTAGTAGCAGCAGTGTGAACCATCGACAAGGTACACTGCAGAAATTCCTCCAAAAATTCTCAGACAGCGCTTTCAAAACACGTGACTACTTCCATCGAGAAGGACAAGAGCAGATACATGGGAATACCACTCCCTACAAGATCCCCTCCAAACTGTAAATATGTCACCATTCCTTCTCTGTCACTGGGTCAAAACCCAGGCCCTGCCTTACTAACAATATAGTCCTTACAAGCAATGGCCAGTGGTTAGCACTGCTGCCTCACAGCACCAGAGATCTGGGTTCAATTCAGTCTCAGGTGACTGTGTGTTGGGGTTTGCACATTCTTCCTATGTCTTTGTGGGTTTCCTCCAGCTGCTCCGGGTTCCTCCTGAAGACGAAAGATGTGTGAATTAGGTGAATTGGCCACGCTAAATTGCCCATTATGTCCAGGGATGAGTAGTTATGTGAATTATCCATTCGAAGTGCAGGGTTACAGGGATTGCGGGGAGTGGTGGTTGTGGGCGGGGGGCGGGGGTCAGTGTGGTGGAATGCTTTTTAGAGTCATTATGGACTTGTTGGGCCAAACGGCCTGTTTCCACACTGTAGGGATTCTAATGATTGTGGGTCAACTGTCAGCACAAGGACTGGAGTGGTTCAAAAAGGCAGCTTCACACCACCTTCTCATGGGGCAAGTAATGGCAGCCAATAAAGCTGGACCAGCCAGCGATCTTTAGATCTCCAAAATGAATTTTATAAACCCTGAAGTCCTCATCCATGGGGTCATTCCACTCAATCTTGTCTCTTTTGGATCGTAAAAACAAGAAGAATAGGAATAAGTCCTTCGAGCCTGTTCCACTTTTCAACATGATCATGGCTGATCATTGAACTCACACTGTTTCTCCGCACTGTCTTTGTTCTCTTTAGTCCTAAGCACCATATCCAATTTCCCTTTGAAAATAGTCAATGGTTTGACCTCAACAGTTCCCAGACAGAATTCCACAGGCTGACCTCTGTCTGGGTGAAAACATTTCTCCTCATTTCCTAAATGATCTCCCCTTCTTCCTTGACTCTAAGCCCTATTTCTGGACTCCTAAGTCATTGAGGACATCATTACTGCATCTACCTTGTCCAGTCCTCTTTAAATTTATAGGCTTCCATGAGATGCCCGTTCTTCTTTTAAACGCCCACGTATATAGACCTAACTGATCCAGTTATTCATCTCTCAATATCACCATCCCAGAAATCACTCTGGTAAATCTTTCACTCACTGTCACTATAACCAATCCATGAATCCCCTCACTAAGGCAGCCAACGAACCATTTGCCTTGTTCACCACCTGCATATGGTCAGGGTCAGGGTCAAGGTCAGGGTTGCTTTCAGCGACAGGTATAAGGACACGAAGGTCTCAGTGCACCACTCCCGTTCCCAATCTATCACCCTTCAGATAATAAATGGCTTTTCAGTTTTTGCTCCCAGCTTCGATAACTTCACATTTATCCGAGAGATAGTTCATCTGCTCCGTACTTACCCACACATCAACTGAACTCAACCTGCCTCAGAGCCACCATATCATGGCCCCAACAGACAGGGTAACATACAGAGCCATGACTGAGGAACATGCCTCATGGAAGACTTCGTGCAAGGCTCAACAAAGGTGGTATACCCAGAAACAGGCTTCCAACCTCAGGTGTGCACCAGGTTAAAAGTATAGAATTATCGACGAAGAAAGACCAGGTGTTCGGCAACTGATTATTCACTAGGAACCGTGTGACCACGAGTCCGTGTCCAAACCCCACATTAGCAAAAGAGGGCGGGCGCGACAGTTTAACCAATCAGATGACAAGGTCTGATCATGAGCCTCACCTACGAACGACAGAGTCTCGCCCGTGAGGACCAGGGCGACGCCCATGACGTGCGGTTGGTCCAATCAGCGGAGGCAGGGGAAAGATTGAATTTAGGAGGAAATTCTTCACCCAGACGGTTGTTAATCTATGGAATTCCTTGCCCGGTGAAGTAGTTGATGCTACGTCAGTAAACGTTTTTAAAGATAAGGTTCATTTTTTTTTAACAATAAAGGAATTAAGAGATACGGTGAGAACGCGGATAAGTGGATCTGAGTCCACAAAAAGATCGGCCATGAACTTATTGAATGGCGGAGCAGGCTCGAAGGGCCGGATGGCCTATCCCTGCTCCTAGTTCTCATGTTCTAAAGCCAGACCACGACCACGACCACGCCCACACCGAAGAAAGAGCGCCAGAGGAGGTGAAGATAGGTGCGTGCCCGGCAAGAACGAGATCTCTTGTTTTCAAATTCTGAACCGTCACCGTCAGCACCGACACCGTTCCCCGCACCGCCCCCCCGATAATGCGGCCCCTCCCTGTGCACCGACCACCCCGCCCCCCTCTGTGGAAAGAGGAAGTTACTGTTTTGAGTCCAGTGAAACGTTTTGCAATTGAAGTGAAGTGGAAATTTGATGGATATGATCCTGTCGAAAGGGGATAGGGAAATACATGGAACATAAGGGATTATTAGCGTAAATTAGAGAGTGAGGGGGTTTGCAGATCAAAGTGTGCCAATGAATAAAAGGGGAAAGAGAGTGGTAAAAGATGTAGAGGAGAGACAAAGCATTGCTCCAGACCAGGTGTTAATGATAGAATGAAGATCTGATTGAAAAGGAAATAAAGCATGCAGACAGGATGCAATCACGAGGGGAAAGTATATCCAATCAGAGGACTGTGCTAATGGGTCAAAAGCTGTTGAACTCAGTATTGAATGTAGACCAATGTTTTGTCTCTTCTCAACAACCATTATTACTGCCTTTGTGTTCTGTGGAAGGGTCACCGGACCTGGAACTTTAACTCTGTTTTTTAGCCTCCACAGATGCTGCCAGACCTGCTGAACTTTTCCAACAGCTTCTGTTTTCGTTATCTTTGCCTTTGCTTTGTGTTCAATGGTGAATTTGATCTTTAATCTCCCTCACCCTGTAACTTTGTCTTGACCTTTTAGCCCACATTCCTGTCTTCCCCTTTCAACAGCATAGAACATACAACCTTACATAGAACATTGCAGCACAGTACAGGCCCTTCGGTCCTCGATGTTGCACCGACCTGTGAAACCAATCTGAAGCCCATCTGACTATCTGAAACACTCTCACATTTTATCTTTTTACTGCAATTGAGTTTAAAGGCAGGGACACAACTTTCCAAGTATGCTTCCACCTCCTGGATGTAGTGCTGCTGTCATTCTGCTCAATTTCCCTTCCTCCCTTTCCAGGGTCTTAACGTCCTTCCTAAAATATGGTGTTCAGGATTCACTATGTACTCAAATGAAGCTGAAAGCACTACTTTATAAAGGTTTAGCATCACTTTCATGCTTTTTTCCTCTCATCTTCCAGTACTGAAGCCCAGAGTCCCACTGACAGTGCTTAATTATCTCAGTACTGACCGTCTGACAATGAGGCACTCCCTCAGTACTGATCCTCTGACAGTACTGCACTACTTCAGTACTGATCCTCTCATCATGTGGCATAGCCTCAATTCTGACCCGCTTAGAATGACGGACGGCCTCAGTATTGACCCTCTGACAAAAAGGGACTGCCTCAGAACAGCTCTTCTGGCAGTGCTGCACTACTTCAGTACAGACCCTATAAGCGTGTTGCATTCCCTCAATTAAGACCCTATGACATCCGTGCAGTGCCTCATACCAGGTCCTCTGACAATGAGGCAATCCCTCAGAACAGATCCTCTGACAAAGAGGTACTGCCTCAGAACTGACCAGCTGATAATAAGGTACTCCCTCAGTGCAGAGCCTTTGATAATGAGTCCCTCCCTCAATCCTGACCCTCTGACAGTGCTGCATTACCTCAGTATTGACCATCTAAACTCCCCCGAATCTAATCCCTTTGCAATTAGGCAATGCCTCGGAACTTACCCGTTGACAATAAGGCATTCCCATCATTCTGACCTTCTGACAGTGCTGCATTACCTCAGTACTGACACTCTTACAGTTCTTCAATGCCTCAATATTGAGCCCCGGACATTTGACGCTCCCTCTATTCTGACTCCATCATATTGAGGGACTGCCTCGGAATGGATCCTCTAAGAACGAGTCACTCCCTTACTGTTCACCCTCTAACAATGAGACACTGCCTCAGAACTGACCTCGTGATAATAAGGCACTCCCTCTATGCTGATCTGCTGATTACGGGGCCCTTCCTCAGTAATGACCCTGTAAACATGATGAACTTGCTCAATTCCGACCCCCTCAAATGAGGCACTGGTTCAGCATGCAACTCTGACAATAATGCACTCCCCAAGTTCTGACCCTCTGACACTGCTACAATACCTTAGTACTGACTCTCTGATCGTGTGGCACTCCCCCAATTTTGACCATTAAATCAGTATTGACTCTCTGACTATAATGCACTCCACGGTTCTGACCGTCTGACAGTGCTTCAATACAGAACAGATTGACCCCCTTACAAAGAGTCACTGCCTCTGTCGTGACCCGCTGACGATAAGGCCCTCCCTCAGTACCTACCCTCTGATAGTGCTGCAGTCCTCAGTATTGATCCTCTAAATGTAATCCTCTGAATTCTGATCCCATTACATTGAGGCACTGCCTCACAATCGACCCACTGACAGCACGTCGTTAGGGAAATGAAGTGTAGACTGGGTGACCGCTTTGCAGAACAGCTACAGACACTCTGACAAAGAGACACTGCCTCAGAACTGACACTCTGACAATGTGGCAGTATTTCAGGGCTGACCCTCCAGCCGTGAGGTACTGCCTCAGAATTGACCCTCTGGTGGAGCTGAAGTACCTCAGTACTGACTCTTCAATCGTGAGGCACACCCTCAATTCTGACCCCATTACAATGAGGCACTGCTCCAGAATTGACCCGCTTACAACTCCTTCAGTACTGACACTCGGATAATGCGGCCCTCCATCAGAACTGATTCTCTCTCAATGGGTGACTCCTTCAAGACTGACTCTCCAGAAATGACATGATAGCCCTGCAGAGGGAGTCATTGTCAAGGAAGCACTCGCTCAGCACCGAGCCTCTGACAGTTCTTCAATACCTCAGTACAGACCCGATGACAATGATGTACTCCCTCAGTAGTGACACTCTGACTGCAATACCTTACTACTGACCTTCTAATCATGTTATCCTCCCTCATTTCTAAATCCATTACATGGAGGCACTGCCTCAGAACTGACAAACTGTCAATAAGGCATTCCCTCAACTGATCCTGTGACAATGCGACACTACCTCAGTACTGACTCGGTGTTGTGAGGTCCTTCCTTCATTTTGACCGTCTTAAACTGAGTCACTACCTCAGTATTAACCCTCTGACAAAGTCGCACTGAGTCAGAATTGACCTACTGACAATGGGGCACTCCCTCAGGGCGGACCCTCTGATAGGGGTTTGACATTAGGAGAGTACTGCCCTGCGAACAGGTCAATGTTAAGGGGATGCCGCATTCTCGATTGCCAATATTCAGGGAGTGCTGCATTGCTTGTGGTCCAATAATAAGGGAGTACTGTACTGGCAGAGAGTTCGCACCGAGGGAATGCTGCAGTTTCAGATGGTCAATACTAAAGGAGTATTTCACCCTCAGAAGTTTGATATTCGGGGAGTGCTACACTGTGAGCAGGCAAATGTTAAAAGAATGCTACACTATCAGAGCGTCCATATTAAGGGAGTGCTCCACTATCGAGAGTCAATATTAAGGAAGTGGTGCACTGTCGAATGTCAACTATTAATGGAGTACTGCAACTTCAGCGAGTGAGTGCTCAGACAGAGCAGCACAGCAAAGGGTCAGTAATGAGAGAATGCTCCATTGTCAGAGTATCATCACTGAGGGAGTACCACAATATCGAAGGGTCAATATGAAGCATATGCTACACTGTCAGACGGTCAATGATGACAGAATGCTGCGCTGTCAGAAGGTCAGCAGTGAGGGAAAGCTGCATTGTCAGATGGTCAGCGTTCAGTGAGTGGCACACGAACAAAGAAGCACTGTCAGAGAGCTGACCCTCTGACTATGAGGCACTCCCTCAGTACAATACACTCGGGAATACTGATGACTGACATATGTTAACCCTCTGACATACTGGTATTCCCTGAGCACTAACCTGACGATTGACCCTTTGACAGAAATGTGACTCCCTTCCTCTTGGCCCTCTGATCCTGGAGCACTCCCTCAATATTGCCACTCTGACAGTGCAGCATTCACTTAATATTGATTCATAGGATCCCTCCAGTGTGGAAACAGGCCATTCAGCCCAACAAGTCCACACCGCCCCTCTGCAGAACATCTCTCCCAGACCCATTCCCTTATATTTCCCATGTCTGATCCGAACATCCCTGGGCACTATGGGCAATTTAGCAAAGCCAATCCACCGAGCCTCCATATCTTTGGACTGTGGGAGGAAACCGGAGCACCCAGAAAACACACAAACCTGCACTGACACGGAGAATGTGCAAAATCCACACAGACGGTCGCCCAAGGGTGGAATCGAACTAGGGTACCTAGCGCTATGAGGCAGCAGTGCTAACCATCGAGCTACTGCGCCACCCGAGTCGATTTTGTGATAGAGCAAAACCCCTTTAAAATGTACCCTAGCACTCCATTAATATTTGCCTTCTGACAATGCAGCTCTTCCTCAGTGCTGACTCTCCAACAGTGCAGCACTCCCCTAAATACTGTCAGAGAGTCAATACTAAGAGAATGCTGCACTGTTAGAGATAGTACTGAGGGGAGCTGCACTATCAGAGGTTCAGTACTCAAGGTATGCTGCACTGTGGGAGGGTCAGTCAGGCGGGAATTCTGCACTGCCAGAGGGTCAACAATGAAGAAGAGCTGCGCTGTCAATGTAATAGGGTCAGAACTGAATCAGTGCCTCATGAACAAAGGGTCAATACTGGGCCGGTTTCTCATTGTAAAGTGTTCAGAATTGAGTCAGTCCTGTGGTAGTGCAGCACTCTCAGAGGTTCAGTACTGAGGGAGAGAATTATTATCAGTGGGTCAGTACTGAGTGTGTGCCTTGTTGTAAGTGGGTCACTTCTGAGGCAGTATGTCATTGTTGAATGGTCAGTCCAGAGTGAGTACTTTATTGTCAGATAGCCAATGTTGAGGCAGTGCCACCTTCCCGGTCAGTATTGAGGTAATGTCTCATTGTAAGGAGGTCAGAATTGAGGGAGTGGCAGACATTTAGAGGGTCAGTACTGAGGCAGTGCAGAACCGTCAGAGGGTCAGTACTTGAGGAGAACCCCATTATCAGAAAGTCAAGACTCATGGAGTGTCACATTGTCAATGGTTCAGTACTGAGGAATTACCTCATTATCAGAGGGTCAGTCCTGAGGCAGTGCCTCATTGTCAG
>NC_063375.1:7621624-7634538 GCF_021869965.1 Rhincodon typus
AAGTTGAGTTTCTTGTTGAAGTTGAGATTTTGGTGTTCTGCTAATGCTTATCTCGCTGAAATAAGCACGTCAGTCAAAACAATACCAACTGTTGTGGCACTTGGTGAAGCAGAGATTATGATCTTCTGAAGTGCTTATCTCGCTGAAATGAGCACGTTAGTCAAACGAATATCAAAAATTGAGTCATTTGGTGAAGTTCAGATTTTTGGCTCATAAGGTGCTTAACTCGCTGAAATAAGCATGTTAATTTAACCAGCATCAAAAGTTGGGTCATCTGGTGAAGGTGAGATTTTAGTCTACTGATATTTTTATATCACTGAAATAAGCACGTCAGAACAACCAGCATCAAAAGTTGAGTCATTTGTTGAAGTTGAGATTTTTGATTCCTGGCGTGCTTATCTCACTGAAATAAGCATGTTAGTCAAATGAACATCAAGAATTGTGCCCTTTGATGAAGTTCAGATATTCATCTTCTGAAGTGCTTACCTCAGCATTTTAGTCTGACCAGAATCAAAAATCAAGTCATTTTTTGAAGTTCAGATTTTTGGCTTCGAAGTTGGTAAAGTCGCTGAAATAAGCATTTTAATTTAACCAGCATCAAAAGTTAGGTCATCTGGTGAAGTTGAGATTTCTGATTTCTGAAGTGCCTTACTCACTGAAATAAGCATGTTAGTCAAACCATCATCAAAACTAGAGTCATTTGGTGAAGTTCACGTTTTGGTGTTCTGAAGAGCTTAACTCGCTGAAATAAACATTTTAAACCAACCAGCATCAAAAGTTGAGTCATTTGGTGGAGTTGAGATTTTGATCCTCTGAAGTGCTTACCTCACTGAATAGGAATTTTAGTCAAATCAGCATCAAAAGTTAGGTCCTTTTGTGAAGTTGAGATTTTAGTCTTCTGACAGGCTTGTCTCGTGTAAATAAGCATTTTAGTCAAACCAGCATCATAAGTTGAGTGTCTTGGTAAAATGAGATTTTGTCTTCTGACATGCTTATCTCACTGAAATAAGCACGTTAGTCAAAACAACATCAAAAATTGAGTCATTTGGTGAAGTTGAGATTTTGACCTTCTGAAGTGATTAACTTGCTGAAATAAGCATGTTAGTCAAACGAACATAAAAAAATTGTGCCATTTGATGAAGTTCAGATATTAATGTTCTGGAGTGCTTACCTCGCTGAAATAAGCATTTTAGTCTGACCAGAATCAAAAATCAAGTCATTTGGTGAATTTCAGATTTTTGGCTTCTGAGGAGCTCAACTTGCTGAAATAAGCATTTTAATTTAACCAGCATCAAAAGTTAGGTCGTCTGTGAAGTTGAGATTTTAGTCTTCTGGTATGCTTATCTCGCTGAAGTGAGCACGTTAATCAAAACAACTTCAAAAGTTGAGTCATTTAGTGAAGTTGAGATTTTTGATTTCTGAAGTGCTTATCTCACTGAAATTAGCATGTCAGTCAAACCAACATCAAAACTTGAGTCATTTGGTGAAGTTCAGATTTTGGTCTAGTGAAGAGCTTAACGTGCTGAAATAAGCATTTTATTCGAACCAGCATCAAAAGTTGAGTCATTTGGTGAAGTTGAGATCTTAGCCTTCTGAAGTGTTTAAATCGCTGAAATAAACATGTTAGTCAAAGCAACATCAAAACTTGAGTCATTTGGTGAAGTTCAGATTTTGGTTTTTGGAAGTGCTTATCTTACTGAAATAAGCATGTTAGTCAAAACAGCATTAAAAATTAAGGCATTTTGTGGTGTTGAGATTTTTGACGTCAGCAGTGCTTATCTCACTCAAATAAGCATGTTAGTCTATCGAACATCAAAACTTGAATTATTTGTTGATGTTCAGATTTTGGTCTTCTGAAGTGCTTATCTGAATGAAATAAGCATGTTAGTCAAAACAGCATTAAAAATTCAGTCATTTGGTGAAGTTTAGATTTTGGTCTTCTGAAGTGCTTTTACCACTGAAATAAACATGTTAGTCAAAACAGCATCTAAAGTTGAGTTTCTTGTTGAAGTAGAGATTTTGGTCTTCTGCTATCCTGATCTCGCTGAAATGAGCATGTTTGTCAAACCAACATCAAAAATTGAGTCATTTGGTGAAGTTCAAATTCATGTCTACTGATGTGCTTAACTCGCTGAAATAAGCATTTTAATGCAACCAGCATCAAATATTAAGTCATTTGGTGAAGTTGAGATTTTTGCCTTCAGAAGTGCTTATCTCACTCAAATATGCATGTTAATCAAAACAACACCGAAAGTTGAGTCATTTGGTGAAGTTGAGATTTTGATCTTCTGACCTGCTAATCTCAAAGAAATCAACATGTTATTCAAACCAACATAAAAAAAAAACGACTCATTTGCTGAATTGTGTGATATTGGTCTTCCGATGTGTTTATCTGAGTGAAATAAGCGTGTTCATAGAAACAGCATCAATAATTAAGTCATTTGATGAAGTTGAGATTTTTGAATTCCGACGTCCTTATCTCACTCAAATGAGCATGTCAGTGAAAGAAACATCGAAATTTGAGTCATTTTGTGAAGTTCAGATTTTGGACATGTGAAGTGGTTAACTCGCTGAAAGAAGCATTTTAATCCAACCAACATCAAAAGTTGAGTCATTTGGTGAAGTCGAGATTTTGGCCTTCTGAAGATCTTAATACACTGAAATAAGCATGTTAGTCAAAACAGCATCAAAAGTTGAGTCATTTGGTGAAGTCGAGATTTTGGCATTCTGAAGATCTTAACCCACTGCAATAAGCATGTCAGTCAAAACAACATCAAAAATTGAGTCATTTGGTGAAGTTGAGATATTGATCTTCTGACGTGCTTATCTCAATGAAATAAGCATGTCATTCAAACCAACATCAAAAAATAACTGATTTGGTGAAGTTCAGATATTGGTCTTCTGATGTGCTTATCTGAGTGAAATGAGCATCTTCGTCAAAACAGCATCAAAAATTAAGTCAATTGTAGACAATGAGATATTTGACTTCTGAAGTGCTTAAATCGCTGAAATAAGCATGTTAGTCAAACCTACAACAAAACTTGAGTCATTTGGTGAAGTTCAGATTTTTTGTTTTCTGAAGTGCTTATCTCACTGAAATAAGCATGTTTGTCAAAACAGCATTAAAAATTAAGTCATTTGGTGAAGTTGAGATTTTCGACTTATGAAGTGCTTGTCTCACTGAAATAAGCATGTTAGTCTAACCAACATCAAAGCTTGCGTCATTTGGTGAAGTTCAGATTTTGGTCTTCTGATATGCTAATCAAACTGAAATAAGAACGTTAGTCAAAACAACATCAACAATTGAGTCATTTGGTGAAATTCAGATTTATGTCTACTGAAGTGCTTAACTCGCTGAAGTGAGCATGTTTTTCAAACTAACATTAAAAAGTGAGTCATTTTGATGAAGTTCAGATTTTTGTCTTCTGAAATGTTTATCTCGCTGAAATAAGAATTTTAATCCAACCCGCAGTAAAAATTAAATCTTTTGGTGAAGTTGGTATTTTTGCCTTCTGATCTGCTTAACTCGCTGAAATAAGCATGTTATTCAAAACAACATCCAAAGTTGAATCATGTGGTGAAGTTGAGATTTTTGACTTCTGAAGTGCTTATCTGACTGTAATAAGCATGTTCGTCAAAACAGCCTCAAAAGTTGAGTCATTTTGTGAAGTTGAAATTTTGATCTTCTGAAGTGCTTACCTCATGAAATAAACATGTCATTCAAACCAACATCAAAAACTAACATTTTTGGTGAAGTGAGATATTGGTCTTCTGAAGTTCTCATCTGAGTGAAAAAAGCATGATAGTCAAAACAGCATCAAAAATTAAGTCAGATGGTGAAGTTGAGATTTTTGATTTCTGAAGTGCTGATCTCACTCAAATAAGCATGTTAGTCCAACCAAAATAAAAACTTGAGTAATTTTGTGTCGTTCAGATTTTGTGTCGTTCAGATAGTCAGTACTGTCAGAGCTTCAGTACTGAAGCAGTGCCTCATTGTCAAATGGTCCGCACTGAGGTATTGCAGCAGAGTCAGTGGGTCAGAACTTTGGGAATGTATCAGTCGTAGGGTCAAGACTGAGACTGATCCTTATTCTAAATTCTTACTGGGGGAGTGCCACATAACTAAATTACATAATTTTTAAAAATGAGGCAGCGGCTGAATGTGATCCTCTGACAATTGCTCACTCCTTCAGTACTGACACTACAACATAGAGGGACAGCCTCAAGCGGAACATCTGACAATGAGACATTCTCTCAGGACAATAATCTTTAATTGTAAACTAATCTGTAATATTATTTGACCTGTTAAGTTCAAAATACTTCCCGTGTCTCCTGTAGAATACGCAGTTGCTCTCACTCTCGCTCTTCCTCTGGGTATGCGAAGCTGCTTTCTTCCACATTACCCTCAGAAATAACGCTCGCCGTAACCCGAACCCGAGATTCAGCCCAAACGCTAACCCTCATGTGAACCCTAAGTCCAACCTCAGCCCAAATCCTAACCTCAGGCTTAACCCAAACCATAACCCTCAGTTCCAACGCTGAGCCTAACCTCACCTCTAACTCGAGCCTCAGCCCTAACAGCGACCCTCAGCCCTATAACGCAAGCCTCATCCCTACACCAACCATAGCCTTAGTCCCTAACCGAACCTCGTTTCAGACCTACTCCTAACCGAAGACATAGAGCCTCCAGTACAGAAACCCGAGGCACACAGCCCCCGTACAGAAATCCGAAGACAGAGACCCCTTTCAATTAACTGTAAAACACGGAGCTCACTATAAATAATGCCTGAAACATAGACATCCCTGAAAATGACACAAAGCCTTCCGTAAGTAATCTCCGACGCAGAATCTCATTTAAACAAACGCGAAAAACAGCCCCCTGTAAATACACTCAAGCACAGAGACCCCTTTAAATAAAACCTAAGAAAGGTCCTAAGAAATGTAAAAGACAGAGAACCATAAAACACAGAGACCTCTGTAAAGAAACCCTAAAACAGAGCACCCTGTAAATAATCCAAAACAAAGAGCACCCTGTACACAAACCCTAAACGTTATCTGTTTTGGCCTTCATAAATGCTGCCAGACCTGCTGAGCTTTTCCAGCAATTTTGTTTTTGTTCTTGATTTGCAGCATCTGCAGTTCCTCCGGTTTTCAATTAACTGGGCAGTCAGTTAGATCAAATGGTTGTGTATCACATATTTACCAGTCGGATTCAAACACGCGGTACCCGTTCGCTCATGTGGTCACTTGCTTATCTTATAACCTTTGCCCCTGAATATCCTGTGGTCTGCCCTGTTTACTCATATCAGTTAGCACTTAACAAGGCTTCCGGAGTCTGGCTGGCGTGTCTTTAGTAATGCAGCGTCAATCGCCTTAAAATATCCTTCACTGTGGTTTTTGTGTGACACTATATCATAAGCCTCTTTACTGTTCTACTAAAGATCCTCTTTACGAATGCACCCACAAGCGCTCCATATGACCACTCTCGCACTCTCATTCATTCATGACTTTACTGACCACTCATTAGCGTACTGTGTTTACTATTACCGCATTTCATTCATTCATTCATAAAACTGCCATCATGCCGTACTTTTCACCAATAAAGGGAGAGGAAATTGAAATGTTCTTTGCACCCCATTACTGCCTTTTCACAGTTTGAACACTTGTTGCTAACAGTGTCCAAACTTGTGTCCACATCAGAGTCAATCCCTGAGTATGTGTTAATTTTCAAATCTATTCAGAACAATACGATCCCATCCATCGTGTCACTCGAAACTATGAAAAATTATAATATTAATCAGCCCTCAACAAACGTCTCCCAGGAGTTGAATATCTTGCGGGACATCAAACAAGTTTTCAGCGTTACCACGTCTCTGTCAGATGCATATTGAATAGGGTCCGCGTTCCCTTTAAGTAAGCTACTTTCAAAACAGCACTTCCGTGAAATTGAATGAAAGAATGAGTAAACCGGAAATAGTGAAATCTCAAGAGCCAGCCGCGGTAATCAGGCTACTAAACTTCCTGCTGTCATTAAGTAATTCGCAACGCAGTCAAATCGTATGGGGTTGATAATCTTTCTGGCATTCTCTAAATTTAAAAGAATAAAAGGACCCACACCCTTCATTGCTCCACTTCAAATAGCTCAGTCCTGACCCGCTGAAAATGAGGCGCTCCCTCAGTCCTGACCCGCTGACAGTGAGGCGCTCCCTCAGTCCTGACCCGCTGACAATGAGGCGATCCCTGAGTCCTGACCCGCTGACAATGAGGAGCTCAATCAGTCCTGACACGCTGACAATGAGGTACTCCCTCAGTCCTGACCCGAGTACAATGAGGCGCTCCCTCAGTCCTGACCCACTGACAATGAGGCGCTCCCTCATTCCTGACCCGCTGACAATGAGGCACTCCCTCAGTCCTGACCCGCTGACAATGAGGCGCTCCCCCAGTCCTGACCCGCTGACAATGAGGCGCTCAATCCGTCCTGACCCGCTGACAATGAGGCGCTCCCTCAGTCCTCACCCGCTGACAATGAGGCGCTTCCTCAATCCTGACCCGCTGACCATGAGGCGCTCCCGAAGTCCTGACCCGCTGACAGTGAGACGCTCCCTCAGTCCTGAAACTAGTACAATGAGGCGCTCCTCAGTCCTGACCCGCTGACAATGCGGCGCTCCCTCAGTCCTGACCCGCTGATAATGAGGCGCTCCCTCAGTCCTGACCCGCTGACAATGAGGCGCTTCCACAGTCCTCACCCGCTGACAATGTGGCTCTCCCTCAGTCCTGACCCACTGACAATGAGGCGCTCCCTCAGTCTTAATTCGCTGACAATGAGGCGCTCCCTCAATTCTGACCCTATTACAATGAGGCACTACCTCAGCAATGACCGTCAGACAACACTCTCCCTCCCCATTGCCTACTCTTTGTCAAAGAGGCATTGCCTCTGACTGTGATGTACTATCTCAATCCGAACAATTCGCCGTGCTGTACTGGGGGCTGTGTTATTCGGTGTTGATTTACAGTGGGCTTGTGTTTTAGGCTTTATTAATTGGAAGCTCTGTGTTTTAGGGTCGCCTCTGAGAGTTTATTTCCAGGAAGCTTAGTTTTACGGAGGATTTGCAGGGGGCACTGTTTCAGGGTTTATTTACTGTGAGGTCTATATTTTACACTTTAATTCCAGGGGACTCGGTCTTCTTTGGTTTCTTACTAGGGGCTGTGTCTTTTACACTTTATTTACTGAGGGACCTCTCTTCGGTTATATATAAAGAGGTCTCTGTGCTTCAGGGTGTATTTACAGGCGGCTCTGTTTTTAGCAGTTTTTCAAATGAGACTCTGCGTCGGAGAATATATACAGGAGGCTGTGTGATTCAGAGTTCATTTACAGGGATGTCTGTGTTTTAGGGTATCTGTACATGATGATGTGTGTTT
This sequence comes from Rhincodon typus, assembly GCF_021869965.1. Taxonomy (NCBI): domain Eukaryota; kingdom Metazoa; phylum Chordata; class Chondrichthyes; order Orectolobiformes; family Rhincodontidae; genus Rhincodon; species Rhincodon typus. The sequence continues at coordinate 7,629,044 of NC_063375.1, forward strand.
TAGGGATTATTCAGAGTGATCTATGTTTTACAGGTTACTGAAAGGCGTCTCTGTCTTCGGGTTAATTTCCCGGGGTCTGTTATTTACAGGTACGTCTATCTTTTCAAAGTTTATTTGTAAGGGGCCCTGTCTTACGGATAATTTACAGGTGGGCTGAGTGTGGGGTGTAATTACAGGTGCTCAGTGTTTTCGGATTTATTTAGACGGAGCCCTGTGTTTTACCTTCGACTTCCTGGGTGATGTGTGTTAGAGTTCATTTAAAGGGGTCCGTGTATTTGAGGGTATAATTACAGTGGGCTTTGTTTTTAAGATTTGTTTAAATGGGGTTCTGTCTTTTAGGGTTATTTACTGTGAGCTCCGTTTAAAGGGTTATTGAAAGGAGTTCCTGAGGGTATATTTACAGGTGGCTCGTTGTTTGAGGTCTTTTGTGCAGGGCTGAGGCGAGCGTTAGAGGTGTTCGCTGCGGCTAAGGGTTATGGTTTGTGTCAGGCCTGAGGCGAAGGTTCGGGTTTGGATTTGGCCTGAGGTTAGGCTCAGAGCTCAGGCAAGGGTCAGCGTTGTCAAATTGTCCGCACTGAGGTATTGCAGCAGTGTCAGTGGGTCAGAACTGTGGGAGTGTATCAGTCATAGGGTCAAGACTGAGGTTGAGCCTTGTTCTAAATTCTTATTGGGGGAGTGCTACATAACTAAATTACATAATTTTTAAAAATGAGGCATCGGAATATGTGATTCTCTGACAATAGGTCTGAATCTCGGGTTAATGCTTTGGGGTAAGGTTATTTCTGGGGGCAGGGAGAAAGAAAGCAGCTTTGCATACCCAGAGACAGAACCAGAGGGAGAGCAACTGCGTATTCTGCAGGAGACTCGGGATGTATTGTAAACTTAATAGGTCAAATAGTATTACAGATTAGTTTACAATTAAAGATTATTGTCCTGAGAGAATGCCTCATTGTCAGAGGGTCTGCTTGAGGCCGTCCCTCTGTGTTGTCGTGTCAGTACTGAAGGAGTGCTCAATTGTCAGAGGATCACATTCAGCCAATGCCTCATTTTTAGAAATTATGTAATTTAGTTATGTCGCACTCCCCAAGTAAGAATTTAGAATAAGGATCAGCCTCAGTCTTGACCCTACGACTGATACATTCCCAAAGTTCTGACCCACTGACTCTGCTCCAATACCTCAGTGCGGACCATTTGACAATGAGGCACTGCTTCAGTACTGAAGCTCTGACAGTACTGACTATCTGACAATGAGGGAGTGCCTCAGTCTGACATTGTCACAATGCTGCAATCGTGTGGCACTGCCACAAGTCTAATCCCTTGAGAATAAGACACTACCTCAGTAATGACATTCTCACAATAATGCACCACAACAGTTCTGACCCTCTGGTACTGCTGCATTACCTCATTAGAAACCCTATAAATGTGAGGCACTTCCTGAGTTCTGACCCTCTTACAATGAGGCGCGACCTCAGTATTGACTCTCTGATTATAATGCTCTCCAGCAGTTCTGTAACTCTGACAGTGCTTCAATACTTGCCTGGACCAGGCAAGTTCCTCATTGTTAGCGGGTCAGTTCTGTGGCAGTGCCTCCTGGTACTGGGATCATATGAATCTGTAATATTATTTGACCTGTTAAGTTTACAATACATCCCGAGTCTCCTCTAGAATACGCAGTTGCTCTCCCTCCGGCTCTCGATAGACGAAGCTGGTTTCTTTCTCCCTACTCTCAGAAATATCCCTAACCTGAACCCGAGATTCAGCCCTAACGCTAACCCAGCGTAATCCCGAAGTTTAACTTCAGCCCAAAGCCGAAATCAAACCATAACTCTGAGCCCTAACGCAAGCCTCATCCTACACTAACCATAGGCTCAGGCCCAAACGGAACCCAGCTTCAGCCGTACTCCTGGCCCTCAAACACGGAGCTGCCTGCACAGAGGCCCTCAAACAAAGAGACACCTTTCAATAACCCGTAAAACGCGGACTTCACTGTAAATACCCCCTAAAACACAGAGTCCTATTTCAACAAACTTCAACAACAGAGCCCCCTGTAATTCTACGCTCAAATACACAGACCCCTTTAAATGAACTCTAACACACATTGCCCAGAAAGGATAAGGTAAAACACAGGGCTCCTTCTAAATAAATCCGGAAACACTGAGCACATTCAATTACACCCCAACACTTTGCATACCTGTAAATTATCCGGAAGACAGGGCCCCTTACAAATAACCCTAAAAAGACAAAGCGATCTATAAATATCCTGCAAACAAACCCTAAAGCAGAGACTGTAAAACACGGAGCTCACTATAAATAATCCCAAAAACACAGGCTTCCCTTTAAATGAACCCTGAAACACAATGCCTCCTGGAAATGATCTCCGACGCAGAGCCTCATTTAAACAAACGGTAAAAAATAGGGCCCTGTAAATACACTGTCAAGCACAGAGACCCTTTAAATAAACCCGAGGAAAGGTCCTTCACGAAGTAAAATGTAAACCACAGACCCCCCGGCACATAACCCCCTGTAAATAAAGCTTAAAACACAGAGCTTCATTGACAGGGATGTCTGTGTTTTAGGGTTTATATACAATGAAGCCTGAAACACAAAGCTTTCTGTAAATAATCTCCGACGCTGAACCTCATTTAAACAAACGATAAAAACAGAGCTACCTGTAACTACACTGTCAAGCACAGAGACCCCTTTGCATATAACCTAAGAAAGCTTCCTCAGGAATTAAAATGTAAAGCAGAGCCCCCAGTCAGAAACAATAAAGACAGAGCCCCATGTAAATGACATGTCAAATATAGAGCTCCTTGCAAATAAACTCTGAAACACAGTGCAACCTGCAAATCCTCCCTATAACTGTGCCTCCAGTAAATAAACCCTCAGAGACGCCTGTAAACAAGCCCTCAGACAGAGATCCCTTTCAATAACCAGTAAAACAAGGACCTTAATTCAAATAATCACTGAAACAGAAACCCCTGTAATTATACCCTCAAATACACAGACCCCTTTAAATGACATCTGAAACAGATGCCCTAGGAAGTAGAATGTAAAACACAGTCCTCCCTCTAAATTTAGTCGAAAACACAGAGCACCTGTCAATACACTCCAACATCGAGCCGACCTGTAAATTATCCGTAAAACAAGTCCCCTTACAAATAAACCCTAAAAGACAGAGCGAGCGAGAAATAAAGAGCCCCCTGTCAATAAATATCAAAACACACAGTAAAAACCGGAAGAACTTCGGATGCTGCAACTCAGGAAAAACTACAAAGTTGCTGGAAAAACTCAGCAAGTCTGGGAGCATCTGTGAGGGAAAAAACAGACTCAACGTTTTGGGTCAGGTGATCCTTCCTCAGAACCTCTGGCGAGCGCGTATTTAGTAATGCAGGGTCAATCGCCTTAAAATATCCTTTTCTGTGGTTTTTTGTGAGGCACTATAATATTATAACATCAGAACACAAGAACTAAGAGCAGGAGTAGCCATCTGACCCCTCGAGCCTGCCCCGCTATTCAAGAAGATCATGGCTGATCTTTTTGAGACTCAGCTCCACTTCCCCGCCCGCTCACCATAAACCTCAATTCTTTTACTGTTCATAAATTTATCTAGCCTTGCCTTAAAAACATTCAGCGAGGTAGCTTCAACCGCTTCACTGGGCAGGGAATTCCACAGATTCACAACCCTTTGGGTGAAGAAGTTCCTCCTGTCCTCAGTCCTACATCTGCTTCCTTTTATTTTGAGGCTATGCCCCCTCGGCCTAGTTTCACCTGCCAGTGGAAACAATCTCCCTGCCTCCACCTTATCTATTCCCTTCATAATCTTGTATGTTTCTATAAGATCTCCCCTCATTCTTCTGAATTCCAATGAGTATAATCCCACCCCACTCAGTCTGTCCTCATATTCCAACCCTCTCAACTCGAGAATCAATCGAGTGAATCTCCTCCTCACCCCGTCCAGTGCTTGTATATCCCTTCTCAAGTAAGGAGACAAAACTGCACGCAGTACTCCAGGTGCGGCCTCACCAGGACCGTATACAGCTGCAGCATTACCTCCCTGTTTTTAAACAACATCCCTCGAGCAATGACAGACAAAATTCTATTTGCCTTTTTAATTACCTGCTGCACCTGCAATATTACTTTTAGCGATTCATGCACAAGGACACCCAAGTCCCTCTGCACAGCAGCATGCTGCAATTTTTTATCATTTAAACCATAGTCCATTTTGTTGTTATTCCTACCAAAACGGATGACCTCACATTTAACGACATTGTACTCCATCTGCCAGACCTTTGCCCGCTCACTTAGACTATATATCCCTCTGCAGACTTTCAGTGTCTTCTGCACACTTTGCTGCAGCGCTCATCTCAGTGTCATCTGCAAATTTTGACACGCCACACTCAGTCCCTAACTCCAAATCATCCATGTGAATTGTAAGCAATTGCAGTCCCAGCACTGATCCCTGAGGCACATCACTCGCCACTGACCGCCAACCAGAAAAACACCCATTTACCCCGACTCTTTATTTTCTACTCGTCAATCACCCTCTATCCATGCCAATAGATTACCTGTAAAATCGTACAACTTTATTTGTGTAGCATCCTTTGGTGTGGCACCTTGTCAAATGCCTTCTGGAAATCCAGATACTCGTCACCCACAGGTTTTCCATTGTCCATCATGCAAGTAATATCCTCAAAGAATTCCACTAAGTTAGTTAAACATGACCTACAGTTCATGAACCCATGCTGGGTGTTCGCAATGGGACAATTTAGATCCAGTTGCCTTGCTATTATCTTCCCTAATGATGGATTCAAGCATGTTCCCCACAACCGAAGTTAGGCTAACTAGCCTATAGTTTTGACCTGCTTTTTGTCTACTTCCTTTTTTAAACAGTGGCGTCACATTGGCTGTTTTCCAATCTGCGGGAACCACCCCAGAGTCCAGTGAATTTTGGTAAATATTTACTAGTGCAAACCTGTTTACTGTTGTACTAAAGGTCCTCTTCAGCAATGCACCCACAAGCGCTCCATATTGCCACTCTCGCGCTCTCATTCATTCATAAATTTACTGACCACTTACTAGCGTACTATGTTTACTATTACCGCATTCCATTCATTCATAAAACTGCGATCTTGTCATACTTTTCACGATTAAAGGGAGACTAAATTAAAATGTTCCTTCCACCCCATTTACTGCCTTTGCACAGTTTTAATCCTCACGGCCGTATTTTGCTAACAGTTGCCTAAACCATGTGTACATCAGAGTCTATCCTTGAGGATGCGTTAATTTTCTAATCTATTCAGAACAATACCATCGTGTCACCCGAAGCTATGAAAGAGCATAATTTTAATCAGCCCTCAGCAACCGTCTCTCAGGACTTGAATTGCTTGCAGGACATCAAACAAGTTTTCTGCGTTAGCAGAGATAGTAGGAACTGCAAATGTTGGCGAATCTGAGATAACAAGGTGTAGAGATGGATGAACACAGCAGGCCAA
>NC_063375.1:7635038-7660888 GCF_021869965.1 Rhincodon typus
ACCTTGTTGTCTTGGATTCTCCAGCATCTGCAGTTCCTACTATCTCTGATTCAATAAAACACAGAGACCTCTGTAAAGAAACCCGAAAACAGAGGCCCCTGTAAATAATCCAAAACACAGAGTACAAAAACCTTAAACGTTAACTGTTTTTGCCTTCACAAATGCTGCCAGACCTGCTGAGCTTTTCCAGCAATTTTGTTTTTGTTCCTGAATTACAGCATCTGCAGTTCCTTCGGTTTTCAATTAACTAGGCAGTCAGTTAGATCAAATGGTTGTGTATCACATATTTACCAGTCGGTTTCAAACACGTGGTCGCCGTTCGCTCATGTGGTCACTTGCTTATCTTATAACCTTTGCCCCTGAATATCCTGTGGTCTGCCCTGTTTACTCATATCGGTTAGCACTTAACAAGGCTTCCGGAGTCTGGCTGGCGTGTCTTTAGTAATACAGAGTCAATCGCCTGAAAATATCCTTTTCTGTGGTTTTTGTGTGACACTATATCATAAGACTCTTTACTGTTGTACTCAAGATTCTCTTTACCAATGCACCCACAGGCGCTCCATATGACCACTCTCGCGCTCTCATTCATTCATAACTTTACTGACCACTCATTAGCGTACTTTGTTTACTATTACCGCATTTCATTCATTCATTCAAAAAACTGACATCTTCCGTACTTTTCACGAATACAGGGAGACGAAATTAAAATGTTCCCTGCACCACATTACTGCCTTTTCACAGTTTGAACCCTTGATGCTAACAATGTCCAAACTTGTGTCAACATCAGTGTCAATCCCTGAGTATGTGTTATTTTTCTAATCTGTTCAGAACAATACGATCCCATCCAGCGTGTCACCCGAAACTATGAAAAATTATAATGTTAATCAGCCCTCAACAAACGTCTCCCGGGACTTGAATATCTTGCGGGACATCAAACAAGTTACCACGTCTCTGTTAGATGCATATTGAATAGGGTCCGCGTTCCCTTTAAGAAAGCTACTCTCAAAATAGCGCTTCCGTGAAATTGAATGAAAGAATGAGTCAACCGGGAATGGTGAAATCTCAAGAGCCAGCCGCGGTAATCAGGCTCCGAAACTTTCTGCTGTCATTAAGTAATTCCCAACCCAATCAAATCATATAGGGTTGATAATCTTTCTGGCATTCTCTAACTTTAAAATAATAAAAGGACCCACACCCTTCATTGCACTACTTCAAATAGTTCAGTCCTGACCCGCTGACAATGAGGCACTCCCTCAGTCATGACCCGCTGACAATGAGGCGCTCCCCCAGTCCTGACCCGCTGAAAATGAGGCGCTCCCTCAGTCCTGACCCCAGTACAATGAGGCAGTCCCTCAGTCATGACCCGCTGACAATGAGGCGATCCCCCAGTCCGGACCCGCTGACAATGAGGCGCTCCCTCACTCCTGACCCTAGTACAATGAGGCGCTCCCTCAGTCCTGACCCTAGTACAATGAGGCACTACCTCAACAATGACCATCAGACGACACTACACCTCCCCATTATTGACTCTTTGTCAAAAAGGCATTGCCTCAGACTATGCTGCAATATCTCCATCCGAGCAATTCGCCGTGCTGTACTGGGGGCTGTCTTATTTCGTGTTGATTTACAGTGGACTTGTGTTTTAGGCTTTATTAGTTGGAGGCTCTGTGCTTTAGGTTCGCCTCTGAGAGTTTAATTGCAGGAGATTTAGTTTTAGGGAGGATTTGCAGGGGGTACCGTTTCAGGGTTTATTTACTGGGAGCTCTACATTTTACATTTTACTGAGAGGGGACTCATTCTTTTGTTTTATTACTGGGGGCTGTGTCTTTTACACTTTATTTCCTGAACGACCTTTCTTCGGTTATATATAAATGTGTCTCTGTTTTTAATGGTGTTTTTACAGGGGGCTCTGTTTTTAGTATATTTTCAAATGAGACTCTGCGTCGGAGAATATACAGGCTGTATGTTTCAGAGTTATTTTACAGGGATGTCTGTGTTTTAGGGTATCTGTACACGATACTCTGTGTTTTAGGGATTATTTACAGTGATCCATATTTTACAGGTTATGAAAGGCGTCTCTGTCTTCGGGTTTATTTATCGGGGACTGTTATTTATCGGTACGTCTATCTTTTCAAAGTTTATTTGGAAGGGGCCCTGTCTTACGGATAATTTACAGGTGGGCTGAGTGTGGGCTGTAATTACAGGTGCTCAGTGTTTTCGAATTTATTTAGACGGAGCCCTTTGTTTTACCTTCTACTTCCTGGGTGATGTGTGTTAAAAGGGGTCCGTGTATTTGATTGTATAATTACAGGGGACTTTTTTTAAATATTAGTTTAAATGGGGCTCTGTGTTTTTGGGGTCATTGAAATGGGTTTCAGAGGATATATTTACAGGGGGCTCGGTTTTTGAGGGCTTTTGTGCAGGCCTGAGGCTCGCGTTAGAGGTGAGGTTAGGGTCAGCGCTGGAGCTGATGGTAATGGTTTGTGTTAGGCCTGAGGCGAAGGTTAGGATTAGGGTTTGGCCTGAGGTTCGGCTCAGAGCTTACGCAAGGGTTAGCGTTCGTGCTGAATCTCGGGTTAAGGTTTGGGGTAAGGTTATTTTTTGGGGCAGGGAGAAAGAAAGCAGCTTCTCATACCCAGAGACAGAACCAGAGGAAGAGCAACTGCGTATTCTGGAGGAGACTCGGGATGTATTGTAAACTTAACAGGTCAAATAGTATTACAGATTAGTTTACAATTAAAGATTATTGGCCTGAAAGAATGCCTCATTGTCAGACGGTCCGCTTGAGGCTGTCCCTCTATGTTGTAGTGTCAATACTGAAGGAGTGCACAATTGTCAGAGGATCACATTCAGCCGATGCCTCATTTTCAAAAGTTATGTAATTTAGTTATGTAGCACTCCCCCAATAAGAATTTAGAATAAGGCTCAGCCTCAGTCTTGACCCTATGACTGATACACTCCCACAGTTCTGACCCACTGACACTGCTGCAATACCTCAGTGCGGACCATTTGACAATGAGGCACTGCTTCAGTACTGAAGCTCTGACAGAGCTGACTATCTGACAGTGAGGGAGTGCCTCAGTATGACATTGTTAAAGTGCTGCAATCGTGTGGCAGTCCCATAAGTCTAACCCCTTGAGAATAAGACACTACTTCAGTATTGACCCTCTTACAATAATGCACCCCAACAGTTCTGACCCTCTGGTACTGCTGCATTACCTCATTAGAGACCGTATAAATGTGAGGCACTTCCTTCGTTCTGACCCTCTTACAATGAGGCGCTACCTCAGTACTGACTCTCTGATTACAATGCTCTCCAGCAGTTCTGTCCCTCTGACAGTGCTTCAATACTTGCCTGGACCAGGCAAATTCCTCATTGTTAGCGGGTCAGTTCTGTGGCAGTGCCTCCTGGCACTGGGATCACATGAATCTGTAATAATATTTGACCTGTTAAGTTTACAATACATCCCGCGTCTCCTGTAGAATACGCAGTTGCTCTCCCTCCGGCTCTCGGTATGCGAAGCTGCTTTCTCTCTCCCTACTCTCATAAATATCCCTAACCTTAACCCGAGATTCAGCCTGACGATAACCTTCGCGTAAGCCCGAAGCCTAACTTCAGCCCAAAGCCTAACCCAAACCATAACCCTCAGGCTAACGCTGGACTCATCCTCCACTAACCGTAGCCTCAGGCCCAAACCGAACCCAGCTTCAGCCGTACTCCCGGCCCTCAAACACGGAGCCGACTGCACAGAGACCCTCAAACACAGAGACCCCTTTCAATAACCGGAAAACGCAGACCTCACTGTAAATAACCCCTAAAACACAGAGTCCTATTTAAACAAACTTCAGCAACAGAGCCCCCTGTAATTATACGCTCAAATACACAGACCTCTTTAAATGAACTCGAACACACATTGCCCAGGAAGCATAAGGTAAAACACAAGGCTCCTTCAAATTAAATCCGAAAACACTGAGCACCTTTAGTTACACCCCAACACTTAGCCCACCTGTAAATTATCCGTAAGACAGGGCCCCTTACAAATAACCCTAAAAAGACAAAGCGACCGAAAAATAAACAGCCTCCTGCAAACAAACCCTAAAACAGAGACTCCTTTCAATAACCTGTAAAACACGGAGCTCACTATAAATAATCCCAAAAACACACAGCATCGTGTATGTACACCCAAAAGCACAGACATCCTTGTAAATGAACCCTGAAACACAATGCCTCCTGGAAATAATCTCCGACGCAGAGTCTCATTTAAACAAACGGTAAAAAAAAGGCCCCTGTCAATACACTGTCAAGCACAGAGACCCTTTAAATAAACCCGAAGAAAGCTCCCTCACGAAGTAAAATATAAACCACAGAGCTCCCCGGCACATAACTCCATATAAATAAACCCTAAAACACAGAGCTTCATTTGCAGGGATGTCTGTGTTTTAGGGTTTATATGCAATGAAGCCTGAAACACAAAGCTTTCTGTAAATAATCTCCGACGCAGAGCCTCATTTTAACAAATGATAAAAACAGAGCTACCTGGAACTACACTCTCAAGCACAGAGACCCCTTTACATATAACCTAAGAAACGTTCCTCAGGAATTAAAATGTAGAACAGAGCCCCCAGTAAGAAACAATAAAAGACAAAGCCCCATGTAAATTAAATGTCAAATATAGAGCTCCTTGTAAATAAACCCTGAAACACAGTACACCCTGCAAATCCTCCCTAAAACTGTGCCTCCAGTAAATAAACGCCCAGGGACGCCTGTAAACAAGCCCTCAGACAGAGACCCCTTTCAATAACCAGTAAAACAAGGAGCTTAATTCAAATAATCAATAAAACAGGACCCCCTGTAATTATACCCTCAAATACACAGACCCCTTTAAATGACCTCTAAAACAGATGCCCCAGGAAGTAAAATGTAAAACATCGGACTCCGTCTAAATAAAGTCGAAAACACAGAGCACCTGTCAATACACCCCAGCATCGAACCGACCTGTAAATTATCCATAAAACAGGGCCCGTTACAAATGAACCCTCAAAGACAGAGCGAGCTATAAATAAAGAGCCCCCATTAAATAAACACCAAAACACATAGTAAAAACCGGAAGAACTGCGGATGCTGCAAATCAGGAAAAAATGCAAAGTTGCTAGAAAAGCTCAATAAGTCTGGCAGCATCTGTGAGGGAAAAAACAGAGTTAACATTTCGGGTCAGGTGATCCTTCCTCTTAGTAATGCAGGGTCAATCACCTTAAAATATCCTTTTCTGTGGTTTTTGTGAGGCACTATAATATTATAACATAAGAACTAAGAGCAGGAGTAGGCCCTCTGGCCCCTCGAGCCTGCCCCACTATTCAATAAGATCATGGCTGATCTTTTTGAGACTCAGCTCCACTTACCCGCCCGCTCGCCATAAACCTTAATTCCTTTACAGTTCATAAATTTATCTGGTCCTGCCTTAAAAACATTCAGCGAGGTAGCTTCAACCGCTTCACTGGGCAGGGAATTCCACAGATTCACAACCCTTTGGGTGAAGAAGTTCCTCCTGTCCTCAGTCCTACATTTGATTCCTTTATTTTGAGGCTATGCCCGCGAGTCCTGGTTTCACCTGCTAGTGGAAACAACCTCCCTGCCTCCACCTTATCTATTCCCTTCATAATCTTGTATGTTTCTATAAGATCTCCCCTCATTCTTCTGAATTCTAATGAGTTTAATCCCAGCCTACTCAGTCTCTCCTCATACTCCAACACTCTCAACTCGAGAATCAACCGAGTGAATCTCCTCTGCACCCCGTCCAGTGCGAGTGTATCTCTTCTCAAGTAAGGAGACCAAAACTGCACACAGTACTCCAGGTGCGGCCTCACCAGGACCCTATACAGGTGCAGCATTACCCCGCTGTTTTTAAACTCCATCCCTCGAGCAATGACAGACAAAATTCTATTTGCCTTTTTAATTACTTGCTGCACCTGCACTCCGACTTTTAGCGATTCATGCACAAGGACACACAAATCCATCTGCACAGCAGCATGTTGCAATTTTTTTACCATTTAAACCATAGTCCTATTTTTTGTTATTCCTGCCAAAATGGATGACCTCACATTTATCGACATTGTACTCCATCTGCCAGATCTTTGCCCAGTCACTTAGACGATATATCCCTCTGCAGACTTTCAGTGTCTTCTGCACACTTTGCTCATCCGCTCGTCTCAGTGTCATGTGCAAATTTTGACACACCACACTTAGTTCCCAAATCCAAATCATCTATGTAAATTGTAAACAATTGCAGTCCCAACACTGATCCCTGAGGCACACCACTAGCCACTGACTTACAACCAGAAAAACACCCACGAACCCCTGCTCTTTATTTGCTACTAGTCAATCATCTTCTATCCATGCCAATACGTTACCTGTAATGTAAGGATGGAGACAGTAAAGGTGAGTGTAGGTGTGGAGTCAGGGAGGAGATAGGTCAGTCCAGGGAGGACGAACAGGTAAAGGGGGCGGGATGAGATTAGTAGGTGGGAAATGGGGGTGGCGCTTGAGGTGGGAGGAGGGGAAAAGTGGGAGGAAGGACAGGTTAGGGAGGCGGGGACGAGCTGGGCTGGTTTTGGGATGCGATAGGTGGAGGGGAGATTTTGAAGCTTGTGAAATCCACATTGATACCATTGGGCTGCAGGGTTCCCAACCGGAATATGAGTTTCTGTTCCAGCAAACTTCGGGTGGCATCGTTGTGGCACTGCAGGAGGACCAGCATGGACATGTTGTCTGAGGAATGGGAGGGGGAGTTGAAATGGTTTGCGACTGGGAGGTGCAGTTGTTTAGCGCAAACCGAGCATCGGTGTTCTGCAAAGCGGTCCCCAAGCCTCCGTTTGGTTTCCCCGATGTGGAGGCGGCCACAACGGGAACAGCGGATGCAGTATACCACATTAGCAGATGTGCAGGTGAACATCTGCTTGATGTAGAAAGTGTTCTTGGGGGCTGGGATGGGAGTGAGGTGGGAGGTGCAGTGGCAGGTGGAGCACTTCCTGCGGTTGCACGGAAAAGTACCGGGTGTGGCGGGGCTGGAGGGGAATGTGGAGCGGACAAGGGAGTCACGGACAGAGTGGTCCCGCCGGAAAGCAGATAAGGGTGGGGAGGGAAAAATGTCTTCGGTGGTGGCGTCGGATTGCAGATGGCGGAAGTGTCGGACGATGATGCGTTGAATCAGGAGGTTGGTGAACTGGTGCGTGAGGACGAGGGGGATTCTGATTTGGTTGTTCTTGCGGGGAAGGGTTTTGAGGGATGAGTTGCGGAAAATGTTGGAGACATGTTCGAGGGCGTTCTCGACCATTGAATGGGGCAAGTTGCAGTTCTTGAAAAACGAGGACATCTGAGATGTCCGGGAGTGGAATGCCTCATCCTGGGAATGGGGGAATGGCATTTTTGCAGGAAGGTGGGTGGGAGGAGGTTTATTCTCTGTCGCTGTGGGAGTCGGTGGGCTTGAAATGGATATCAGTTTCCAGGTGGTTGCCAGAAATGGAAACAGAAAGGTCCAGGAAGGAGAGAGAGGTATTAGAGATGGTCCAGGTGAACTTAAGGTTGGGGTGGAAGGTGTTAGTGAAGTGGATGAACTGTTCGAGCTCCTCGTGGGAGCACGAGGCGGGGCCGATACAGTCATCAATGCAACGGAAGAAGAGGTGGGGTTTAGGGCCAGTGTAGCTCCGGAAGATGGATTGTTCCATGTAACCTACAAAGAGGCAGGCATAGCTTGGGCCCATTCTGGTACCCATGGCCACCCCCTTTGTCTGTAGGAAGTTGGAGGAATTGAAAGAGAAGTTGTTGAGGGTGAGGACGAGTTCGGCTAAGTGGATGAGGGTGTCAGTGGAGGGGGACTGGTCGGGCCTGCGGGACAGGAAGAAGCGGAGGGCCTTTAGGCCATCTGTATGGGGAATGCAGGTGTATAGGGACTGGACATCGAAGGGAAATGTGGGTTATTGGGGACCGGGGAATTGGAAGTTCAGGAGGAGGTTGAGGGTGTGGGTGGTGTCACGGACGTAAGTCGGGAGTTCCTGGACCAAGGGGGAGAAAATGGAGTCGAAATAGGTGGAGATAATTTCAGTGGGGCAGGAGCAGGCGGAGACAATGGGTCGACGAGGGCAGTCAGGTTTGCTGGAAAAGCTCAGCAGGTCTGGCAACATCTGTGAAGGATAAAACAGAGTCAACGTTTCAGTTCCGGGGACCCTTCCTCAGAAATTCAGTACACTGCCGACACTGAGGTGCCATCTCACTCCAACCCTCTCAGTGCTGCAATCATCCAAATTTGAACCTCTATTCGCGTGGCAGTCCTTCAGGACTGATCTTGTAATCGTGTGGCGCTGCCTCAGTAATGACCGTTAGACAACACTGCGCATCCACGTTACTGACTGTCTGACAAACAGGCACTGCCTCAGTTGTGATTTGCTGATTGTGAGGTACGATCTGAATCTGACTATCTCGCAGTTCTTTACTGGGGGCTCCGTTATTTAGTGTTGATTTACAGTGGGCCTTGTGTTTTAGCTTTCGTTAACTGGAGGCTCTGTGTTTTCTGTTTTTTTTTGCAGTCGTCTGTTTGAGGGTTTAGGGGCATTTTAGGGAGGGTTTACAGCGTTTATTTACAGGGAGCTCTATACTTTATACTTTATTTACAGCGGGCTCTGACTTTTATGGTTTCTTTACTGGGGGTTGTCCCGGTTCCAGCCTCCATCCCCAGCAAGTTCCAGCCCCGCCCCCAGCCCGCGGAACTGACCCTAACCCCGGCCTGTCCCGGCCCCCAGCCCGAACCCCAGACTGTTCCGGACTGGGCCGCGGCCCCCAGCCCCTGACATGAATCCCAGCCTGTCCTGGCCTGGAACACAAGCCCCCAACCCCCACCCCCACCCGAGCCTATCCCGGCCCCAAACCTAACCAAAAACTTAGCCCCAATCCTGACCCTAAACCTGGCGCCTGATCCCAGAACCGAGCCTTCAACCCCGAGCCAAATCCTGGCCGACAGCCTGTCGCAGCCCCGGCCCGGCCCGGCTCGACCCAATCCGGAGCCCCAGCCCAGACTATCACCGTAAACCTCGCCTTCGCCTCGGCCCTACGCAACGGCCCCAGACCCCCGCCTTCAGCCCCTCTCCAAGCCGTAACCCTAAATCCGGTCCCAGACCCCAGTCACCAGCCTGTTGCAGCCCCGATCCTGCCGCAGCTTGTCCCCTAACCCAACCCTAACCCCAGACTGTCCCGGCCGCGGCCCCCAGTCCCCGACCCCAACCCTAACCGAAGACTGCCCTGGCCGCGGCCACCGGACACTGACCCTAACCCCCAGCCCTCGGCCCGAAGCCTGTCGCGGCCCAGGCCCAAGTTCCCTGCCCCGCCCCTACCTCACCATGCCCAGATGCCGGCGACCTCGACCCAGACCCAGACCCAGCCCCAGCCATCAGCGCCACCCAGCCCAACAGTCCTCCGCTGCCTGTCGCAGCCCTGACTCTGACCCTAACCTCAACCAAGACCCTGAACCTGACCACAAGCCCGACCCTGACCCCGACCCCGACACCGATCCCGACCCCGAACCCGACCCGCTTAAGGTCCCAGCACGCAGCCCGCAGCCCCGACTCTAACCCCTGCCTGTCCCAGACCCGTTCCCCTACCGAACTCTAACTCCAGCTCCAGCCTGACCCGGCCCTCATAATTCGCACTACTCCCAGCCTGTCCCTCTCCTGGCCCCGACTGTCCTGTGCCCTGGCCCTCGGCCATCCAACCACCCCTATCCCCCTCCCCCTCCCCCCTCCCCCGACTGAGCTCGTCCCGGTCCTGGTCCCAGCCCCCAACTGCAGCCTCAACACTGACCTCAACTCTAACCCTAACCTCAGCCCTAAACTTAACCCGAGCACCCCCCCCCGACCCCCATCTGGCCTTAACCCTAACTGTCTGAAAGTAACTACTGAGGAAGTGCCTCAATGGTCAGTACTCATGCAGTGCCTCAATGTAAAGGGGTCAGAATTGACAGCCTCATTGTCAGAGGGTCAGTGACAGTGCTTCACAATAGTGTCACTGCTGAGGGACTGTCTCAGTGTTAGAGGGTCCAGTGGGGTGCACAGTCACAATATAAAGGGGTGAGAAATAAGGGAGTGCAACACGTTTGCAGGACCAGTACTGAGATAGTCTAGTACAGTGAGAGGGTCAAGATTGAGCGAGGGACTCTATGTAACGGGATCAGAACTGTGGGATGGCTCCATGATTAGCAGGTCAACACTGAGCTATTGAAGCACTGTCACAGCATCAATACGGAGGCAGTGCTTCTTTCGAAAGGTGTCCGAATTGAAGGGACGCCACACAATTGGAGGGTCATGAGTGTGATATTATGATCAGCGGGTTAGTACTAAGGGACTGCCTTATTGTCAGTGTGTCAGTGCTGAGGCATTGTTCATTGTTCAGAGGGTTCGTCGTCGGGGAATGACTCATTGTCAGAGTTTGTGTTGTGAGGCAGTTCCTCAGTGTAACGGTGTGGGAATTGAGGGTTTGCTACACAGAGAGGGTCAGTGCGAAGGTATTGCAGCTGTATCAGAGGATCAGTGCTGAGACATTGCCTCACGATAAAGGCATAAATAGTGAGGTAGTGCGAAACGATTACAGGGTCACTAAGACATTGCAGCGCTGTGACAGTGTCAGAACTGATGGACTGTTTCATTGTCAGAGGGGCATTACTGAGGGATGGAAGGACTGTCAGAGCTTCAGTACAGAGGAAGTGCTTCATTGTCAGAGGGTCACTGCTGCAGGAGTGCATTACTGTCAGATAGAGCCAGTTCCTAATTGCGTAGGGGTCAGAACTGGGGCAGTGCATCATTGTTAGGGCATCAGAATTAAGGGCGACCTCACATTCAGAGGGCCAGTGTCATTAACTGGGGCACTGACATATTGTCAGCTGGTCAGTTCTGAGACAGAGTCTCTTTGTCAGTGGGTCAGCACTGAGGCTGTGCTTCAGTGTAATGGTGTCAGAATGGACGCTTTACCACAGACTGATGGCAAGTACTGAGGTATTTCAGCTCTATCAGGGTCAGAACCCAGGCACTACCTCATTCGCAAAAGATCACTTCTGCAGCAGGGAGAGAGGGTCAGACTGAAGGAGTGCCCTGTTGTCAGATGGTCAGTTCTGACACACTGCTCCTTTGTCAGAGGGTCATTGCTGAGGCAGTGCCTCTTTTTAATTGGATCAGAATTGTCAGGGGGGCAGTACTGAGCGCGAGCCTCATGATCAGAAGTCAATAATGAGAGAGTGTCTTATCAGAGATTCATTCGCAAGGGTGTGCTTCATTGTCAAAGAGTCCATTCTGAGGGTGGGCATCATGAAAAAATACTGAGGGAAATGCAGGTTTACGGGGATAGGTTAAGGGGATGGGTCAGATGCGCTTGGGAGGGTGAGTGTAGACTTGGGCTTAATGGACTGTTTTACACTGTGGGGATTCTGTGATTCTGATGAGACGATCAGTACTGTGGCATTTCAGCACTGTTGGAGGGTAAGATCAGTGGGAGTGCATAACTGTCAGAGTGTCAATACTGAGGCTGAGGCAGAGCCAGGGAACTCTCGACCAGTGAGCCTCTGGACTGACATTCCAATCCTACCTCAGAACTGATCCTCTGACAGAGCTGCAGTTCCTCACTACTGACTCTGTAATAGTGAGGCATACCCGCAATCCTGACCCCATTTCAATGAGGCACTGCCACAATATTGACCATCTGACAATGAGGCACTCCCTCAGTATTGACCCAGTGTCTATAAAGCACTCCCACATTTCTGACGCGATGGCAACGAGGTCTGAAGTCATTCGACACCAGGATACAGTCAACAGGTTTATTTGAAGACACAAGCTTTTGGAGCCTCACTCCTCCTTCAGTCCAACATCGACACCGACTTATCACGGCAATGAGATCTGACAGTATTTCCATTCATTAGGGCTCAACCGCTAATCATGTGGCCCTCCATCCATTCTGATCCCATTACATTGAGGCACTGCTTCAGAATGGAGCCTTCGTACTCATCCCCTGACACTGCTGATTACATGTACTGACTGTCTAAAATGTGAGCACTCCCTTGATTCTGACTCTCACAATGAGGTACTCGATCAGTACCAATGCTTTGTCAGTGAAGCACTTCCTCCAAACTGACCTGCTGACAACGAGGCAGTCCCTCAGGACTGATCTTCTGATAGATCTGCAATACCTCCGTACTGATCATGTAAACGTGTGCCACCCCTTCAATTCTCACCCTCTTACAATGAGACAGTGCCTCAGTAGTGACCCTCTGACAATGAGGCAATGCCTCAGAACTGACCAACTTAGAGTGCTGCACTACTACAGAACTGACCATCTCATCATGTGGCACACTCCGATCTGACCCCCTTACAATCGGGTACTGCCTCTGTATTGACCCTCTGACAATGATGCACACCCTCTGTCCTGTACCTTTGACAAACAGGCACTGACTCAGTAATAACTCCCGATGATGAGGCATTCTATCAGGACTGAACATATGATATTAAGGCACCTGCTCAGTACTGACCATATGATAAGGAAGCATTCCCACCGTTCTGTACCACTGACAGTGTTGTCATACCTCAGGACTGACCCTCCCATCATGTGACACTGCTTCAATTGTGACATCTGCATAATGAGGCACTGCCTCAATCCTGACCCTCTGACAATAATACACTCCCATAGTTCTGACGCTCTGACAATGAGGCATTATTTCAATATTTACACTGGGATAGACCTGCAAAATCTCAGTCCTGGCTGTCCAATCAAGAGGCACATTCTCAATTCTAACCCTGTTGCAATGAGGTACTGCTTCAGTATTGATCCTCTGCGTCTGTGTCAATTTGAACCCGATGTTATATGTCTTCGGAGAGTCCACAGAACCATTTTGAAGTCAAAGTAATCCTTTGAAAGATGGTTAAGTCGTAAAGGTGCTGTTTTACTGGTGTTTGTAATAAATTTCAGGTAATTTTTGGACACATCAAATTGCAAAATTACAGAAGGGGAAGGAGGCCATTTGGCCCAACATACTGAGTTGCCTCTATCATCACATGCAAGTCCTTTTTCCGCCTATCACCTGCACACCATTTTCAACCAATGCCCTCTGTACGTCTCCATTGAAACTCATTCATCATACTTACAGCAGTGCACTCCATAACCTAACGACACACTGTGTGATAAAGCTTTTCGACGAGCATTGACATCTTCTCCCTATCTACTCTGTTTAGCCCACTCACGACTTCAAAAAAACTTCAATTCCATCCCCTCTCAGCCTGCTGTTGAGAGAGAACAGTCCCAAACTCTTCAATCTATTCTTGTATCTGAAGCTTTTCCTCCCTGGAACCATTCTCGAAATAATCAGCACATCAATGCATTTGCCTTTTTCCTATAATGTGCCGACCATAACTGTGCACAATAGTCCAGCTGAAATTTAACTTACCTTGCAGAAGTTCAATATCATCAACTTCTTCCTCGTATACTCTATACCCCTATTATTAAAGACTTTATGCTTTATTAATTGCTCTCTCCAGCTGTACTGCGACCATCATTTCAACTGTGCACGTCCACACTCCTATTTTACATTGGTAGGAAAAGCACTTGAAAGACAAAGTGCATCACCTCACACTTCTCTGCATTGTACCTCATCTTCCATCGATCTGCCCACTCCATCAACTTTTCAATGCACTTTTGGATTTCCACACTATTCTCACAATGTACAATTGTGAAGTTTAATGGCATCTGCAAACTCAGAAATTGTCTCCTACACACCACGATCAAGATAATTAATTATCTATCAGGAACGACAAACGTCCCAGTAGCAGCCCCTGGAGATTCCACTACAAACCTGCTTCCCAGCCTGAAAAATATCCATTCACCATTATTGAAATTTTGGACTGAACAAAGAGGAAGGCATTCTTTCTTTGAATAATGCCACAGGCTTTTTAATATCCATTTCTGAATCTCATTGCTTCATATATCCAATAACGCAGCAATTCCTTGATAATGTCAGACGAGTTCATACTCTGTAATAACCAGAATGACACATAAGCCCTCAATTGACAAGCATCTGAGTCATGAACGCAACATTCTGGGCCTCAAAAATGCCAAATGGAAGTGCTTTGTGTGTACAGTCTTTTATCAAATCCTTCAGCCAACAGAGAAGCTGCCTCCAGGGCTGGAATGTCTTCACAAAAGGAATCTTTTTGCAGGCCTACCGGGAAAGAGAAGAAAAGTCTTCAAAGGACAGCAGTCAAAGTAGGTTTGAGAGAGTGATTCTATGGTGCCACTCTTGATTCAGTGGACTGACAAAGTTCACCTGGTAGACTGGTTAACAAGTTTAGATCACATGGAATACAGGGAAAACGAGACATCTGGATACAGAAATTGATTAGAAGGAAGGAGAGAGGGTGGTGGTCGAGGGTTACTTTTCAGATTGAAGGCCTGTGACCAGCGGGTTGGAGGGTTTGAGCTGCAAGGAGAGGCTGAATAGACTAGGGCCATTCTTCCTGGAGTGTCAGAGGGCAGGAGGACCTTATAGAGGTTTAAAAAATCATGAGAGCATGGATAGGGTGAACAGCCAGAGTCTGTTCCCGAAGTTAGGAGAGTCCAAATCTGGACGTCATATGTTTATTTTGAGAGGGGAAGTTTTAAAAGGGACCTAAGGGGCAACATTTTCAATTAGAGGGTGGTACATGTTGTATGCAATAAGCTGCCAGTGGAATTAGTGAAGGATGGCACAATAACAACATTTCAGAGGCAAGTGAATGGATCTACGAATAGGAAGGGTTGAGGGATATGGTCAAACGGAATAGATTAATTTTGGTTATCAGGTCAGTATGGCCGAGTTGGACTGAAGTGTCTGTTTTCAAATTGTACATCTGCGATTCTATGACTCCATGTTCCACTGACAATAAGGCACTTTCTCAGTAATATCCTCTGAGAACGAGGCACTCCCACACTGCTGCAAATACCTCACTACCAACCCTCTTAATTTGTGGCACTCCCTCAGTTCTAACCCATTGACCGTGACACAATGCCTCTGGACTCACTCTCTAATCAGTTGGCACTCCCTCATTTCCAACATCTACACAATGAGGCACTGCCTCCGTATTGACCCTCTGACTCCTACAGAGCTGACTCACTGACAGTCATGTATTGTTATGCCTGACCCTTTAATCATTTCGCACTCCCTCAATTGTGGCCCCCTTACATTGAGGAACTGACTCAGTATTAACCCTCTGGCAATGAGGGGCCCCCTCAGTACTGAACCTCTGACTGTGCTTCAATACCTCAAGACTGACCCTCTGTCAATAAAGCATTCCCTCAGTTCGAACTTCTCTGAGTGCTGCAATACCTCAGCACGGGTCCGGTAATCAAGTGGCACTCCTTCAATTCTTACCTCTTTCGGATGTGGCACTGCTTCACTGTTGACCCTCTAACAATGAGGCACTCTCTCAGTACTGAATGTCTAATTATGTGGCATACCCTGAACCCTTTACAATGAGGGGATGTTCACTGATGATTGCACAATGTTCAGAACTATTCGCAGCTCCTCAGATACTGAAGGAGCCCTTGTTCAAATGCAACAAGACCTGGCTTGGGCCAACAAGTGCAAATAACATTTGTGTCACACCATACAACCATCACCAATAAGAGGCAATCTAACCACTGCCCCTTGGCATTCTGCAGTGTTACCATCACTGAATCCCCACTATCAACATCCTGAGGGTCATCATTGACCAGAAACTCAACTGCACTCACCACATAAACACAGTGCAAGACCAGGTCAGAAGCTAGGAATACAACAGGGTGTAATTCTCCTCTTGACTCCTCAAAGCCTGTCCACCATATACAAGGCACAAGTCAGGAGTGTGATGGAATAGTCCCCACTTGCCTGGATGAGTGCAGCCCCAACAACACGAGAAGCTTTAAACCATCTCGGACAAAGCAGCAAGCTTGACTGACCCTACATCCACAAATATTCATTCCCTCTCCCAACGACAGTCAGTAGCAGCAGAGTATGCTATCTACAAGATGCAATGCAGAAATTCGCTAAAGATCCTCAGGCAAACCCACGACCACTTCCGACTGGAAGAACAAGGGTAGCATATTAGAAATGCCACCTTCAAGTTCGCCTCCAGGCCAATCACCATCCTGACTTGGAAATAAATTGAATCCAAATGTGAAGGAAGGCAGTCGTCCACCCAGAGGGAGAAAGAGAGAGAGAAAATCTGAGAGAAATTACAAATGCTGTAGACAAACTAAATTTGTAATCTTCAAATAACCTAATTAATAGCACGAGAGCAGAGAGGGGCAACCATTAGATAATCAATGTCACAAAACACAAGTTAACAGAAACTTGTCAGCCCCAGGACACAGAGAAGAAAAATACCCTCTTCTGTATATAATACACAAGATTTATCTGTTCTTGTGATGGCAGGCATGGTCTTGTTGAAGAAGGTTCTTTCTGAAAGATGGCTCCTTCACCACCACTCAGTACCAGCATAGGAGTGTGTGTGTGGTCGGGGGGCGACAGGTTCATGATGATCTTCTGTTTCCTTCACTGGCTGAATGTTAAAAAGAATGCATCAGTTAGTCAAGTGACCAACTCCCCATGGGAATGGCGGGGAGAGGGGTTGGAAGAGGTTAAGGGATAAATGTGCGTTGGGAAGACCATCCAAATTGGGGGTGTTATGTATGAGGCTAATACTGTCAGAACGCTGTTGGGTGGGGCAGAGGACGAGGAAAGATGCAGCATACGTCTGCTCATGTTGTGGGATACTGTTGCACCTGTCAGAGCAGGACGTGGAGAGGAAGCAACATAATGAATGCATATGGAAGTGAAGCATCAAATTTAAAGGGCAACAACCTTTCCACCTCCAAGGACTTGGTGCAACTGCCTCAACAACTGAACAGACCGGCAAATTCCAGTAGAGGTAGTCACTCGGCAGACTTTTCATCATTCAGAAGGCTAAGGACAACCGGAGCTTCTGAATTTCTCCACATTTAGACACAAGTCAGGCGTGTGATGGAATATTCCTCACTTGCCTGGAAAGGTGCAGCGCCAAAAATACAAGAAGCTCAACAATGTTCAGGACAAAGCAGCCCACTTGTTTGGCACCACATCCACAAACATTCACTCCCTCCACCACCAACACGTAGCAGCAGTGTGTACCATCTACCAGGTACACTGCAGAAATTCCACCAAAAATCCTCAGACAGCACTTTCCAAACACATGACTACTTCCATCGAGAAGGACAAGGGCAGCAGATACATGGGAATACCACTCCCTACAAGATCCACTCCAAACTTTAAATACGTCACCATTCCTTCACCGGCGCTGGGTCAAAACCCTGGGCCTCCCTTCCCAACAATCTTGTCCTTACGAGCAGCACAGTGGCCTGTGGTTAGCACTGCTGCCTCACAGCACCAGAGATCTGGGTTCAATTCAGTCTCACGTGACTGTGTGTGGGGGTTTGTACATTCTTCCCATGTCTTTGTGGGTTTCCTCCAGGTGCTGCGGGTTCCTCCTACAGACTAAAGATGTGTGGATTAGGTGAATTGGCCACGCTAAATTGCCCATTGTGTCCAGGGATGAGTAGTTATGTGAATTATACATGGGAAGTGCAGGGTTACAGGGATAGGGATGGGGGGGTGGGGTCAGTCTGGTAGAATGTTTTTTGGAGTCATTATGGACTTGGTGGGCCAAATGACCTGTTTCCACACGGGAGGCATTCTAATGATTGTGGGTCAACTGTCAGCACAAGGACTAGAGTGGTTCAAGAATGCAGCTCAACACCGCCTTCCCATGGGGCAACTAATGGCAGCCAATAAAGCTGGACCAGACAGCGATCTTTAGATCTCCCAAATGAATTTTAAAAACCCTGAAGTCCTCACCCATGGGGTCATTCCACTCAATCTTGTCTCCTTTGGTTCATAGAAACATGGAAGAATAGGAGTAAGGACTTGGAGCCTGTTCCACCTTTCAACATGATCATGGCTGATCATTGAACTCACACTGTTTCTACCCACTGTCTTTGTTCTCTTTCGTCCTAAGCACCATATCCAATTTCCTTTTGAAAATAGCAATAGTTTGACCTCAACAGTTCGCAGATAGAATTCCACAGGCTGACCTCTGTCCAGGTGAAGACATTTCTCCTCATTTCCTAAATGATCTCCTTTTCCTCCTTGACTCTAAGCCCTATTTTTCGACTCCTAAGTCATTGAGGACATCCTTACTGCATATCCCTTGTCCAGTCCTCTTTAAATTTATAGGCTTGAATCAGATGCCCGTTCTTCTTTTAAACTCCCACGAATATGGCCCTACCTCATCCAGTCTCCATTCACCTCTCAATACCACCATCCCAGAAATCACTCTGGTGAATGATTCACTCACTGTCACTATAAACAATCCATGAATCCCCTCAATAAGGTAGCCAACGTACCATCTGCCTTGTTCACCACCTGCAATAGGGTCAGAGTCAGGGTCAGTTTCATACTTGCTTTCAGTGACATGTACAAGGACATTAAGGTCTAAGTGCACCATTCCCTTTCCCAATCTATCACCCTTCAGATAATAAATGACTTTTCAGTTTTTGCCCCTAAAGTAGATAACTTCACATTTATGCAAGAGATGGTTCATTCGCTACGTACTTACCCACTGATCAACTCAACTCAACCTGCCCTGAGAGCCATATCATAGCCCCAACAAACGGGGTGACATACAGAGCCAAGACTGAGGAACAAGCCTCACGGAAGACTTCGTGCAAGGCTCAACAAAGATGGTATACCCAGAAACAGCCTTCCAACCTCAGGTGTGGACCAGGTTAAAACTATAGAACTATGGATGAAGAAAGACGAGGTGTTCGGCAACTAATTAGTCACGAGGAACCATGCGACCACGAGCCCGTGTCCAAAAAACACGTGAGCAAAAGGGGTCGGGCGCGACAGTTTAACCAATCAGATGAAAAGGTCTGTGCATGAGCCCCGCCTACGAACGACAGAGTCTCACCCGTGTGGACCGGGGCAATGCCCATGACGTGCGGTTGCTCCAATCAGCGAAGTCAGGGGAAAGACTGAATTGATAAGGAACTTCCTCACCCAGAGAGTTGTTAATCTATGGAATTCCTTGCACAGTGAAGTAGTTGATGCTACTTCAGTAAACGTTTTGAAAGATAAGGTCGATTTTTTTTGAAAGATAAAGGAATTATGGGATACGGTGAGAACGCGGGTAACTGGATGTGAGTCCATGAAAAGTTCAGCCATGATCTTAGTGAATGGCGGAGCAGGCTCGAAGGGCCGGACGGCCGACTCCTGCTCTTAGTTCTTATGGTCCAAAGCAAGACCATGATCACGACCACGCCCATACCGAGGAAAGAGCGCCCACGGAGGTGAAGATAGGTGCGTGCCCCCGCAAGCGCGAGGTCTCTTGTTTTCAAATTCTGAACCGTCACCGTCATCACCCACACCGTTCACCACACCACTCCCGCTCGATAACGCGGCCCCGCCCGAGGCACCGACACCCCCGCCTACATTCCTGTCTCCCCCTTTCAACAGCATAGAACATAGAACATTACATAGAACATTACAGCGCAGTACAGGCCCTTCGGTCCTCGATGTTGCGCCGAAACTAATCTGAAGCCCATTTAACTATCTAAAACACTCTCACGTTTTATCTTTTACTGCAATTGAGTTTAAAGGCAGGGACACAAATTTCCAAGTATGCTTCCACCTCCTGGAAGTAGTGCTGCTGTCATTCTGCTCAATTTCCGTTCCTCCCTTTCCAGGAACTTCATGTCCTTCCTAAAATATGGTGTTCAGAATTCACTATGTCCTCAACTGGAGCTGACAGCACCACTTTATAAAGATTTAGCATCACTTTCATGCTTTTTTACTTTGATCTTCCAGTACTGAAGCCCAGAGTCCCACTGACAGTGCTTAATTATCTCAGTACTGACCCTCTGACAATGAGGCACTTCCTCAGTACAGATCCTCTGACAGTACTGCATTACTTCAGTACTGATCCTCTAATCATGTGGCATACCCTCAATTCTGACCCGCTGAGAATGAGGGACTGCCTCAGTATTGACCCTCTGACAAAAAGGGACTGCCTCAGAACGGCCCTTCTGGCAGTATTGCACTACTTCAGTGCTGAACCTATAAACGTGTTGCATTCCCTCAGTTCTGACCTTATTACATCTGTGCAGTGCCTCACACTAGATCCTCTGACAATGAGGCAATCCCTCAGAACAGATCCGCTGACAAAGAGGTGCTGCCTCAGAACTGACCCGCTGACAATAAGGCAATCCCATCATTCTGACCTTCTGACAGTGCTGGATTACCTCAGTACTGACACTCTAACCGTTCTTCAATACCTCAATATTGAGCCCCTGACATTTGACAGTCCCTCTATTCTGACTCCATCACATTGAGGCACTGCCTCGGAATGGATCCTCTAACAACGAGTCACTCCCTTACTGCTCACCCTCTAACAATGAGACACTGTCTCAGAACTGACCTCGTGATAATAAGGCACTGCCTCTCTGCTGATCTACTGATTACGGGGCCCTTCCTCAGTAATGACCCTGTAAACGTGATGAACTTGCTCAATTCCGACCCCCTTAAATGAGGCACTGCTTCAGAATTGACCCGCTTACAACTCCTTCAGTACTGACCCTCTGATGATGAGGCCCTCCAACAGAACTGATTCTCTCTCGACGGGTGACTCATTCAAGACTGACTCTCCAGAAATGACGTGATAGCCCTGCAGAGGGAGTCATTGTCAAGGAAGCACTCCCTCAGTCCTTCGCCTCTGACAATTCTTCAATACCTCAGTACAGACCCTCTGACAATGATGTACTCCCTTAATAATGACACTCTGGTTGCAATACCTTACTACTGACCATCTAATCATGTCATCCTCCCTCAATTCTAAATCCATTACATGGAGGCACTGCCTCAGAACTGACCCACTGACAATAAAGCATTCCCTCAACTGATCCTCTGACAGTGCTACACTACTTCAGTACTGACTTTGTGTTGTGAGGCCCTTCCTTAATTCTGACCCACTTAAGATGAGGCACTGCCTCAGTATTGACCTCTGATAAAGTGGCACAGCCTCATAATTGACCTACTGACAATTGGGCACTCCCTCAGTGCGGACCATCTGATAGAGGTTTGATATTAGGAGAGTACTGCACTGCGAACAGGTCAATATTAAGGGGATGCCGCATTCTCGATGGTCAATATTCAGGGAGTGCTGCACTGTTGGTGGACCAGTATTCAGGGAGTGCCACACTGCTTGTGGTCCGAAAATAAGGGAGTACTGCACTGGCAGAGAGTTCGCACCGAGGGAATGCTGCACTCTCAGATGGTCAATTACAGGAGTGTGTCACCCTCGGAGGTTTGATATTAGGGGAGCAGGCAAATATTAAAAGAATGCGACACGATTAGTGGCTCCATATTAAGGGAGTGCTCCACTATCGAGGGTCATTATTAAGGAAGTGATGCACTGTCGGAGGGCAACTATTAATGGAGTACTGCAACTTCAGCGAGTGAGTGCTCTGGCACAGCAGCACAGCAAAGGGTCAGTAATGAGAGAATGCTCCATTTTCAGACGCTCAGCAGTGAGGGAGTGCTTAATCAGAGAAGTTAGTACTGAGGGAGTGCTGCATTGTCAGAGTATCACCACTGAGGTAGCACAATATCGGAGGGTCAACATGAAGCAGATGTTACACTGTCAGAGGGTCAATGATGTCAGAATACTGCGCTGTCAGAAGGTCAGTAGTGAGGGAAAGCTGGATTGTCAGAGTGTCTTCACTGAGGGAGTGCCGCTCTGTTGACACGCCAATATTAAGGGAATGCTGCACTGTCAGACGGTCAGCGTTAAGGAAGTGGCACACTAACAAAGAAGCACTGATCCTCTGACTATGAGGCACTCTCTCAGTATTGACCCTCCAACAGTACAATACAATCTGGAATACTGATGACTGACCCTCTGATAGTGCATTTCTGCCATATGTTAACCCTCTGACATACCGGTATTCCCTCAGCACGAACCTGATGACTGACCCTTTGACAAGGACATTTGAGAGAGATGTGCTCGCTTACTATTGACCCTCTGATACTGGAGCACTCTCTTAATATTGACCTCCTGATAGGGCGGCTCCCTTTCAGTACTGGCCTCCCACAGGGCAGCACTCTCTTACCATTGACCATTTGACAGTGCAGCACTTCTTTAATATTGATTCATAGACTCCCGGTAGTGTGGAAAAAGGCAATTCAGCTCAACAAGTCCAAAACGCCCCTCCGAAGAGAATATCACCCACACCCATTCCCCTATATTTCCCCATGTCTAAGCCACCTAACCTGAACACCATGGGCAATTTAGCATAGCCAATCCACCGAGCCTTCACATCTTTGAACTGTGGGAGGAAACTGGAGCATCCAGAGGACACGGAATCCCGCACAGACCCGGAGAATGTGCAAACTCCACACAGACAGTCGCCCAAGGGTGGAGTCGAACCTGGGTTCCTGGCGCTGTGAGGCAGCAGTGCTAGTCACCGAGTCACCGAGTCACCGAGTCACCGAGCCACCGAGCCACCGAGCCACCCTAGTTGAATGTGTGACAGTGCAAAACCCCTTTAAAATGGACCCTCGCACTCCATTAATATTTGCCTTCTGACAATGCAGCTCTTCCTCAGTACTGACTCTCCAACAGTGCAGCACTCCCCTAAGTACTGTCAGACAGTCAATACTAAGAGAATGCTGCACTGTTAGAGACAGTACTGAGGGGAGCTGCACTATCAGAGGTTCAGTACTAAAGGTATGCTGCACTGTGGGAGGGTCAGTCATGCGGGAATTCTGCACTGCCAGAGGGTCAACAATGAAGAACTGCGCTCTCAATGTAATATGGTCAGAACTGAATCAGTGCCTCATGATCAAAGGGTCAATACTGAGCCGGTGTCTCATTGTAAGGTGTTCAGAATTGAGTCAGTCCTGTGGTAGTGCAGCACCCTCAGAGGGTCAGTACTGCGGGAGAGCATCATTATCAGTGGGTCAGTACTGAGTGTGTGCCTAGTTGTAAGTGGGTCACTTCTGAGGCAGTATGTCATTGTTGAATGGTCAGTCCAGACTGAGGACTTTATTGTCAGATAGTTAATGCTGAGGCAGTGCCACCTTGCCGGTCAGTATTGACGTAATGCCTCATTGTAAGGAGGTCAGAATTGAGGGAGTGGCAGACATTTAGAGAGTCAGTACTGAGGCAGTGCAGAACCGTCAGAGGGTCAGTACTTGAGGAGAACCCTATTATCAGAAGGTCAATACTAATGAAGTGTCACATTGTCAATGGTTCAGTACTGAGGAATCACCTCATTATCAGAGGGTCAGTCCTGAGGTAGTGCCTCATTGTCAGAAGGTCGGTGCTGAGGCAGTGCCACATTCTCAGAGGATCAATATTAAGGTTTAGAATTGAGGGAGTGCGATATGATTATGTCACTCTGACAATGAGGCACTCCCTCAGGAATGAGCCTCTGACAATAAGGCACTTTCTTAGTTCTGAATCTCTGACAAGGAAGCACTCCCTCAGTGCTAACGCTCTAACAGTGCTTCACTACCTCAGTATGGACCCTCTGTCAAACAGGCATTCGTTGAGTACTGACCCTCTGATAGAGATGCAATAGCTTACTACTGACCTTCTAATCATGTGCCTCCTGCCCCATTTCTAAATCTATTACATTGAGGCACTGCCTCAGAACTGACCCACTGGCGATAAGGCAGTCCCTCAGTACTGACCCTCTAAATGTGAGGCACTCCCTTAATTCTGACCCTCTTAGGCACTACCTCAGTATTGACCCACTGATATAGAGTCACTGCCTCAGAATTGACACGCTGACAATGGGGCACTTGCTCAGGACAGACCCTCTGATAGAGCTGGAGGTTTGCTATTAGGGCAGTGCTGCACAGCGAGCAGGTCAGTATTAAGGGAGTGCCGCACTGTCAGTGGACCAATATTAGGGGAGTGCCACGCTGTCAGAAGGTCACTAGTAATGGAGTGCTGCACTTTTGGTGAGTGAGTACTGAGGCAGTGCAGCACTGTAAAGTGTCAGTCATGAGAGAATGCTCCATTTTCAGAGATTTAGTACAGAAGAAGTGCTTAATCAGAGATTTATTTCTGAGGGAGAGCTGCAATGTCAGGGTTTCACACTGAGGGAGTATCACACAATCAGAGGTCCAATATTAAGGAAATAGTGCACTGTTGGAGGCTTGATATAAAGGGAGTGCTGCACTGTCAGTGGGTGAAGATGAGGGAGAGCTTCCCTTTGCGGGGGTTAGTACTGAAAGAGAACCGCCCGTCAGGGGATCAATATTAATTTTGTAGAGTCAAAACAGACGGAGTGCTGCACTGTCGGAGGGTCAATAAGAAGCATGTTGCTGCACTGTCAAGGAGTCAATGATGACAGAATGCTGCACTGTCAGAAGATAAGTAGTGAGGGAAAACTGCATTGTCAGAGTGTCTTCATCAAGGAAGTGCCATCTGTCGGAAGACCAATATTAAGGGAGTGCTGCACTGTCACAGGATCAATATTAGGGGTGTGCTGCACTAACAGAGGGTCAGTGATGATTGAGTGCTTAACTGTTGCAGAGCCAGTACTGAGGGAATCCTGCATTGTTACAGTGTCATCATTGAGGTAGTGCAGCACTGTGAGTTGGTCAATATTAAGGGAATGCTGAAACTGTCAGTGGGTTGATGCTCAGGGTGTGCAGCACTGTCGGAGGGAATGATGTACTATTAGAGTGTCATCACTGAGGGAGTTCCACACTGACAGAGGGGTAATATTAAGGGTGTACTGCCGTGTTACTCTTGATGGAGTGCTGCACTGAGGGTCAGTATTGAGGGAATGCTCCATTGTTGGAGGATCAGTACTGAGGGAGTGCTGGAGTGTCACAGGACCAATATGAAGAGGGTGCTGTGCTGTCAGAATGTCAATAATAAAGGAGCACTGCATTATCAGAGGAACCGCACTGAGGGAGTGCAGCTGCTGCGAGGATCACTACAAAGGACATGGCATACTGTGAGAGGTCCATTTTGTGGAGATTGATGAACTGACCTGTCCCCCCTCAGTGCTGACCCCCCCTTAGTGCTGATCCCCCTCAGTGCAGCACTCCGTCAGTGCAGCACTCCCTCCTTGCTGACCCCACTTAGTGCTGACCATCCTCAGTGCGCCACGTTCTCAGTCCTGACCCACTCAGTGCGCCATTTCCTCAATACTGACACTCGGACAGTCTCACAGCACACTCCCTCCAACAGAGCAGTATATCCTCACAGCTGACACCCCGGAGCGAAGCACTCCCTCAGTGCTGACTCCCCTCAATCCAGCAACCCCTCAGTGCTAACCACGCTCAGTGCAGCAGTCTCTCCGTGCAGCACTCCCTCAGTGCTGACCTCACTCAATGCAACACTCCCTCAGCATTTCCCCCATCACTGCTGACCTCCCTTCAGTGCTTGACGTCCTCAGTGCAGCACTCCCTCTGTGCTGAAACCCTTCAGCTTTGTCACCTCTCAGTGCTGACCCCACTCTGTGCAGCACTCCCTCAGTGTTGACCCCGCTCAGTGCAGCACTCCCTCAGTGCAACAATCCCTCAGTGCAGCACTCCCTCAGTGCTGACATCCCTCAGACTGTCTCACAGCACTGACCCTCCCACGACCCTCACAGCTGACACCCCACAGTGAAGCACTCCCTCAGTGATGATCCGACGCAGAGCAGCAGTCCCTCAATGCAGCATTCCCTCAGTACTGACAGCTTCAGTGCTGATCTCCCT